>NW_004524580.1:19348928-19375140 GCF_000260255.1 Octodon degus
TGTGTGTGTGTGTGTGTGTGTGTGTGTGTGTGTGTGTGTGTGGCCAGCTCAGCCCACCAGGGGATGCGGCTGGCTGGCATGTGGTGCTGGGGGATTGAACCATGGTCCCTGTGCTTTGCTAAGCTTGTTCTAAGTAGGTGTGCTTTAGACCACTGAGCCATCTCACCAGCCCCTCATCAAATGTTTACAATGCTCTGTCACTCAACAAGGTTTCCTCTACTCAGCATGAGGTCTTATTCATTAGTGATAATTAAAAAAGATGAAGAGCAGTCATCGTTCTGTCAAGCACTCGGTTATCCATTGTCTACATTCATGGTTTCAAATGGTGGATTTTCTTCATCCGAACATGTGTAAGCAAAATGAACAATCTTGGCAAGAGCAGAGTGAGGACACTCATGCTGTAGGCCCTTGGTGTTAGGAGACCCAATTTTGGTTTGGATCTGTTCTTATAGGAGAAAAGATTTTCTGAGGAGTAGATTAGATTTCCTTGTATTTGCTTTTATTTGGCAGAACCAGGGAACAAACTCAGGACCTTGCACTTGCCAGGCAGATGCTTATGAGGCTGAGCTATCTCCCCAGCCCCTCAGATTTGATTGTATAACACAAAAGAAGGACCAGTCCATCCTGTGCTATCCCCCGCCCCGTAGAAGGGATTCAGGATTTTTCCTGCACTGCCCCATTTCTCAATTCCAGCTGCCCACCATCCTAGTACATCTGTCTTTTTCCTACATTTTTTTATCCCAAGAAAATGTCTCCTAAGTCAGAGCTTATTTTTATTGATTTATTTCCAGCTAAGACCGATTCTCAGAAACGAAGATCAATATACTACTGGTACAACTATCTTACCTGATTTACAGTGACTAAGTAATTTAAGATGAAGATATTTTTGTCTGACTAGATCATGTTTTTTATCTTTACTGCACAAGTATTTTATCACAAAATTTCTACCTGAATAACAAATATTATCATGACCTAATTGTGCTCATATTTTTCTTCATTTTATGCCCTTGAATTCCAAAAATTTATATCCTCATTTAGGCATAATTCATGCATTTTAGAAATTTTTACATTTCTCATAGTTGGGACAACCCGCTCGGGTTCCCCTTCCATCCCTCACTTGGCCAGAAGCTTTCTTTCTGCTAAATAAATAAATAAATAAATAATATTCTGCTCTTAAAAATAAGTAAGTAAATAAATTTCTCACTGTTACAAACCTTTCCTGAGAAGCAAAAAGAACACATAAACATGCAAGCAAGGGAAGAAATCAACCCTTTTGACTCTGTAAACTTGAAAGCTGTGAAAGAACTCCAGTGATTTAGGACTATGCTAATCAACCAGCTCTGCAGGAAATTTTTAGCAGCTGCTCAAAATTTCCTTCTAGGGCAGGGGAGATGGCTCAGTAAAATAAGCACTTCCTTGGCAAGCGCAAGGACCTGAGTTCAATCCCCAGTTCCGAAAAAAAAAAAAAAAAGAAAAAGAAAAGAAAATCAAAATTTCTTTCTATACAGAAGGAGACATGCAAACAATGAATTCTTTGGGAAATAGAACCAAGGTGAGGCTTGAACAATAGACTTGACCTTTTCAGGCTATAGGTGTATGGCTGATATCTAGATTATCCTCAAAGCCTCATGCAGACATGGGTGGGTGTTTTGGAAGTGGCTGGAGCTAGGGAGTGTGATGCTGGGATCAAGGATGTGATGCTGGGTTCAACTCATGGTGCAGAGCTAGGATTAAAGCTGCCCCATCGTGGGTGTAAGTGCTACCCTCCTTACGGGTGGATAATGTGAATAGGTTATAAGGGACAGATAGAGAGCGGTTGCTGTGCCTTGCTGCATGTGGCCTGCTGCTTCACTGACAGTGGGGTTCAGTCTGCCTGGCTTTCCCAAAGACTGTTTGAAAGGCCAGGGAAATGGCTCAGCAGAATAAGCGCTTGCCTAGCAAGTTCAAGGGCCTGAGTTGAATCCCCAGTTCCACCAAAAAAAAAAAAAAAAAAAAAGACTTTGTCCTTTATGATGTCTACCTTGGAGCCATCTGACTCCACACTGACACCTCTGTGAACTGTGAGCCAAGATAAACCTTTCTTCCTTTAACTTTAGCCACCAAATTGTCTCAGCAATGAGAAAAGGAACTAAGACAACAGGGGAAATTGTTCTGTGGAACAGTGATCCAAGGGAAACTGAAAGCTATGGGTGTAGCTTCTGAATTTATGTCAAGAACTGAAAAAAATTTGAGACAAGGAAAGATGCACTATTGTCAACTTTCTGCTTAGAAAAGGATTTCCTGGGTCAGTTTACTACTATGAATTATCAATGGAAAATGTCCTTTCTTATGTCCCAATAGCATTTTTTCACTTAAAACAGCTCACAACTGCTATCTACCTCCTGGACTCAAAGCCAAATACTCAAATCCATATCCTAACTATGGCAGTTCTTAACAGCGTGATTTGATATTTTCATTCTCCACTCTGCAGGGAACAGCTGGCAGTGCCTGGAGACGATTCTGGTTGTAGCATTCAGTGAGAAGCTATTTGTAGCTACTAAACAAAGAACAGAGATGCTACTAAACATACTAAAAGATACATGACAATTTTCTTTACTAGGAATCATTGGACTCAAAATGTCAATTGTGAAAACAGCTATGAAGTGTTTAACTTTTGATTGCTGTGTTCAAAAGCAGTTCTAATACATTGCCATGTTTTAACCCATGACAGTGAGTGATATGTGTTCTGTCCTCATTATATAGACTTTAAAACTCAGGATGAGATGGCATTCAGAGTTATCCAGCATTCCATGACTATTACTAACAGGTACTAATCTGAAGGTCGTGGAGGTTACGATAGGAATCTAAGCTGAATTATACTTCTTTTTTCTCAGTATATGAATCACTTTTAAAATTTTTGTCCACGTGGGTAACACCATAGTAAGGCCATCATAGTAGTGTTGATGAATGTCATTTCTTCAAATACTTATTTACTTATTTGGTTGTTACAGGGTCTCACTACGCAGCTTTGACTCATAGTGATCCCCCCTTTTTCAGCTTCCCCTGTGCTGGGATTTCAGGCATTCACAGCTACACACCCAGACTCTGGCTAGCTCAGTACAGCCTGGGGGCAGGGCTAGTGCGGCATGTGGTGCTGGGGATCAAACCAAGGTCCCTGTGTTTGCCTAAGCTTGCCTAAGCAGGTACTTTAGTCCCCTCAGCTATCTTGCTGGCCCCCTAATACACATTTTTAGAACATTAAAATTCATTTATTTGTTTATTTTTATTTTTTATTTTTTTCTGTATTTAAGACAGGGTCAATAGGGTGTGTAGGGTCTCACTACATAGATTGGACTTGTAGTGATCTTCCTGTTTTCAGTCTTCCACATTCTGGGATTACAGGTGTGCACCACCACGCCCAGTCTCAATCAGTAGCTCAGTGCATCCCGGGGGCGGGGCCAGCACAGCAACCCCTGACACCTGTACCTGCTTCCAGGTGCTTTAATCCGCTGAGCTATTTGGCTCGCCCTAGAACCCTAAAATTTAATTTTAAGGTTCATTCATTTTGAGATGAAAGACTATGTATATGTATTACATGCTGTATGTTGTTTTGTTCCTCAATATTTTCTTACCATTTATTTTCCTTGTTTGGAAGAATAACTTAATTTTTTTAATTGCTTGAGCCATAAATAGAAAATATACCTTAGATATCTTCCTTTTCCTTGCTACCTTTTTTCCTGCAGCCAATCAATCATCAAAGCTTGACACTTCTTCTTCATAAATACGGTTTGCGTTGATGGTTTCCTCTCTGTTACCCCTGGTGCTGCTCTGGCTCGGGTCCTACTACCTTCTGCTTGCAATATGCCTATGTCTGCACATCTGTTATTTCACTCAATCACTCATCTTCACTTATATTTGATGTAGCCATTCATTCAATAATACAGCAGACCACTATTAAGTCCATAACATTTATTTCAGATTACTGAATATGTATTAAACCAAAACACACATATTCAAGCAACTTTCCTTGTAATAAAAAGAAAAAATAAGCATTTGCAATTGCAATTATGAATTTTTGTTCACTATAATGAAAGATAAGTGATGGTAATTGGTCAAAAACATAAAAGTTTTTAAAAACTGCCCTAAAATTAAGACAGTGCTTTTGAAAGAGGTGAGGAGTTAATTTATAGAACCAGTAGGCAAACAAAGTACATGATATTGTGTCATATTTTTTCATATTACTTTGAAGTTGGTCACACAAGGTAGGGGGTATTTCTTCTCTTGACTCTAAATAGCTACACATTATTTGGCTTGGCCAAATATTAATTATAAGTAATAGGATTGTAGTTTTATGATAGACACTTAGAAAATCTTAGGTGTTTCCACATTCCCTCTGGAACATCTGTCATTGCAGTAGAAATTATTGCTCAAGATAGGTGGTCCCAGAGGAAGGAGAAGATTCACAAGAGGTACAACACAGCCTTTGTACCTGACCTCCAACTGACTCTCAGATGTATGCATAATGCTTCTCCGCTCTGTGGTTGGTTGATAAGGGGGGACTGCAAACCGCTGAAGGTAGTGTTTCAGGCATGGGGAGCAGTATGTAGAGGGTAGAATGGCACTGGAACACGCCATTCTGCAGAACGACAGGAGCCTAAAGCTGGAGGATAAGCAAGAAATACTGTGAAATACTGTGGGGCAGATGATGTGGGGCACTATAAATCACATGAAAGATTTGAGAATTATTCCTGATGGATATAAGTGCGTCAGTAAAGAGTGAGACAGAGAGATGTTCATTTCAGAAAAGTCATGCCTACTGGGAAATGGAGAACGGATTGGAGAAAGTGACTGAAATATAGGCTGACACATTAGGATCTGGCATATCAGTGCTGTGTAGTAGGGAAATAAGAGCAAGCATAGAGAGGATGTGAGAATCTAAAGGATAGCCAGGGATAGATTACTGTTTGCTCTGCTGTGCACTGGCTGCTCCAGGAATGATGTGAACATAGACCCAGAGACCTGCTGCCCAGGAAGCTCTCCCTGAAAGAGCTACCTGTGGACCTTCTCCTTAGGAGCCAGAAAGGGCTTCCCAAGTCCACCACCCTTTCCAACAGCTGTGTGATTTTCCGTGTTCTTATCTTATACTACACCTTAATGTTGGATAATGAAAACTGCCTAGACCTGACAATACCCAGACCCCCTAGCAATACCTAATATTTAAACAACTTTTCCATTATATTTTAATTATGTCTTTGTGGTCTATCTCTTAACTAATCAGTGGCGTCTTATCTTTTCATTTTGTTTTATCAGTATCTACCAGCACATTTATTTCATAATTAAATGTATTGATAACTGAATATGAAAGGTTTTTGGACTAGCCCTAAAATGGTAACAGAATTGCAGGTCTGAGCATAATACTAAATAGCTTTTGCATGAATTAAACTTGTAATCAGTATTTCATTCACAGTTTTGTTTTTAAAATACATAAATAAGCAGTATGTACCTGTACATATTCTTTATACTGTAGAAGTTAAATAACTTCCCTAAATGAAAATCTCTCCATATATATTTGGAATAATACATAAAATAAGCTTTACTATTTTTTAGAAAATTAATTTAATTGTCAATCTTAATCATATGAATGATTTTTTTTTTTTTTTTTGAGAGAGAGAGAGAGAGAGGTGTGTGTGTGTGGCCAGCTCAGCCCACCAGGGGGCGGGGCTGGCTGGCATGTGGTGCTGGGGGATCGAACCGCGGTCCCTGATGCTTTGCCAAACTTGTTCTAAGTAGGTGCTTCAGACCACTGAGCCATCTCTCCAGCCCCATATCCCAGATATTATGAAACTAATCAAATAATATATATATATATAAATATAAAAACATTTTATGCTTATATAAGAATGTTAGATATTCTTTTCTGTTTACTTATGTGTGCTTTAGCCTATACAGACAATATTTCAATATTTTTCTATAAATTGAATAATGGTCTATAGATTTTTATGAGTTCAATATCATACATAATGTACATTGGGTGTAATAGCTTCAAAAGATGTTTTATTGTTTATAGCTTAAATACCTATTTAGCAAAAAGATTGCTTTGCATTTCCATATTTTATATACCTACCAGATTGACAGACTCAGAGTGTGCCCTACATAAATGTTCTCTGAACAAATAGAAAAATCAACAAAAATAGCCTCAAAATCATGAGGAAAAAATCAGTAAAGTAGAATCAAAATAATGAGACTATTATGCAGTTATAAATCAAGAGAAAGTACTAGCCTGAAGAATATAAAAATCAACACATAAGACTTCTATTGCATTGTCAATTCTTCATATTTTAATTTACAAATGATGTGTTTATGTCAACCAGACAGATTTTCATTCATAAAGTCTTATGCTGACTGAAAAAAACAAATCTGAGATTACCTTCTTGTCTTTTTCAGAACATATGAAGATTTACAGCTAATTTGGGATAGATAGTGAAGTGGAAATTTAATCTCTAACAAGTAAATTTGGTTTTTCTGTCTCCTAGCCAAAAACATTCATGGTAAACCTAATGTTTCTATCATTTCCACCTTTAGAGTTAAAAAGAACAAAAGTATGCAATGGATTCCTTTGCAGAGGCCATCTTCTAATTTTTAAGTTCATCAAATATTTGATAGCTCTGCCACATGTTAAAGATCTTTGTTCACAGGATGGTCCTATTAGAGATCTATTGATGTCATAAAATGTAGCAAGTTCCTAAAACTGCTTATTTCACAATTCATCCAACTGCTTGCCTAAAAAAAAAAAGTGTTTCCCTTATCATTTAAAGCATATTCATCCTCTGTTGCCAAGGTCAAATATGAATACATGTTGACAAAGACAATGAAAATTAGGATTCAAACATTTATTACACCTAACCTAAGCATATTAAGAGTTTGCAGTCTTTGTGTGCCAAAAGCAAGGGTGTACATTAATAATAAGTTTCTTTTTCACTTAAAATAATGGTAGTATGTGACAGGAGAGTGCTTTTCTTAATCTTTCCTCCTTCATTGACTACAGTCTTTCATACTGGCTATCCTAAAATGTAATGCTTCCAGGTAGTCCATTTAGCATGGTGAGGGTTTCTCTTTGTTCATTATCTGTATGTACATCTTGTTTTCTAAAGCAAATTTGAAATTCTTCAAGGAAAATCCTGTACTTAATTTCTATGTGCTTCTCTTGTCCTTACCGGCTCATATATTAAAAATGTCTGTCATAGTTGTACATTTTACAATGTTCAAAAGCTTAAGGTTAAGGATGATGATTATTAAAAGAACTGCACCAAGAAATATACTGTTTGCTAACAAACTCAAATTTGAGAAGTGTATAGAATTGTTCAAGGGTCTCATTGATTTCTGGGAAGACACATGTGACCAGAGGGACCTCAGAAATGTGATAATCACACATCTCTTCCTGTTAGCCCATGTGCTTCAGTGGCTGCCTCAGTAGCATGCCAAGAGCAGTGATAAGACAAGTTCAAATTAAGCAGAGAACAAATTCAGGAAGCTGGGTTATCATTGCACTAAAATTGTCAAATTTCACAAGAAGAAAGGCCTTTGGCCTTTAGGAATCTTAGTCTATCACAGGGACAGGAACTTACTTGTGACAGGGCAAGGAACGAATGGCCATGGGACAGAGCCTATAGTATCTTGGCATGCTTTCCAGAACATATCTTGCATGTTCTGTCAGGTGGAGATGTTGCTGGATATCTGATGTCATAGTGCACGTACTGCTACTTATTCTACCTCACTGTCCTCCAGGGGCAGTAGACAGTGCTTTTGGTTTTAGTGAAGTGTTGAATCTACGTTTACCAGGTTAAGCAAACTAAACCCAGTAGGAGGGATTGATGAAAGAAACTTGCGGATTACAGAAAAATAGGTACGAGGACCTTGGACTCTTTCATACTTTGATGCTCTTTGTTTTTCACAAGATTCTTAGCCCACACTTACTAACAAAGAAATGAATAAATGACATTTGATTATCCAGTTATCAGGTTGCTGATGCATACCAGGAGATAAAAGAAAAAAAGAAAAATAGAAAAGCCAGTGGAGAAAATGGTGGCTTGATGGAAAAAGATTCTGTACTTCAACTCTTCTTTTCTTCCAGTGACTCTGGAGAAGTTCTCATGCTAAGCTACTTCCTGTCCTTCTCTGTCGCTGATTTCACGGGCTCTGGAAATGGTTTCTAAGGCACAGCGTGACTGGTGCTTCAGTGTGAGGGTCTTATTTCATCCTGTTTAGAGCCTTGTAAGTATGGGGGTGGCCTCTGAATGGCACCAAGAGAAGACACTGAGGGTAGGAGGGACTGAATTGATAGAGAAGAGACCTGAATCCACACCAGGGAAGCAAATTTCTTGAACTAACTACAAATTTGAATCCAATGATAGTTATGTACTCTTCTCTCACTTGCTTTCAGATTATCATTTTTATGTTCTTTTTTCATCATTGTTCTTAACTTTGCTCATCATGCTGGGTTGTTTAAAACTAAGATAATAAGAGGCCGGGGAGATAGCTCAGTAGAATGAGCACTTGCCTGGCAAGCACAAGGGCCTAAGTTCAATCCCCGGTTCTGCAAAAAATAAAAAAAAATTAAAAAAAACCCAAGAAAATAAATAATTAAAATTATAACATGAAAATAAAAGACATAAGCAGACTTTAAAAAATGGTGATACTCTCCATTACACAAATAAAAATGAAATGTATATGTATGAAATATGAATAATAACCTGATAAGTTGATGAAGAGTACTGGTGAATTTCGGTAATGCCCACATTGCGAAACATGCTGAAATTTGAAGAAGACTGTTTTTTCTTTCATGTTTGAGCAATTGTATGTTTTGAATTCATTTTGACAAGCTTTCAGAAAAACTGTCCCAGTCTCTACAAGAGGAAGATGAATGTTCACCTCTTCCATACATCTGAGTTGTGTTTCTTAAAGTATCAGATGGTTTTTAAACACTGTGCAATTAATCAAGTGGAACCAGTGTAATGTTGAAACGTTTTAGTAGACTGCTTCACAAAATTTGTGACTCTCCTATCGTCCACTTGAACTGTGATCTTCAAACTGATGAACTTCATATTTTTCTTCTTGTGAAAGCCTGCAGGTAGGTACCAATTCATTCCAATTAATGTCTAATGATGGTAAAGACAGAAATCCTAGCTAACAGCTCAGCTTCCATCTGTGGTTACGCATAAAATATCTGCTTCTGGCAAGTGACACTATATGCAAATTAAAATTTTGAGTGCTGCGGGAGTTACATAATGTATTCATATATGCCTAAAATAGAGATTTCCCCAATTTTTCACTACCTCTGTAATGCTTAGGAATCTTATAGATACAATTTTCTTAAACGGTACTTTCATTTAGTATGCTTATTTTTGGGTCTCACATGTTTTATAAAATATGGTTCATAAATGTTTATTAGTTTAAACACTGGCATTTCTTATCTCATTGTAATTTTCTTAGAGCTAGTGCATATATGTGATTATTGTAATATTCCTCTAGGACCTAACACTTAGCATATACTTGTTGCCTTAAGGCCATCTCTGTGTCTCCTGCCTATAAAACCAGCTATCCACATGTCTCACTGTATCCAGGCTTAACAGTGGATGTAAGTAGTATATTCCATTTTCAACTATAAAGATTCTTAAGATCTTGTTATTTCAGTTAATATGTTTTGTATCTTTCTTTCTATTCTTGGGCCAGGGAGATAGCTCAGCAGTACAAGTGCCTTCCTGGCAGATGCAAGGTAATGAGTTTGATCCTGGTACAGAAAAAATAAAAAAAAAAATTCTAGTCTCTCTCTCACTCCTCTTCCTCCCTCTGCAGAAGTTTCTGGTTGATACTATGTTGTCCAAGTTCTGGTAATAGGTAATTTATGCCATATATTGGAGTCTGGAGTAGCTTTTATCTAGTTATCTCTCCCATGCTTTGTGTGCTCATAGGCAGGGCTTTAGGGAGTTGATGGATTTCTAGGTGTGTCATAATGTGTCATGCTTTGTGACACTGATCACTTGAGTTGTGCCCTGATAGGTAGATAGCTGAGTGTGATGTGTGGAGGTGAAGCCGGGTGAGGAGAAGCCTGTCACTAGAGGGGCGGCCTGGAGTTGCATGTCCTCCCTTGTCCCCTCATCCTGCTTTTCTTCCTGCCTGCCATGCATTGAGCTCCTTCTCCTCTGCCAGGCCACTCTGACTCAGAACCCGCAGACTATGAACCCAAACCTCTACACACCGTGAGCCAAGTTAAGCATCTTCTCCTTTAACTGGTGAATGTGGAATGCTTCGTCTCAACAATGAGAAAGTAACAAAAACAATGTCCATTTCAAGGCAGCCTCATCCTTAGGGAGCCTTGTATTTGAGAATTAATTTTAAGAATGATAATTCATTTGACATTACATAAATAAAACGATGCAATCTAAGGATTCAAGAAGAGAATTAGCAACTAGAGAAAATTCACCAAGATTTTTTTTTTAATATATTTAGGACAGGGTCTACAGGGTCTCACTACGTAGACTGGACTTGTAGTGATTCTCCTGTTCTTCAGCCTCCCAAGTGCTAGGATTGCAGGTGAGTGCCACTACGCCCAGTCTCAATCCCCTCTAAGCACACCTCAGGGCGCGGGGCCAGCACAGGACACCCGCACCTGAGCTCTGCCTAAGCAGGCGCTTTAGTCCGCTGAGCTGTCTGGCCCGCCCTACACCAAGAAAATGTTAAAGTGTCAAAGTGCATCACAAAGGCATGACTGGCCTGACTGATAGTGGGTGTCAGGCTCCTGTCATTTGTCCATAAGACTGTGCAGAGTCCTGCTAATTGATCTCATTCACATGGAAACCAGATGAACTCTAAAAATCACAGAAAACAAAGGTGAGGAAAAGTGTGCTTTCTCCTTCAGGCTTATGAGGACCACTCTACCACTTCCACAGCACTCAATTTCCCTTAAATCAAGTAGGAGATAAGAAGTTTCTGTTATCCTTTGATGGAATAAAAACACAAGCTTGTTTCTTTTAATCATTTTGTGGGATATTCTAGGTGCTCTTCACATTTCATTAACTCCTGAGTTGTACACTTTAACTTGTGAACTACGCAGGTCTAATTCTCCTCTCACTTGAGGGATTCAATTACAAAACATCACTTCAGGTGAGAAAAGTAATTTCAAAGGTGTATTTGGATGGGTCCTGCATTGCTTCTGACTTGGCTTTTATTTTATTCCTGTTAGATATTCAGAGTTCAGCTGGGTGCTCTGGATCTCAAAGGACTTAGAATAATGGCAATTTCTTCATCATCAGTAAATGCTCAGGAGTGGAAATTGTGAATTTTGAAAAGCAGAGGAAAGCTGAAGTGTTTATTTTTGGAATAATTCACACAGTGATGAATTGCACTTAAACTTACTAGGAGATTTATTAGCCTAGGAGAACCTTGGGAGGAGTAATTCCCACTGCCAGCTCATGGCTGAGAGTCACAATCTGGTTAACATGGAAGAGGTGATTGCAGCTCTGACTGATCAAGAGTAAATGAAGGGGAACATTTGTCAGCATTAAGGAGCCACACAGCCACGCTGTAGGGGAATCTTAAATGCATATTGCTAATATAAGAGGCTATTTAAGATTCCAACTGTATGACATACTGGAGAAGGAGAACTATAGAGATACACTTGCCAGAATTTCTCAGTAGAGGGGGGAATAGGCAGACTACAGGGTATTTTTAGGGCAGTGGATTGATTAAGTTATGTAGAAATATTGTAGGCAGACAGCCAGGGCTGGGCCCTCCAGACGTCAACACAGAGGACATCTGTGGCTGGAGGCACATTCACCGAAGGCCAGGCTTCAAGAGAGAAGGAAGCAGCCATTCATACACTTCCCCCAAGAATGAACAGCAGGGGCTGATATTCTATACAGGCATCAGTCACCTTAGGGAGGAGGCCAAACCCCCAACCCACCTCTTTCAGGAAAGTCCTTGTCCATCCCATGTGCACTTGCTACACAGCTTGTCTCCCCATTTGAGACACATTTAGTCAACATTACCCTAGGGAATATACTTGTTGTATGCTTATTGGTTGACCGTAGTTTTGTCCCCCCTCACACCCACCCAATGCTTTGATACTGCATGAATATTACCTACGCAACTATACTTGTAATCTCATTGATTGGTTGTAGTTCTGTCCCACCTTCAGCCTGCTTCACCTTATGGCTTTGCTCAATAAACAATGTTCAGAGTAGGGTTGAGGGGCACCTATACTTTCCAGGCCTCCTTCTGTCCTTCCCAGACAGAAGCTTTCTTTCTCTTAATAAATTTTCTTACTCTTAAAAAATAATCATAGTAATGCCAAGATGATAGAAAATGCAATGCAATACAATACAAGATTAACCATTAACTATTAAACTATGCTCTTTGAGTGACAATAATGTGCCAATCTAGGTCCATCGATTATGATAAATGTCCCATTCTGTTATGGAATGTTGGCAGTGAAGGAGGCCACAATTGTAGGGACAAAGACAATATTTGAATTTCTTTTTTCTTTTGTATTTTGTGCAGGGTCTCACTACACAGCTCGATTCTTAGTGATCCTCGTGTTTTCAGCCTCCCCAGTGCTGGGATGACAGGCATGCACCACCACACCCTGACTGGATTGCCAGCTCAACATGCCCTGGGGCAGGGCCAGCAGGACATGTGGTACTGGGGATAGAACCCTGTCCCTGTGCTTGCCTAAGCAGGCACTTAGCCTGCTGAGTCATGTCGCCGACCACAATCTTTGTATCTTCCGCTCTGGAGTGCTGCAAAGCTAACACCTCTCTAAAGAATATTTTACTTAAATGAAAATAAGAAAATTGCAGTGATAACAATGTTGCTGATATTAAATAAAAGACACTGAAACAATAATATAGCAAAAAGTTTCAAAGACTTTCTAACCTCCAGAAGGTAGAAATTAGCCAGTCATTGCATGAAAAGTATACTTTATTAAAGAACCCAAATCCATGTCCATGCCTTATTAACCTTGCAGCATACACTTTGAGAGATGCTACCCAGTTGTGACTCCCATTTCTTCAAGGCCATCTCTCTCTCAGTCAGACTTGGCAACCACCTACATCAGGGCAACCTCTCCCTTGGACTTGTCAGCTTAAACCAAAGGCCTGCCCAAGTCTCTGATCATGAATGTGTAAATGGAAAAGATCTCTGTTTATGGTAAGGAACAGGAAGCAGGAAGCAACTGTCTTCTATCAGTCATACAAGTAAACCAGAGAGGTTAAGAGAGAAAAGTAAAAATTTATACAGAGATGTGAAAACAAAAATCAGCATGTGTAGCCACTCTGCATCATTCAGCCTGCCTCTTTTCTGCAGCTGGCCAGCCTCCCTCCTAGTCCCTGCTCACAGCTCTGACCTAAAACTTTTCTACCCTGATTTCCCCTTAAGCCAGTGTATATAGGCCACTGCTAACTAAATCCTAAGGCTTAACTAGGTACGTCTTCTGGTCGGCAGCCATCTCTCACAGTTTGACATTTCTCCATGAGTTATAATTACTACTATTAATAAATACAGTTTTAAGAGATGTACAATATCACCTAATTATATTCAAAGTGAGGAATCTATCACTTGTTATTAAAAACTGATTAGACTCAGGGAGCCATTAGTGTAACAGTTGCAAGAGCTGTTTATTTCCCTTTTATAACTGGTAAGTCTCAAAATTAAAGACAATAAAATACTTCAATGAATTTCCATATTTAGTATTAAATATTTAAAAGATAAAAAGTGAAAAGCTGTGGTCCAAATTAAAAAGGCAGATGTTTATATCTTATAACAAAGAGAAAAATGAATACAATTAAATCTGACAATTACTACTTGAGTGTTGTATCACTTTGATGTATAAAGTTGCAGCTAAGAAGCTCGCTAAAATAATGTATGGCTGTGCCCAAGTTAACAGTGTTTTACTTGTTGTATACTGGAAGTTAAGAGTTCAGTTTATGAATAATGGTTGGATCCATGTTTCTCACTCTTAAGGTAGGAATTTACTTGTAAGTAAAGAGATGATCTTATAGTGACCCAGTCTATGAGGGGTTAGATTCAGAAACATCAATAAAAGCACATGTTTAGCTTAATATAGATACAGATGTGTACCTGTACACAGTTATATATATATATATATATATATATATATATATATATATATATATATATATTTGCTTGCTCTCTCTGAGAGCATCTAAAAACAAAATACCCCAATTCTGTGTGCCAAGAATTGCATCTTTTTCTCTAGGCATGACACTATGTTCTCTCCTAAGGTCTTTAGCTCTCCAGGGTGTGGCTACTGAGCAATGCACAGTAAAATAGTCCTCTCTTTCTCTACCTTCGATACTGTCAAAGATATCTGCATAAACTTCTCCCTACCATCAGGATATTACAAAAGTAATAGCAACTATAGATTTAAGCATCTCCTTGGCATAACTCTTCTTATAACATTTCAAGAGCCCCCCAGGGTCCAGCAGGTCCAGGTTGGTTGCTCCATGGGAGCTGGGCAGTGGGGGTATAAACCAGTGCTGCAGAGGTCACCACTGAGGGCAGTGGAGTCCAAGGTCCTGAAGCTGTGGTGCTGAGATCCAGGTTCGGCTCGGTGTACACCTTAGCAGGAATAACGTCCAATGCTGTTGTCCCCACCAGGGACAGAATGTGGATTTCTATGGATTCGTCAAAAGAAAAAACTAGCTGGTTTCTTCTTTCATACCACAGACCATACTTTCAGATTCTTCATACATGTTGAACACACCCTGTTAGTAAGAATAAAAATTTAGGTCACAAGAATCTTGGTCAAGTAGAGAGCTAACCTCCTGGTGGTACATGGAAATAATTGAGTCCCTGGGATGATAGTGAATGAGCTCAGTATCATCAGCTAAGTATGAGATAAGAACTAATGGTATGAAAAGCTACCTGGGGGGATGGAGTTCTGAAATAGTCATCCATCCATGTGCTGGCATAACTAGCTACAATCAGCAGCAAAGTTTCCATGATGAAAACATGGTGGAACCATGTTGTAGTAGCATGTTGGCTTTCTCCCTGAACAGTTATATTGTTACTTTCTTCTTTTTTCCAATGAAAATAAAATCTCAGAGAGGATATGATAACCCTCAATGGCTGTTTACAAGAAGCTATGTGCAGAAATTTGAGATATAGGTTCATTTCCTATAAATCTGTTTGAAAATATTGAAGGAAGAGGTTGAGGAGATAGCTAAGCACCTTCCTGGCAAGCACAAGGACCAAGGTTTGATCCCAGGTACCTCATGCCCTGCTGGACCTGGAAACCCAGTCGAGCTGTGCTTGTCTTGGAACTGGGCATGGTGGTTCATGCCTGTGAGCCCAGCACTGGGGAGGCTGACACAGGAGGATCACTACTAGTCCAAACTGTGTAGTGAGACCCTGTCCCCAATAAATAAGATTTTTAAAAATGTAAATAAAATAAAATAAGAAGACATTGCAGGAGGAAACTAAGTTATTTGAAAGGCATCTTCTTTGGCCAAGGATATAGCTCAGAGGCTATATCCTGCCTAGCAAGAGCACCTGCCTGGCAAGGACAAGGTCCTGAATTCAATTCTTCACACACACACACACACACACACACACACACACACACACACACACACAAAAGCATCTGCTTTATAAATGCTAGCTAAGAGTGCATGGATGTAGAGATTTTAAAAAATTGGGCCAGTCAAATAGCTCAGTGGATTAAAGTGCCTGAAAGCAGGCACAGGAGCCAGGGTTTGAATACCCAGGCCTACTGTGCCAGCCCTGCCCCCAGGGCGCCCTAAGATAGCAATTAAGACTGGGCGTGGTGGCACGTGCCTATAATCCCAGCTCTTGGGAGGCTGTAGGCAGGCAGATCACAATGAGTCCAATCACCCTGGACACCCTGTCAACCATTCCCTAAAATATAAATAAATAAATAATAAAAAATTGATAAAATTTCAGATGACATCATGCTGGTTTACCATTGTGAAAAGTATTCATGTAATTTCAAGATGTAGTCTGCTTACATAGATATTCTGTAAATTCTAAAATGATGAACCTGAGTATCTCCCTTTACCAAACTTATTCCTTCTAAGATGCATTATTGAGTGATTTATTCAGTAACCCGTATGCTTACATTATTTAAAACCATTTATCAAATCTTTTATAAGTGTAGACATAACCTTACTAGAAAAAGTTGGTTCATTTAGGGCCCAAAATTCTAATTTGTTTATGTTATATTCAGAATGTTCTGAAACAATATTTCAATATGATCTTCCTTAAAACTCAAGTCAATGAAAGTAGAAAATTCCATTGTTAGCAGTTTTGTATCCATATGGCCTGTGTCGACCAGGTCATAAATATGTAACCACTTTTATATGTATCTGGAATTTTTAAAAGTCAGTGTGTGTGTGTGTGTGTGTGTGTGTGTGTGTGTGTGTGTGTGAGAGAGAGAGAGAGAGAGAGAGAGAGAGAGAGAGAGAGAGGGAGAGAGGATTCCTACAGCAACAGGTATATCTAGAACTGAGATCTTGGTTTCTAATACTATCATCCAACAAGCAGAACCAGAGCTTCTCAAAGAAATAGCCTATTCCAGAACTAGGAAAGAAAAGGTGAGCCGAGAGCATCTGAATTTTAGGAAACAGAAACAATAATAATAGAATGCTATCTCCATGGAGAATGACAGGCATAGGCGACAACTCATAGTGCTCTCAGTGATCAAAGCTGAAAAAACTTGCACAGAAAAATAAATACTAATAGACTATAAAACATAAAATCAATATCCCATATTGATGTAATAAATTATTATGTAATGATATAAATTGTAGTTAAGAGAAATTTCCTAACAATATAAATTCCAAATATAATTTGTAATTTATGTGGACACCCTGCCAGATGGGAAATGGAATGTGATTCCTCACCCTGAAATGTGGATGAGCACGGTGATTCCCTTCTAAGAGTTCAGTGTGGAGAAGAAGAAATATGTTACAGAAAAAAAAAATCTGACAAACACTACCTCCGCCAGGCAATCAATGCAGGATTAATACTTGTAGTCATGTTGATAGCGTATATACTTGACACATGATGAAATGGTTTGTTTTTTTTTAAACCTGGCATCTTTCTTCCCCAAACTGGTAACCTTAGAGTACTTCATAGGAATAGCATCAACCAAATGCCATTGGAGGTACAGTATGCAAATTCCTAACTAGTACTCCGCAAAGTTGTCAAGATGCAAGACCATCCAAAACTAAAGTAAATAAGAGAGTTACTCAGAATTAAGAAGATTCTAAGGCATCATGACCATCAAATATTATGTGAATTTTTGGAATATGAGGGAAAAACTAAAGAAACCTAAGTAAAATATGCACTTTATTTAATAATATACCAACATTGATTCATTACTCATAACAAATGTAACATGCTATTGTAAGATGTCAGACAAATGCAAAAATGCATGGTAGGGTTGTGCAAACTTTTTTATATCACCCTTAATTTTTTGTAAGAGTAAAACTATTTATAAATCAGGTGTTGTTAGAAGGAAAATAAAATTGAATTTGGAGAGCTTGCCCAAAGAGTCCCTTAAATTACAGGTCTGAGTGGCAAATGCTTTTAATACCCCTCGTGCAGAACCACATGTAGAGTAATGTACTGATGCTTGTGTTCATTGCTGTAGCTCTAATCATTGGCTGTAATTAGGCTGTAGGCAACCAGTTCATAAGATGCTTGTTACATTATGCTTATGTACCAATTGCTCAAGATGAATGTAATTGTTTATGGATAGCAAATACGTACTAATAAAACTAAAACACTGGAAATTCCTGTGCAGTTGATTTATTTCAGCATTAGTTAATATAGTTTAATTGTATTTCTGGTTAAGACAAAGACAGATTGCTATTCTCCTGTAAATATCACTCTTTTACAAGCTTCTCAGTGTAGTTTTTATTGTGAAGTTTCTTTTTCTAAGTGGAAACTCATTTTAGGTATTTATTGATAATGCTCGTAGATATATTAAATTTTAATTGATTTTTATAAACACTCAGAATTGATAATTGACATAATTTTATTACACATGATATATTTATATAAAGGAGATCATTTAAGATTTAGATCTAAATATAAGAACTACTATCTAAGGAAGTTTGTAAAGTAATTCATCCTACGAAGGGCTTGCCTGGGTAATCTCACATAATCTCTCTGGAGACATTTAATAAGATTGCCAAAGATATTTTTACCAGAGAAAGTAACTTAAAAGTTTCAGAGCTTTGGATGTGGATATCATGCGAAATGCTCTTACTATCATTACTATAATCAGTGGTGAGTCTAGAATCCCTTGAATACTTTTGCAAGTAAAATGATATTATATCCTATCTCTCAACTTCAGTTGCAATTTCTTGTCCAAGTGAGCCAAAATCTTTATGTTTTTCTCCTTTCTCTTTTATATTCTGTTTTGTGAGGATCCTGCCAAGCATCGTGTGTATCTTTGTTAAAAATAAATAATAAGTCATGTAGCACCAACAGTTTGATTTCTAAAATTCTAAGGAAAAAGCCTTATTCACTCAATACTAAGGTCCTGTTTAATGATAGAATTAGAAAGCCTTCGATTTATAAATTTGACTTGATATAAATATCCCTGTTCTATGAAGCTGAGGAGGTTCAGAGGGTAGTAACTAAACATGAGTGGTAGGCAATTTAGTTGTTTTGGGTACAGATGCCCTAATCAGATATCCTAGATAAATAGCATGGTTTAAAAGTCAAGTGATCAGGATTGGGGAGATAGCTCAGAGGACTAAGCATTTGCCTGCCTGGCAAGTTCAAGGCCTCAGGTTCGAGCCCCAGTGCAGCATGCACCAGTGCTGAGCCAACTGCCAAAACTGGGTGTGGTAGTGCAGGCATACAATCCCAGGGATTATATTATATAATCCCCAGCTGGGGAGGTGAGACAACAGAATTGCTGAGTCTGAGCTGCATAGCAAGACCCTGTACCAGATAATAAATAAATAAATAAATCATTCTTTTTAAAAAGTCAAGCGATCAAAAAGCAAGGTCAGAAGTAAGGTCAAAAAAAACTAAGCTCTTAACTGTACCAGAGCTAAAATTTACCTCCCAAACTTGACTGTCCTGTTTCCTCTCTGGGTTGTACATAAGATCCTGATCATAGCACTAACTCTTGGGGGTATAAGGGTACAGTTAATATCAGTCATTGCATCCTTCTCTGAAGTTTCCCATGCTGCAGGTGTACATTGTATCTTTTAAAATGTGAAGATTTCATCATGACTGTCATATCCCTCTGTCACTTCTGAATCATTTGTTCTCCTTAAGCAAAAATCATTCCTCAAATCCAAAAAAGTGAAAAGAAACATTTTTTCCCCTAAGCATTTAGGTTTTTCAGAATCATTTTTTCTCAGTCAAGCTTTGTAACCACTCTGACGCTGATGGTAATAATCACTATTTCATAGATAGGGAAACTAGAATCCAAAAGAATGAGTACCTTCCCTTGATCACCGAAGTCCAGAGTTGAATGACCCCTGTGTTTTCTCCCTGCCATGCTGTATTAGACACTCCTTGCCTTCCTGATCTCTCTGCTGCCCACCTAGCAGTGCGCAAACTTATATACAAGTCACACAATCTAATTCACTCTTTGACAAAAGGATTTGGCAACACATTTGCCAAAGACAATGCATACTCACTGTCAACACTTTCCTATCTTCTTGGCATGCAAAAGAGTGAAAACAGTTCCTGGGACTGAAGACATCTCAGACTCCCAAAGCACTGGGAGGACTAGGAAGCCAGGGAAGGCTTATTTGCTTGTCTGCGCAGGTAAAATGCACTTGACCCTTTCTGAGCGTGACTTTAGGCAAAAGGCAACTCCTGGTTTCCTTCAGTTTGAGATTCTTCTTAGTGGAGAATGGCCAAAGGCTAGTGGAGGCCGCAGCCCCTCTGCCAAGTTCGCGGTGGTCACAAACTAGTCAGCTTTCCTTTTTCCCTGGCTATTTCTAAAGGACTTCAGAAAAATATTTATACAGTAGCAACAGAGAAAGGAACCCTACTGGAGAAAAATGTAAGTTATCCAGAAACTGCATTGATTATTTTAGGAGTGGCATGCAAATCACACGTAGAGAAAAAAATTGGAGAGAGTCCTTCCTGCCCATAAACCTTCGAGTCAAGAGTTGTTTGTGCTAACCTGCTTGCACGTGTATGCCTGTCTGGTGAAATTTATCCACATATATTTTTCTTTCTTTTTGAAAACCACGAATGTTATTTTAGTTATCTATACATTATTAATTTTTATATTGGCTATTTCTCCTTGTCAACCATTTTGTGTCTCAATACAACTCTGGACAATGATGTAGTAGAGAGGAGAGTACATTGTCTTTATTATAGGAAAGTTCAATTCTTTTTTTTTTTTTTAGAGAATACAAAATGTTATAAAAAATAGAAATGATACAAAATTTCATTAAACAAACCAATAGGAGTTCAACGATTGTTATTGTATTCCATAATGTTATCTTAAAGTTAGTTGTTTAGACTACCAGATATGTAAACATGAAAATTTGGTTTAAAAAGTTATATGAAATTAAAAAAGAGCCAGGGAGACAATTCAGTGGTACAAACTCTTGCCCGGAAAGTGTAAGATCCTGAGTTCAATCTCAAGAAAGAAAAGAAAGAAAGAAAGAAAGAAAGAAAGAAAGAAAGAAAGAAAGAAAGAAAGAAAGAAAGAAAGAAAACAGGAAAGCAAGAAAAAATCGAAAAGGAGAAGAAAAATAGTTTGAGCATTAAACGCCCCTTAAATTCTTTCAGTAAAGTATATCTCTGTGTTACTGGTACTGGAATGGGTTCTAAAGTTTGTTTTGGCTGTCATATTAATATGGCAAATCAATATTTTTTGCCTGTAAGGAAAAAAGAGGGAAAGAATAACACTATATATATATATATATATATATATATATATATGGGAAAGAATAACACTATATATATATATATATATATATATATATATACTATCTATCATCTATCTATCTATCTATCTATCTATCTATCTATCTATCTATCTGTCTGTCTACCATTCCTCCCCCTTTGGCAAGCTTCAAGCGTGACGTATACCAAGATGATGGATCGAAATGACCCAAAAGTTGGCAGAATCTTTTCTCTCAGCTAACCAAATACCACAGCCACTAAATTAATTACAAGTCTGATCTGTGTAGTGTGACCCTGTAGACCCTGTCCTAAATACATACATACATACATACATACATACATACATGAAATAAAATAAAATAAAAGAGTTTCCAAATGAAAACATTACCATGTGTGGCATTTAAGGATCATGTCTGGATAGTCTCTCAAAACCTTTACCTCAAAAGTCTTTTAAGAACATTATTTATAATAGTTATAAAATTTCCTTTGAATAGTTTATCTTAAATTCTTATTCTGTCCTTGAATATAATTTTTAATATCCAATAAAAATTCAGTATACTTTATAAACATACACACACACACACACATCCTAATGATTTTTTACACCAAATAATGACCTCTTTTTTTAACCTTTTTGAGACAGGTTCTTGCTATGCAGTTCAGGCTGGCCTTGAGCTCACTTTGTAGCCCGGGATGGTCTTGAATTTACAACAATCCTCCTGCCTCAGCCTCGCTAGTGCTGGGACTACATGCACATGCCACCATACCTACCTCTGAATTTATGTAGCTTTAGAAAGTATTACTAGAATTCTCTGAGTAACTTATCCTTAGAACAAGAGAGATGCCTTTACTTTTCCCCATATTCTTAAACAGTCATATCTAATTTTTTATGCATTATGGTGCTTAAATCTTTGTTTTACAATATTTTTTTCTGATTTTCCACATTAGGACACCATATCAAGCCCTACATTTTCTGTGCAGTTTAATACATTACTTCTAACTTGTCCTTTATCTTCAGTTCTTCTATCAATAAAATTTTTCACTGTTACCAGATTAATTCTTCTAAGTCATAGGTTTTATCATTCAGATTTTAAGGCCTTAACAATATCTATGAAATAAACTATTAACTTCGTGTCAAGTTAAATATAAATACATAAAAATAAATAAATGAGGGAATTGTGTCCCTAAATTCAATTTTAGAAAAATCTCATGAAGAAACACTACTAATCACCAAATTCTAGTGCTCAGAGTAAACACAGTTAAATATTTTTCTAAGATTTAATTCCTTGTAACCAAAGCCAAAAATGTTGGGAAAAAAAAGAGGACATAAAGAAAGAATGACAGGTAAACTTAAAACAATTATCAACTTCAGAGTGTAAGCTCGTGTTGTGTTGGGTAGGAATTTTTTTCAAACAGAAGTAACAAAATATTAAATACCTAATTCACTTTGAAATAAAGGTACATTCTACCTTAAATACCTTTCTACATAGCCTCTGAAATCTGAAAGTCATCAACTGTGTGATTGTTCTCTATCAATATCTAAAATCTGAAGCGTGAACTTAGGAAATTGTGTAATAGAAATAGCTAGGGAAGGCTCATCCATCAGTATCAGACACATTGCTTTGGGCTGTAAGAAGTGAAACCATGAATGAAATGCTCCTTCACAGAACACTGGCGTAATCAATGAGAGACTTACTCTTTCAATTACATTTCCCTGGAAGGGCTGACTCAGGCAGTGGTGATTCACAGCTCAGTAATGTCATCAGGATTTTAGTTGTCATTTCTTGATTTCATCTTTTCATAGATCCCTTCCTCAAGATGATTTGAAGGTGACTGTTCACATCTCTAATAAAATCACATTCAAAGAAATAAGAGAGAGAGAATAGGGCCAGGGAGATAGCTCAGTGGCATAACTATCTGTCTGGCAAGCACAAGGTCCTGAGTTTGATCCCAGGTACCAAAACACACACACACACACACACACAGAGAGAGAGAGAGAGAGAGAGAGAGAGAAGTAAGAGATATTTTTGGTTTGTTCCTATGGATATGAATGAACTTTTTTCTCAGAGGAAATTTAAAATATATCCCTTTATGTGTCATTGATCAAGCAGTAGACTAAAGTCCCTGAATGCTTTACTCATTCAACAAATATGTAGTGTACCTATATAATATGACAAGTATCATTCCAGACATTGTTACATATTTCAACTTTAAACTAAAAACAAACAAACAACAAAAAAAACCCCTCTTGCTTTCATGGAGCTTGTATTCTACTTGGGGAATCAGAAATTGCAAAAATTATCAAAAATATATTCAATCATATAACGCCAAATTCAATGAAGAAAACCAAAACAGAGAAAAAGATAAAGGAGAATTTCTGAGTGTGAACAGAGCTGGTGGTCCAAGGAGGGGTCCCTGAGAAAGTGAGATTTGGAGGGGATATAAGTCAGAAGGAGCCATGGGAATATCTGAGAATAGTGACATCTACATAGAACATCAAGTCCAAAACCAACAACGTATGAATGAGCCTGACATACGAAGAATATTTTGGAGGCCCAAGCAGCTAAGAGAAAATGAAGAAACTAGATAAGGAGGTGCAGTCAGGGAGCAAGGTGGACTGGTCACGAACCATCTCATAGGTACTGGTGTGGATATTGGATTTTGCTTTAGGGCAATAGAAAGGTATTGCATGGTTTTGAAGAGTAGTGAGGCTTGTCCAGATTGACATACAGAAGATCACTCTGCTGGCAAGGAATGAACTGTAGGGGTCAAGGGTAGAATTAAGGAGATAAAAGTGTGGCTTAGAACAGGATGTAAGTGGTGAAGATCAGAAGACCAAGATTCTTTTGGGCTGACACTGAGTCTAACTAGCTCTCATCTCTTTATGGCTTACAGTTCTCAAGAACAGCTTGAGGCTGTACTGGGAATGCTGTGCCCTGAAGAAAAGGGAAGCTGACGGGAGGTGTCCTGACTCTGTTCTGTCCCTCCTACAACAGGCTGTCTACAACCCTTCAGCTCTGCTGATGGATCTTGTTACTCTAAAGTTAAGCTCCAGGGCAGGCTTCCTTCCAGGGCTTCTCAATCACAGTGCAAGTGAAATACATGCAAATGAGATACCATCTGCCTTAGGCAAGTTTCCTAAGCCTTAGGGGGATCATCTCTCCATGGCTCCTAGGTTTCTATGACTTCTTCCTGCTCATCTGTAAGTAGTTTAACTTTTTATGAATGTTCTATGCTTAACAGACTTGAGCAAGTGATATAAATTGGCCCAGAGCAAGGTACATAGGAAAGGTGTCTATGACACTCCCCTCAGACCAAAGCAAGTGCCTTGTGAACCTTCTATTCACAAAGTTGTTAGACTAAGAATATACTGTAAAAAATAAAGAAAGAGTTGGCCTCTAGACAAAGGATCAAACTGACTCTTACTGCCTATACTGATCTTCTGGGAGGATCACATACCGGGAAGTGAAGCATGATGTCCATGCAGAGCATATTAGCTCTGATTATGAGATAACCTCGGCTATATGAGTTTTAAAAATATAAATCAGTAGTTAAATGCATAGTATTCCTGCTGATTTCACTTGGCCGAAAGGCAGATGCTGAGAGGGAGGTTAGGGTACAGAATGATTATTAGGAATTCCAGTAGAAGTTATGTTTGTGGGAATCTGAGGCTTCTGCTGCTCCTTAACAGCTCCAGTGATCCTTGACACTGCAGTTTCTTAGGAGGATGGTATGTGACGTGACCAAAGAAGTTCCCACAGCTATGGGTATGTTTCTATTTCTATGCACTGATCTAAGGAGAGATAGCAGTTTACAAGTGTACATCAAACATCATAGAAAATTTTGAGAGAGATTCTGTAGGTAGCAAAATAACATCCACATCCAAAACCTTAGTAACTATTCCTGTCAGAATGAATTGTTGGAAAATCAGGAAAAAAAAGTTATATATGTTTCATCATGCACCTCGTTGGTCTCCTTGAGAGATGGGGTGGCATCAAGGGTATAGGGCCTCGGTTATGTTTCTCATTGCTGAGACCAAATACATGGCACCTAAAGTTCAAGAAGGAAAGGTTCATTTTGGCTCACAGTTCATAGAGATTCAGTCCTTAATTGGCTGATTCCAAAGCAGGACAGCATGGCAGGTTGCACTGCAGAAGAGGAAAAATAGTTCATGGTGTGAAAGGTGAAAGGCAGGAGGTAGCAAGCAGCAAGTGATTACATCAGACTTCTTCCTGTCCCTTAAATTCTATCCAGGATATAGGCCCTAGTGCTAGTAGCTCCCACAGTCAAGATGAGCCTTCCCATTGTCTATGCCTAGAAGTACACCTAGGCGAACCAGTGGACTAATCTAGCAAGTGCATACTCTTAATTCTAACATGACATACTTTATCCCAGAGTCATACACTAGATCCAACCACCTCTGAAAATTCCCTCCTGACTGTATGACACGTAGGAAGGATACCGAGACACAACCCATTACACTCCTAAATCATCACCTACTAACAAATGCTTCCCCATAAGACCACACATGTAACCTTAGGTTAAAGTATCAGTGCAAGAGTGGTAAGGAAAGTTGCTCTCCAGCCAGCTTGCTTTTGGTTTATTCTGGCTTGTCCTTGATCTTAGATGTGTCACTTTCATTGTTCCAATGAATGCTTAATTCTGGGTCTGCCTAATAAGTGACTTGGTAAAGTCAGTCAGAGTGCAACTTAGATGGATATGCCTTATTCTATGGTCAGATTTTTCATTTTCACCAGGATTCAATAGCACTTCAGGGATTGATTTTTAAATGAAGTACAACTTTATACTCAGGATACTATAGCCATATTCCAGAATCCTAAAGGTCTATATTTTTATATGTTGTCTAGACCTTGGCTACAACTCAACTTATCTCCTTGCTCTATATGGCCATGCTTAAATAGGAGAAACATGGTTGTATGTTCAATAATCCTTTAGATATCCAATTATTAGGGGCTGGCCAAGGAGCTCAGTAGATTAAAGTGTCTGCAAGCAGGCACAGGGGCCAGGGGTTCAATCCCAAGCCTGCTGTGCCAGCCTTGCCCACAGGGCATGCTGAGACATTGGGAATGGACGTGATGGCATCTTGGGAGGCTATAAACAGGTGAATCACTACGAGTCCAATCTAGTAGCGAGCCCCTGAACACCTCGTAGATCCTTCCCTAAAAATACAAAAATTTAAAAAAACAGCCAGTCCTAGCCCAGGTCCGATGAATGTGCGGAGTTTCCTGCTACCCTGCGCCGGCGGAACCAGTCCCAGCCCAGGCGCAGCGTGGGCTGGACC
>NW_004524580.1:19382408-19389067 GCF_000260255.1 Octodon degus
ATAGTTGCATTCTCTTAATGAATAGAATGATTTTTTCTAATGGTGTTTGTAAGTAGGATCACAAGTCTGCATCTTGTACAGCAATTAACCACTGAGAAGAATGTATGCAGTGAAACTGTTGAAACTGTACTTTCGATTTGATTTGAAACTGTCTCATTGCTATATGTTTATCAATAAAACTTTGAAAAGAAATAAAAACAAACAAACAAAAGAAAAAACATAAAAAATAAAATAAAATAGATATGTTTGCAGTTATTGCTCTTTACCGGTACAGAATTAAGTAAATGGCCATAGTTACACTTAGGAGTGGATGAGGAATATCATTACCATGTTTATCAATCATGATCATTTTTCTTGGGACCACTGAATCTTTTACATTTAAAAACATTCATGTCTGAAAATTGGATCAGGTACAGAAACGGAGCAAGCACAACAGCCAGAACAGGAAACTGCAAACCACCACACCCTCATTCCTGGAAAGTGAATGTGCTAAGGTATGTGAAAAAATGTCTTTGCCATTGTAATTAGATGAGCTTCTCCTTAAAATTGGAAAATTATGTTGGATTATCTTAGTGGGCTCAATCTAGTCACAGTACTTACTGAACTTTCTTTGACTGAGAAATGTGTGTAAATAAGAAGGGAAAGGAGACGCAGAAAACAGAGTCCAAGAGACTCCAGATACAAGAAGAATTCAACTGGTTCTCATATAAGTGGCCAACATGCAAGATCCAGAATGAGAGAAATCTTCATTTTAAAACCATCAAAATATGACAGCTTCAGCTCTCTGATTATAAGGATCTAGATATGGACAACAACGTGACTGGAGATAAATCAGCCTGCCCCGGAAAAGTCATACCACATGTCTTAGTTACTTTTTACTCGTTGCTGGGACAAATACCGGACACTCAACATGAAGGAAGGAAAGGTTTATTAAGCTCACAGTTACTGAAGGGTTCAGTTCATATTCCGCTGGCTGCAAGGCAAACAATAGCAGTTCATGCGGCAGAAAATAATGAAGAGCAGAGGAGGAGCAGCAGCTGCGGTGGCGTCCATCAAACCCCTCTCTTCCTTCTGCGCTGGCTGCGAAGACCAGCGCAGTGAAGATCGGAGCTCCTCCGAAATCAAGCTCCTTCGAAGACAGACTTCTCCATGGAAGCAGGGCGGGGCAGCATGAAACCAGAAAGGGGGGCTTCCTGCCTTTCTCAATTCCTGGGCCCTGCCCACCTGCACCTTGAGGCCCCCACGCTGCCCGAGCTGATTCAGCCAAGTTGACACAATGTATCAACTAACACACCACACGTCACATAATTTATAAGATTATGTTGCAATAATCACCCAAAGAGCCAAATGCAAAAGAGTGCAGGAAATCTGTCCACATACTAAAGACCCAAAGAATCCAGCTGTAAGCCAGGATTCCACAGCAATGTCCTGCATGAGTCCAGCTGAAGACCTAGAACCATGGCAATGATTCATGCAAGTCTGTATCAAGGATCTCTGCTGGGAAGGCCCAAAGGTCAGTGGTGAAAGCTAGAAAGTCTGTGCAAGCAGGAAGAAGGTTTTGTGACAGCTGCTGCTGGATCTGCGCTGGAGCCAGGAAGTAATGCCCAAAGTAAGAACCAGAGCTCCCCCTCAAAAGAAAAGAACCTCAGCCTTTCCCAGCAGAAGTGAGGTCCTGAGCTCCTCCAGTGATAATAGCCAAGTTCATACCAGGGAAGCCAGGGTGACAAGCTTGCCCAGAAGAATCAATCAACAGCACCATCTCTTCCTCTTCAGTATTCCTTTTGATGTTGTTAGCAACGATCTGCAAGTGGGCATTCTACACTTGACACAATGCTGTTTCAGTTCAGCTGGGTGTTACAAGTTGACCCCCAGTTGTCAACACACCGAAGCATATAAGCAAGAGTGTGTGGTTTTTGTCTTTCTAGCTGATTTCACTTAGAATACTATTTTCAAATGTTCTCACCACAAAAACAATGTATATGTGTAGTAAGAGAGATGTTAACTATCTTGATTTAATTATTCCACATTTATTCAATAATCATCATAGCATTTTCTGCCTCATAAATACACACAACCATAATTTGTTAGTTTGCTACTATAAAAAATGGAAACAAATTAAAACTTGGTAGCTTACAGTACAAATATCTGCATGGGCATCAACTTACGCATCCAGCGGGCACTGGCAGTCCCAAAGGGTTGGTTTAGGCTAGAAGTAGGTGATGAGATTTTTGCATCTTAAAGAGATATTATGGCCATAGGCTACATGTAATGTTAACTGATGATAAAATAATGAAATGATAAAATGATCTTATGTGTAGGTTATTGTTTTTCCTGACAAAGGAAAGCCCGCAGGTTACTAAAAAAAAATAAAAGATTTTGTCTGGCTTATATTTTGCAAGAAAATGAAATATTTGGTAACAAATGAATCATGAGTTCAAACAAACCAGTCAGAAAGCTGTTGAAAGAGAGTAAATGCATTCTTAAAAATAAGTTGTTACTAAGGGGCCAAGGAGATAGCTCAGCAGAATAAGCACTTTCCTGGCAAGCACAAGGGCCTGAGTTCAATCACCACTTCCACCAAAAAAAAAAAAAAAAAATGTTACTAAAGAAGAAAGTTCTATATTTCAGATGGTTCAAAGTATATTAGCTTCTCTAAACTCAAGTTAACTTTTTCAAATTACTTATTCCCTTTCAATTTACCCTTGATTTGATGTTTTACTAATCATTTGAATTATTCCTTATTTGTGTACATATTACCATATTTATTTACCATGGCACCCATTACAGCATCTTATTCTCCATCTCCTACCATGATACTTCAGAGTGAATCTGAAAGAGAAGAGATCAAAGCTCCAACATATGACTCTTGCCAGTCGTTGAGTGAAAAGAGTCCATAAAGCAGACATTGCAAGCAGGGAATAAAAAGTGTAGATCGCTTGACAAACTGCACTAATATTTTAGTTTAAGGTTTCCACATGGTGAATGAAGCAGTTTGACCTTCATACACTTGACCAGTAGGACAACGGGTCTGAAGAAGCAACGCTGTATGGCTGGGTATTTCCCACCTATAGTACCCTACGGTGGAGGATGCATGGGTTCGCAGGGCACAAGTGAGGGCCAGGGAGATAACTGGAAAGTCTAAATGCCTATCTGGCAGGAGCAAGGACCCAGGCTTGATCCCCAGCATGCAATTTTGCCATGCTGGCCACCAAAACCAGGCATGGTGGCAAACACTTATAATCCCAGCACTGGGGAGACTGACACAGGAGGATCATTATGAGTCTGAGCTGTGTAGCAAGATCATGTACCAAATAAATAAATAAAATACTTAAAAATGAATATTAATGGGGCTGGAGAGATGGCTCAGTGGTCTAAGGCACCTACTTAGAACAAGCTTGGCAAAGCATCAGGGACCGCGGTTCAATCCCCCAGCACCACATGCCAGCCAGCCCCGCCCCCTGGTGGGCTGAGCTGGCCACACACACACACCCCTCTCTCTCTCTCTCTCTCTCTCTCTCTCTCTCTCTCTCTCTCTCTCAAATAAATAAAAAATTAAAAAAAATTAAAAAAAATGAATATTAAAAAATGAAAGGCACAAATGAGGATGTCTCAGGGACCATTACTCCTAGGCTTAGGTATTCTACCCAACGTTAAGAAAGGAAGGATTTTCTGTTAATCTTCAGCCTTTAGGAGAAAGTAAATTAGTTTCTCTTCCTATGTAAAGTGAGGAGCAATATCAATAACTCTTGTTCAACCCATGAAGGATCTGAAAAGAGAATGTGAAATTACTTACAGATTGCTTGACATGCTGTCTTCAGCAGGCGGCATTGCAGGAGTCATAAGCAAAAGGGAAAAGGATCTAGGATCTAAGATATTTCTTATTAGAGAGTCACCAGTCCAGAAATCCCTGTGAGGTAGTTCACACAAATCTGATTATTGTGCATGAAAGTCTTTTTGATTTCAGCTTAGCGCACAGGAGCTGACAGCAGAGCACTGGAAAAAAGCGTCCTCACTGGCAGGAAAGGAGGAGTCTATGAAAGACATTAATTCTAATTTTTAAGGGAACATATTTAGCAGAATGAGAACACTGACATGTCTCAACATACTAAAAAAAGAGACCAGGTAGAAAATGATCCAAGAAGGACTATCTAACTTTTTAATGTATTTTTAAATAGTTGAATTTTTTTGAAACAAAAGGGGCTCAGAGCATAAATCCTGTTATTTAAAGATGCGTGTGTACCATCAGTAGAAACCCTTGCAGTTCACCATAAGGATCACCCACTTGCCCCTCTCTCAGATTGACTCTTCTTTTTCACACACATTAGTTTTCTAATTACTTTCTAGCCCCTAAGAATGTGCTCCTACATGCTTCTTTGGGCCTTTTCTCTATGAATTTTTCACTTTTAATTCCCAAGGTAAAGGAGAAGATATTCAATGTGTTTGCTATTTTAAATCTGAGTTTAAAGGAGAAAAAAGTCTGTCTTGAGTCCTCTCTTCCAGTCAGGCCACAGAAGTCACTGCTGCCAATCCAGCCTCAGTGAAAGACCGATTGTTGCATCACAGCTTTGGCAGCCAGCACTGTCACAGACGTCCTTTGTAACATACTGGATGAAGTTTCCATTGAATGCACTTAGAACCCTTTTGACATATTCTCAAGCCATCCCTGCTTTCGTAGGCTGAACACTGTAAGTTAAAAAGCCCACTGATTATATCTCTGGACTGAACTCTCTCTCTGTAAATTGAGACAAAATTATTGTATCATTTCCTATTCCTTAAAAGCCTTCCCTTCCCTTCGAGAACACTTTCTGAAATAAGCCATTGGATAAAGACTGCCTCAAAGCCCAATGCCATTCAGATGAATGCTAACCAATTGTCTTTAGGAAGTTGAGTTTTCACTGCCCTCTCACTGGGAGTAGAGGCAGCAGCTTTACAGTTGGAATTTTGTGTCACTCAAAGAAGGGGCTAAATTATGACAAGTGTATTCTTAGGTGATTTTGTCATTGCATAAGCATCTTAAAGTATACTTTCACAAACCCAAACGGTGCAGGTTTTAGTGGATTTCTAACTTGTGGTCAACTTCCTACACCCAGCTGAACTGGACAAGTGTGGTGCTGGGCAGGGGAAGCCCATCTGATGGTGGTTGCCAGCAGCATAAGAGGAAGAACTGGAGAGGCTGCTAAGATGCCAGTAGGGTTACTGAATGAAGAAGCTGTTGGCACTGTTAGAAGCTGTTGGTTCTCCTGGCTGTTCTGCTCGGTGACTTTGTCATGCTGGCTTTCTTGATGAACTTAGCTGTTCTTGTTGGACGAGGACCTCAGAGATTTTGTTGTCACTAGAATGGCTGCAACTCATTTTAAGGGAACTCTGGTTCTCACCTTGAGCATTGCTTCCTGGCTCTGGAGAGGAAGAGGATGCACTGATCAGCCTTGTGGAGGAGCTTGTCATGTTGACTTTCCTGATGGAAACAGTTTTCTTCATTGCTGGAGAAGCTGGGGGCTTCACTGTTGCTGAGCGTGGCTGTGGTACCTGTGGGAGAGCTCTAGTGCTTACCTGAGTGTTATTTCCTAGCTCCAGTTCAGATTCCTCAGCCTGCTAGCTCATCATCTGCTAGCTTCAGCCCAATGACTTAGACTTTCTAGCTTCCACCACTGACCTATGGATTTTTCCAAAGATCCGTAAAGTTGGCCCACATGAGACTTTGCTTTGGGCTCTAGGCCTCCAGTTGGACTTGTGGGTAGCATTGTTATGGGCTCTAGGTATTCAGCTTGACTCCTGTGGGGTATTAGGATACAGGCCCTCACCTAGATTCCTTGGTCTTTAGTGTGGTCAGATTTCCTACAACTCCTTATATATGATTCTTTGAGTGATTCATTATAAAATGTGTCCAGTATTATATTATTCCCTTTGCAAAAACTCCAAACCCTGACACAGATCAATCCCAAGCTGTGACACACAGAGCCAATAAAGAGACCTGGTGAACAGGAAATGCAGGACTCTGTTGTCAGTGTAACACACTCCACCTTATCATGATGAAATATGTTTTCTTTTTCTAAATAAAAAATACACACTAAAGTAATGCTAAAAATATTTTAGTGTATATTTTCTATTTAGAAAAAGAAAACATATTTTATCATGACATAGTCAACCAATAAGACAATATTCATCATAATTATCACATATTTTATGGCTATATTTTTATAAGACTGATAGAGTAAGGTTTATATATCACATTAAATATGAATAGTTCAGTTATCTAAAACATTATAATATCTATGACACAGCTCAGAAATGGGAGTTTTTCTACGTATCATCTTAGAAGACTACAGTTATATATAGTCTTGCTTTATCTTGGTCTTAACCATCCAGCAGAAAAGTACAAAAGTGAGGTATATAAAGTAAATCCATATTAATATGCTGAGCTGTGAAAGGCTCAAGTCAACAAGCTCTGCGGATAACCCACTACTATTGTGGACTGCTGGACTGTGTTGGATTGTTTTGCTGAATTCACACACCTATACTATTTAGATGCCAATGGAATACCCATCTCTGACAGGACTAAACAAAAAAGGGGATACAAAAGAAGGACCATTTTGTATCTGTATATACAGAATAGTTAGGATAGATATACAGCTACTTTTGCTTAATTCAATGTGAAGAAA
>NW_004524580.1:19389388-19390869 GCF_000260255.1 Octodon degus
GAGAGAGAGAGAGAGAGAGAGAGAGAGAGAGAGAGAGAGAGAGAGAGAGAAGAGAATACAGCTTCTATATGGGTAAAAAGAATGTAGGTCTAGGAAAGAAAAGATCAGGAAAGAAAGCCTAAGTGTCCAGAAACTAGATGTAGAGAACAAATATGACAATAGGTGAGGACCAAAAGTTACCAAAGAATGAAGTCATCTGGTGCCCAGGAGCTGCATGGAAACAGTCCTTATTAGATCACTGCCTTGTCTTCATGTGAATACAAACCTCATAATCAACAGTTTGAGACTTTGAGCCACCTGCCACTTCAAGCCAAACTCAGGTCACTCTGCTTTTCTGGTGAGATGTTTCCCCACAGAGTCCATCTCAGTTTTGTTTTTCCTTGTTCATTTAGTTGTTTTGAGATAGGATCTCATTTCATAGGCCAGCCTAGCCTTAAGTTCACCGTGTATCCCAAGCTGATCTTGAACCCAGCAACCCTCTTGTGTTAGCCTCCCTAGTTCTAGGAGTATAGATTTGTACCATCAGATCTAAAAATCAATATTTCAAACATAGTTACATGCTCAAAATCTGATTTTACAAGCCATTAGCTCAACAGGGCTGTCTTAAGTTCAAGTACATGATGGAAAGAAACTTTTATCCCAGCTCATGGGAGGCTGTAAACAGGCAGATCACTAAAGTTTTATCTAGTAGTGGGACCCTGAACACCCTGTAGACCCTGCCCTAATACAAAAAAAAAATTAGACAAAATTTAAAAAAGAAACTTTTGCACTAGCATTTTAAGAATGAACTAGAAATACTATGGCATGTTATCAAAAAAGTTACAAGTGAACAGCATGTTATACTTAAATATTGCTCTTGGAGTGACAACTCAATATTATTAGCAACCAGAGTAGCTGAAATTAGAAAGATCTAGTTATATAGCCCCGGTAAAAACGTGAGGATCACCCCTGTGATTTTCAGCAGAGTGGTGCATAAAACTATAGGTGAAACACAAGCTGATGTACATCTCTACTCTTACAACCAAGCTAGATATACCTATACCAGTAAGGCCTATCTCTCTGACATGGGGCTTTGTGGCATACTGATTCTAGACAGAATACACTATATCAAGGAAAGATTGTGAGGGAGCTTTTATGAGTGAAGGTTCAGCTGATTGGTCCAAAAAACTTGACATCCCTATCCATTATCGAGAAGATTTCTAGCCTGTGGTAGTTGATCAAACATTTGGGAATAATATGCTAAAAACTATGATAGGGCCAGAAAGACAGCTTAGAAGAATAAGCTTCTGCTTAGGTAAACACAGGGACCAGGGTTCGAACCCCAGCAGCACATGCCACACTGGCCCTGCCCTTGGGCTCTCTGAGCTGGCCACTGAGACCAGGCAAGGTGGCACATGCCTGTAATCCCAGTGGTGTGGAGGCAGAGACACCAGAGTCACTATGAGTTTGAGCTGCCTACTGAGACCCTGTACCAAATGTAT
>NW_004524580.1:19392388-19410159 GCF_000260255.1 Octodon degus
ATAATAATAATAATAATAATAATAAATTATGTTAAATTTGTTTCTCAGAGAACTCAGTTTTTACTTCGCATAATCCAAAACTAACTCAAATGTTACTGTATGTACAACTTTGACACACCCTAAAATCATCTTGAAGTGGAGTGAGACTAGTCACTATGAGTTAGAGTTGCTAAGAGGCTGAAAAATAGCCAGTCATGTTACCACATTTTCTTCTGCCAGAGTGATGGGTCTGGACTGATGGAACCCCCTTCTAGAACTCATTTTTCCCTCCTGGCACTGTGGGGGAAGGATTTGGCAGTGGGATTGCAGGTGGATGTCTTGCTGTTATAAAGATATACAGTTTGTGAGTCAAGTAAAATAGACACAAAAATATCTAGCAGGTGGTTAGAGGTCAATGAGAAACAAGATCATGAGAAAGTGAAAGAAAGTAGCATTGAAATCAAAATATATGGACTGCATATCTTGGATTTGCAGTCCTACTTTTCAATATACTTCGATAACACTGCTTGCGTACTTCAAGCCTCGGGTTATTTACCTCTAATGTAGACACCTCAGCCAGTTGTGAGGAGCGAAGGAGTTGATTTACGTAAAGCAAGGGCAGTGTAAGATGCATGATATAAGAAATACATATGGTGGATAGTCTAACATTTGTTGGTCACCTGCTCTATCCAGCAAACTAGTCATAAAAGTAAAAACAGTGCACATCTACTTCTTTCATAATATAATAAACACCTACATTTTTTAACTGAAACTTCAATGGACCAATTACTCTGTATATTAATATCACATACATTGAGCAGAAATATACAGGTAGAGTGATATTTTTCTATGTATACTTACAGAACTGTTATTAATTGTTATGAAAATTTTAGGTAATGATCTCTAATTTCTAAAGTGGATATATTAATGTTGTCAACTGGGAAATCATTAATAAATGAGGAAAAACTGTATTAGTCAAACGTACACTGTAAACAATACTTCCTTCTTTGTGAAACACAGGAACTTTCTAATGAAATGTTTAGTCCTCTAAACTATCTAATTTGTCTAAAATATTAACTCCTTAAAAAGGCTCATATTTTATTTTATTTTATTTTTGAAGGAAAGAAAGGTTTATTTAGCACACAGTTACTGGAAGTTTCAGTCCATACTTAGCTGGCTCCAAGGCAGAGGATCACATGGCAGAGAGTGGCCATTCCTGGTGGCGGGAGACAGCAAGACAGCAAGAGCACGTGGGAGGAGGAGCGGCAACAGTGGCTACAGGAGCGAGTCTGTCTCCCTTAGGTTGCATTCAAACTCTCTGTCCCAGACTGGGGGCAGTACTCACACCATAACTCCAGCAGCACTTACACCCATAATCCCAGTGGATCAGGAGTTAACCACAAACTCTAGAAGTCTGCTCATATTTTATAACTGTAAAACCTTGTCACAAAAAGAGATTAAGTGTAATTAGTCAAACACGTTTATATTGAATATTGAGAACTTATAACTTCTTCAAGGTTGTTATGATGATGAAAGATACGTGACTTCAAAAGTGCCAGGAAAAAGCAGAGAGAGTTAAAATAGAAACAGCATAGAGTAAAAGAATGACTTTTTCATTTCATCTTTTTAGGAAGCTGGAGAGAAGCAAATGAAAGTAGAAAGACAGCAACCTGGGTCATACCACACTGTAAATATAAGTTGTAGAAGAGGTAGAATGAAGGCATGGCGCATAGTCCAGGTAGAACAATTACCTTTATTTATTTTTTATTTTTTTATTTTATGAGCAGAATATATTTATTGAGAGAAAGAAAGCTCCTGTCCAAGAGAGGGACAGGAGGGGGGCCCGAGCGGGTAGTTCCCCTGACCTTTATTTTTTATAGTATAAAATTTGGAGTTATACAAATAATGATTCATTAAATAATGGATGTTGAGCTTCAATAGCTTACAGCAAACATCCTATAACTGCTAATCTTTTAAAACTATCACTTTCCAATAAGCACTCTTACTTTTTCTAAACAATTTTAATGTTCTAACCCAAGTAAATGGTATCCAGTATTGAAAACCAAATAAATAGAAAGAGGCATTCTTAGCTATTCCCATGCTTAGAGCTGTGAATGAATCTAAATGGTGACCTCCATTCACTCTTCTTAAAGAAGTTAGATGACTTCTCAATGCCATGTTCTATAAATTTTTGCTTGTTTTGTCTTTGTATAAAGCCCTTAAAATGCCCCATGTGAACAACTGAGATCATAGCAGGTGTGTGACAGCGCACAACACGGCTCACCAAGGAGAAAATATTGCAGGAAACTCTCCCTAGACTTTTAAAGACCCAAGATTTTGACTGCAAAAAACCAAAATCACAATGTTAGAAAATATTTCTCTTGTGAACCAAAAGTTTGTAAATATACATTGATGCAGGCGCAGGGGCAGGGTGGCAGACTCTGCCCCAGTGTGTGCTGCGGCTCCGCACTGCGCTTCTTCACTCGCATCGCCCCTCCTCCTTCTTCAGCACAGGTTATTTCCACTTGCAATAAGGATCCGGCTAATCTGCTTCCTCCTGGAATGGATTTAGCTCAAGGCCTTTGTGCCCAGAAGCCTGTGTCTGGCATCTAGATTATTCTCACTCCTTTCTTTTACTCAGGGTACATTTAACATCACACTCATTTTTCCTGGATGTTTATCATGAAACTTCTTTTCGCTGATTCCTGCCTAATGTTCTTGAGCTTATATTTCAGGTACTCATGGTAGAACTTTTAGGATTCTCACTATTTCACTCAATGTAGACCTATTTTGTTCTCTAATGTATTTCTCTGTATTGATGGTCTTGAAGCATTCTTACTCTCTGAAGTTCTCAAGCTCTTGCTTTTGTGGAGTGCACTGTACACAGGATTTGTGTTTCCCGCATTTTGTTCATCATTAATATCACCTGATCAGACATGTTTTGGTTCTCATTCTCCTTTGATTTTGTAGAACAGTATCTGTCCTCTTAGTACTGATGGCATGTGATGAATTTCATTGGCAGAACATAAATGTAAAGGTCATCTGCAAGGAATGAAGAAAGCAAGAAAAGGACAATTCCCAGGGACTCCTCGGCACACATGGAACAGCAAGTATCAAAAACTAACCAGGAAATTAATTAGCCATGAAAGAAAAGAGGGCCAGGTATTGGCAACAGCACACTGACAGCAGAAAGCAAGGATCTGTAACTGTTGAGTAACTCAGCTTTCGTATCTTGTCTAAGGATTACTCTGGAGCTCATGGATAGACTAAATATACTTCATTTATTAAGATTCTAACTAACAACAAAGTATTGGGAAGCAGAGCTTTTCAAAGGTAATTATTTCATGAAGCTGAAATCTTTTCAATGAGATTCATGCCCTTCTCAGAAGAGACAGGAGAGAGCTGGTTTCCACTCTCTGCTCATTAAGACAGCACAAGAACACAGCAGTCTGCACAACACGAAGAGAGCCCTCGTTAGACAGTAGAGGTTAGGTCTCGGACTTCCCATCCTTCAGATCCATGAGAAGTTAACATCTGGTATTCAGTCACCTAGTCTAAGCAAGTGCACTGTAGCCTCTGCCAGAGCACTTCTTAGGTGAGCCAGAGTGGAAACAAGCAGCCAGGTTGGAGATTGACACAGCTTGAAAAGACTCAGGAAGTTGAATGCATTTAATGTACTAGGATTAAAGTCATTGATTCTAAAGCTTAAAAAAAAAAAGTCAGGGATTGTTGATTTAGAAAACCTTCCTAGGCTTTGATTCTACATGGTTCAATTACTTTTTACATTGTAAGTAAGAGTGTAGCTAAGTGAGAGTATTAAGTTGAAACTCATCTGTTTGAAAATAAATAATAACTGTTACACAATACCTTCTAATTATTATTTCTGGCACACTGTACCACGTGGGGGTTAAGCATTCTTAGTCAAATTGAGTTCTAAAATGTATAAGATTAATGCTATTGGGGCCAGGGAGATGGCTCAGTAGAATAAGCGCTTGCCTGGCAAGTGTCAAGGGTCTGAGTTCAATCCCCGGTTCTGAAAAAAAAAAAAAAAAAAGATTAATGCTATGAAATGTCTGAAGAAGAGAGATATCAGTAAGTTCATAGTGTCAATAGTGATTCAAGGGGGGCCTGCCCCTTAGCTCAGTTCTCTAAGTGGCTGCTTCAACAAAGCAGTCAGGCTCAGGTTGCTGTGGTTCAATCCCCACAACTCCAGCCAGCCAAACCTGCCCTGAAGGCATTTGGAGCAAAAAAAAAATAGTGATTCAAAAGGAGTAATACACAAACTATATTGGAATTTATCCAACAAATAACAATATATTTCTAATATAGAATATAACTTAAAACATAATATTTATATTATAGTTATATATTGAAATGTTTTTTAGGGTCTGGGAGATAACTGTAAACAATATATACATATATATATTTTTAGTTGAATATTGAAATGCTTTTTTAGGGTCTGGGAGATAGTTCAGTAGGGTAAGCACTTGAACTATGATCAATGTCTGGAGTTCAATCCCTGGCATCACAGAAAAAGACAGGGAATTTGACTTAAAATGGTATTTTAATGTGCTGAAGAGTGGTACAAAAATATCAACCCACAGAAACTCTGATTTGGCAGTAAAAATAAATAGGACATTAATCTTCATTTATCTGTCTTTAAAGTAGAATTAACACATATAATTTTAGGAGAAATGAGGGTTTTTTTCCTATTTATAATGGTGTAGGAAAAAAAATGAGGCAGCGAGACAAAGCATGCAAAGTAGTTAGTAGCAGGCTGTAATCGGAGCCACTTAACTTCATGATAGACATGACACAAAGATTGCAATGGACACACAAAAAGTAGTTATTCCAGGGTTGGCTAAGAAATGTTTTCATACAAGACAAGGAATGACAAGTGGAGTAGGGTGGGAAAGGTGGGAGTTTTTGGGTTGGGCATTCAAAAATACATGAATATTGGCAAGAACAGACCATAAAGTAGAATTTCTACTGTTTGCAGTTTTAGTCTTTCTTCAATACAGAAACAAGGTTTTTAAAATTTTCTTCAGTTTTGTCCAATATTTCACTTAATTTGTTTTCTAGAAAGTTTATGTCTCCAAGCCATCAAATTTATTTTTTTCCCAGTTCCATAACAACAATGACAACAAAATCTACCTTGGAACACTTCATGACATGTGCAATGTACAATTTTCTTGAGTAATTTAACTTTTTATGCACATTTACATTACAATTTGTCTAAAGGATAAAACTGTAGCACCCATTAGAACCCACAGCATCATTTTGACTGATATGAGAGTATAGTCTGAAAATTTCTCATCTATTCTCTGTCCTCAGGCTGGCCAAATAGCTCTGCAGATTAAAGAGCTATTTGGTGCAGGGAGCTAATAGGTGCAGGGACTGGGGATTCGATCCCCAGGCCTGCCGTGCCAGCTCCGACCCCAAGGAGCACTGACACAGCAATTGAGACTGGGCGAGACCTATATAACAAGAAATGTAACTTTTGTATCTGATAAGGTCAGTCAGGTGTCCTCAGGATTTATCCTGTAGCCCTGGACCCCACTTTGTAGAGCCTTTGTCAGTACAAGTGATCAAGGTAAGAAATCAAAACACATGAATTAAGGTAAAAAGCAGACAAAGTCTCTTCCACCACTCTAAAATCTTATTTGCATCCTTCTCATTCATTTTGGGGTGAAGGAGAGCAGTGTATTTTTAATTTTTTTTCTTCCTGATTTGTACATGAAATATTTCTTCTCTGTGAAGTTCTGTGGCTACCCACACACAGCAGCACATTGAGAGCTTGATGGGACAAGACATCAGAACATATTTACAGTAACACACACTGACTAATTACTCTGTAGTGCCACATCTACATTTACAGATGTGTTAGCTTGCATTTCTGTGACAACAAACTGAGATACATCAAATTAAAGGGAGGAAAAGGATTTTTGTAGATAACATTTCCAGAGGCTTCAGTCCAAGGTTAACTGCTCTGGGCCCTGTGGCAAGACACAACACTAAGGCAGAGAGCATGGGTCGAAGCAAAGCTGCTCAGCCATTGGTAGGCAGGCAGAAAGAGAAGGGGGGTTATGGCCCCAGCATGTCCTTCAGAGGCACCCCTGCCCAGAGACTTGCCTTTCTGCAACAGAGCCACCTTCTCAAATGATCCTATAACACATGCTCCTTTGGGCAGGCTTAAGATCCAAACGGTAATAACGACATGGAATTAGACTGCTCTCACTTTGTAGGATTTATCATTACTTTTGAGGACGGTATTTCCCTAGTAACCCCATTCTAGTTACTCCCATGAAACATTCCCAGTTTACTACATACTTCTGTTTTTTCATAAGTTTCAACTGTCTCTTTGAACTCAGGCTGTATAAATTGAAATGCTTCCTGGCCATGGATGGCACTCATCCCTCTGATCATTCAGACCAGAATGCTTAGCTGCCTGTGGATGCAATCCCTGCACAAGTTCATGACTGTCCCGCTTCCCATTGCTACCATGCTCACCTTTCCTAGGCCTCAGAAATGGCTCAGAAACTATAACCAGAAATTCAACTCCTCTTGTGCCTCCTGTTGTGTACAGCCAGAAGATAAGATTTCTTCAAGTTGAGTGTTTTTCACATTATTCTCTTGCCCTAATACCTACAACTGCATTTAAGAATGCAATCTGTTTTTCTAGTACCATTTCCTGCTTCTTTCCCACATTGAATATTCTCTCTGCTTAAGGTCTATCATGTTTTCCTGACTTTTGCAGCGGTCTCTGCAAGGCAAATTGGAACAGCATCTCTCTTGGAAGTCATGGTCATATTCTCCCAATGACCAAGCACAGCCATAATTACCTAAAATCCCACTGTAATTTAAACCTTCAATTTGTACCTTCCACTTTAATTTGTATCTTGGAAAATGATTGTCTTAAATCTCAGTAATTCAGGCTGGTCAGATAGCTCAGCAGATTAAAGTGCCTGCTTAGGCAGAGTGCGTTGGCCGGGGTTCGATTCCCAGCAGGCTGTGCCGGCCCTGCCCCAGGGGCGCTGAGACTGTGATTGAGACTGGGTGAGGTGGCATGTTCCTCTAATCCCAGCACTTGGGAGGGTAAACACAGGAGAATCACTATGAGTCCTATCTACATAGTGAGACCCTGCACAAAAAAATAAAGTCTCAATAATTCATTGGACTATAAATTTTTTGTGGGCAGAGACTGTGTTGTCCTTTACAGTGCTATCACCAAATCATACATACTGGAAATACAGTGAACATCATATCTACTTAAGTGGATTAGTCATTTCCACAAAGCATGCATGTTTGCAACTAGGTAGAGCTGTTCCCCTAGACATAAGCATGCGTCATTGGGTCCTGTGGTATTCTGCCTTCCCTTGCCAATACCACGGTAGTCATTGTAAGACTAGTCATTACCTGTAAGATTCTTCAAACATTTACATAAGTAAGGTTTGTCCAATTTGGTTGAAATTGTGTATAATATGAAAAGACTGAATACAGACAGTGATTTCCATTCCAGAACTTTACTGTCTGATGCAGTAAGATTCCAGTGTGATATGGGTAACAATGTGTTCAAATTTTGGAATAGACATTTTTGCTGCCTATACTGAGAGAATTTAGTAGTTCAGGCACAATCATGCTTTAGTTTGGAGTTGTAGCTCTTGTTAGTTTTGCCTTTTTAATTACTTTATTTACCAGCTGCTGTTTTGCACAATAAGCAGTGGATTCTCATTATTCATGGTCAGTTATGTTCAATAAAGTTACTGAAAATACTGAATCATTATTGTCCACAATGAGATTTCTGCAAAACTCTGGTAACTATATTTTGACAACCAGTCCTTACATGACCTTGTGTGTTGTGTGTTTCTCTTCAAAGACATCTCATTTAGCATTGTAGATTCATTGACACTGAAGTCACATTGCTGGCATGGTAATTCTTGTCTAGAGGCAGCTATAGGTATTTCCTCTATAAAGCATGTCACTCACTCTTGTATTTAGAATTTCTGTATTCCATAGTATTTTAAAATGATGCCTTGTAAGGGCTGGTGAGATGGCTCAGTGGTCTAAAGCACCTACTCAGAGCAAGCTTAGCAAAGCACAGGGATCGCGGTTCGATCCCCCAGCACTACATGCTAGCCAGCCTTGCCCCCTGGTGGGCTGAGCTGGCCACACACACACACACACACACACACACATATAAATAAAATTTAAAAAAAATTAAAAAAAATAAAATGATGCCTTGTAGCCATTTAGGAATCATGACAATCACTAAATACATAGAGGGTAAAATATGGCAGCAAAGAAAAAGGTAATGTAACACATTAATATTATCCCTTAGTTAATGCAGAGAGTTATTACAGGTCCACATCCTCCCAAGCAAGTGGATAACAAAGGCTTAAATAAATGAGTCCAGTGGTATGATATTAGAGCTCCAGGAGGATCAAAACCTTCTAACAGAATTTGAAATTTCCTGGGGGCTAAGACAAAGCTCCTCTCTGGGTGGCCCATATTTATTCAGTTATCAAAACAAGGGAGGTGAACATTGTAGAAAGAGGGAACCACTCAAGGACTTCTCCAAGTGGGACATTGTTAAGTGAGGAGAACTGTGTTTTCTCCAGAAAGGGCTCCACAGAGATGAGACACACCTGAGGCTACGGCCTTTGACTAGTTAATTGAGGTTGGAGCCAAGTAACTTACCTGGGGCCTTGTCTTGTCCTTTGAGTTGTTACTGTTTCACTGGACATGACAGGACTCAGCCAGGACCAGTGACTCACAGAGGTTCATTTACAATGAGTCCATCACCCATCTCCAGACAAGGTGCCTAGACCTTGGAAAGACTCACAAGTACATATGAAAAGCTAATTGGTTCATTTTAATGCTGCAGAGAGCCTCTGTGTTATGGTCTCCATCAGCAAAATGTTCCCTCACCCAGCCTTTCCTGGGACTGTGCATGTTTGGAAATCAAAATTTTCACTACCCTGTGCATATCAGTGAGTGATCACAAGGATTCTGACAGTCTGGATTTGGGGATTACATATAAATTTTAGCACATACAGAAACACATAGATATGGAATCCTTAAGGGCCTTTAATGCTAAAAGCAATCTGTCTCCAGCCAGCCAAAGATCATGTCATACTTTTTATACCATGTTGTTTATTAAGTTTCTTGCAACTTTTCACTTACATTATATAGTGATGTTAAGAAAATCTTTAATTCCTCCAAACATATATGCCCGCATGTGTTTTTAAACCTTTAATTACGTAGCTCCTTCTGTCTGGACTGCAGCACACCTGCGTTGCTCATTATTTTATCTCTTTTAACCCACCCAGCTCAATTTAGCAGTGTAGAGCCCAGGAAGGCTGCCTGCAGCCAGATTAAGGAAACACTCTCTGACTTAATTCACTTCTCTATCTTAGCTCTTGGACTTGAACACAGTTTCTATATTAATAAGGCCCACATTTAGCATTCAGTAGCTTTTATACATAGCTAACTGCATGACCCAAATTATAGGTTGAAATGAACTGAAGATGGGTTATTAAAAGAGTATCTGAATCAAAATCAAAATTTAATTCAAATTTGTTAAAGATGATTTTTATGAAAAAAACTGAGTTTAATAAACCTAAATGGAAGTTTCCAATGAAGGACTGTGTCCACATGCAATTGTTCTATGAAAAGAAAACTGTTTTGTGCTCCAGTTCTGAGGGAGAAAATGCCTTGAACGTATCCTATGCTACAAAGCCGATGATTCAGCAGCAGAAAGCTATTAGCTTAAAAACCAACATCATTCAGGAATATATTAATAGCAGTTTGACTAGCTTATCTTCAGTACTACTTTTTCTTCTGTATTTGGCAATAACAAAGCCTTTCCTGAAGTATTTATGGAAGTTGTAGGGAAATTGGAATTCAAAGATGGTCAACAAAGATGAAAGTAGGACAACTGTTAAGATGAGGAACACTCCAGGACACAAAGGGGCAGAGAGCATCCAGAAAGACCACAAATAAGACCTTGTCATCAAGCCCAGTGCAGTCCTTGGCAGAAGGCTCATTTAAACACTTTTTGATTAATTAAAGTACTTAAAGTAATTCTCAAAGGACAGAGATCAGTTCTCCTATATTAGTGCATAGGCCAGATCTGACTGAAACAAATTAAAATTCAAGAGACAGATAATAATTTGCTTAATGGGGAATCTCTTGATTCTAATAACTGACACCAGCCAAGGAAACTTCCATGACACATCTTGAAGTATTTCTGAATCTATATCTATTAGAACTATTTAGAAAATGGATTGCTCTCAGCTGTTTGATTATAACCTGTGCAAAGGGAACTGGGCAACTTGCCCCTTTAAGTCCTCAACCAGGATTACAATGATTATTAGTAGATTACAGTCTTAATGTGTTCTATTTTTGAAATCTCTGCTATAGTTTTGTTCAATACGTCTAACTCATAGCCATCATGCCGATTTTCATATTTTTAATTGTTGCTATCACATATATTTTCTTAGGGACATAAGGAGAAGTGTTTCTGTTTACTTTCACCTGAATATTTAAGCAAAGCCATAAGAAAGAACTCTTGATCTAGAAAAGCGATTACATGTAAACAATAATTATTTTATAGAATCTATTAAAATGCTGTAAAATGAAGTAGATCCTACAATTTATATGCTTTAGCATATTCAATTCCTCCAAAAGTTCTCTGAGAAAATTCTACTATAATCTCTTTGAAGGATGAGAAAAATTGTTAAAAACTGTTGTAAGTTACAAGAAATAAAATGAAGAATGAAAATTTAAAACCATAATATTTACACTATTTTTAATCAGAATTCTACTGTGTTCATTCATTCATTCAGTTTCCAAAAGGTGTTTATTGAAGCACTATGCTTTGTGCAGATTCTAGAGTTTAGATGAGTTTCCCTAGATACTAAGATGTGAAATACACACACACACACACACACACACACACACTCACACACACACACACACACACACACACACAAAGAAAGTTTTATGGGAGGTATTCTCAGGAAGAAAACTGGGAGAAAAATGAAAGAAACAGGGTAGAATTTAATTGTAACACAGCTGCACAGATGATCCTAGCTTGTTTCTGGGTCAATTTCTGAAGTTCAGTGTTTTTCAGGATTGTCCCTGGTTGTGACATATCATCCCCTCCCTTGTCCACCTGTAAATATAGGAGCTCCACAGAACGAGAGCTTACCTTAGAGAGGTAGATCCCATTTGGCCAAAAGCCACTTATGGAAAGAGGCTCAACTATGCTAAAATACCATAGTGTACATCCACACAAGAGGATCTACTCATACGCTGTCTGCCTATTGGAGAGTGGGGGAAGTTATTAGCCCTATTTTTTCTATAGGAGACAGTGATATATGGTAAAGAGAAAAATAATGTGAGGAGAGGATGTTCTATGAGTAAGGATTGGGTGTGGTGCAATTTAGGTAAAAACTTTCTAAAACTGTTGGAAGGTGGATTTTGAGCAAAGATTAAATAATCAAAAAGTGGTACCATATGCAATTAGAGAGCATCTGCCAATCGAAAGGAACAGCAAACAGAGTGAATGGGAAAAATTGGCAACTAGTCCTTAGAGGACTAACATATAGATTGTATACAGAACTCAAAGAAAATAAACTCTCACAAATAAAAGACACAGTCCAAAACCTGACATGTGAAATGGATAGAAACTTCACAGAAGTAAAAATGGCCAGCAAATATATGAAGAAGCAGTGGCTATTAGAGAAATGCAAATTAAAACAACAGTGAGATTCTCTCCTCCCCCAGACAAAATAGCCGTCATAAAGAAATCGAGTACTTATTTTAAAAAGTGCTAACAAAGCTCTTGATAAAAGGAAGCCTGCTGCAGTGTTGGTGGAAATGTAAACTAGTAAAATCGCTATGGAAATCAGTATGGATGTTCCTAAAGAAACTGACACTAGAAGTTCCATTTGACCCCGCTATTCCCCTTCTAGGTATCTTCCTGGAAAACTGAAAACAAAAAGAAAAACAAATTGTATTACAATGATACATACATACTTAGGTTTTTAGTAGTACAACTCATAAAACCTAAATCTTGGAAGAAGCGTAAATGCTCATCAATGGAAGGATGACTTTATTTTTTTTTAATTTTTATTTTTTCATTTTAATGACAAAAAAAGCAATGAAACAGTTTCCAAACAGATTAGTAGGACAGTCAAAATAATTAATACATCACATATTGTTGTCTTCATGTTAGTTATTCAGAGGATAAGATGCAGACATGATATCTAAACAATATTAGTACAAATCTTTTTTTTTTTCAATGAACTAAGAAAAAGTAGTTATATATCTATCCTGTCTTGTGTATACATGCCAATATTTTTTCACAAGGAAACAGTCCTTTATTTATATCCCCCCTTTTTTTGTTTAGAAGAATGACTTTAGAACATGGTATTTACAAGTAGTGGAGTATTAATCTATTACAAAGAAAGATAAACTTAGGAGGGCATGGTGGCACATACCTGTAATCAGTCCAAGCATTTGGGAGGTTGAGGCAGGAGAATCACTGTGAGTTTGAGGCCAGCTTGAGCTACAGAATGACTTCAAGTCCAGCCTGAACTTCATAGTGAGAACTTCTCCCAGAAAGACAAAAAAGAAAAAGAAAATGAATGAATGAATGAATGAATGAATGAATGAATGAATGAATGAATGAGGAAAGGAAAGGAGAAAGGAAGGAAGGAAAGGAGAAAGACAGAGTTATTTGTAGGGAAATGGATGCTCCCTGAGCTATCAATTTAAGTGAAGTAAATCAGACACACAGGCTGAAATACTGTATGCTTTCTCTCCAAAAGAAGCCCAACATATACATATATACAAACACCAAAATAAAAGTGATAACATAAAGAGGAAGACAGATCTTTCTCACAAGGAAAGAGAATTAAGACAGGGATGGGGAAAAAGGAATGAAGAAAGGAATATGTGATATTTTGTGTACCTGTACCAACATTTGCACAAGGAATATAAGCACTATGTACTACAAACTTGTAGTACTAACAAAGAAAAAGATCTGAAAAAATAAAGTGCATAAGTAAGTAAACAAATAAGAAAGACTATTTCAAGTGGAAACACAGCACCCACGTCAACTTCTCCCAACAATATTATATGTCACAAACACTGTTCTATTTCCCAGGAAACAGTATCTGAAATTCTGTCTATTCGTGAGCCACTTATTTAGAATTCACTGTTTCCTAGATCCAGGGGTAAATCACGTGACTTGTACTATAGCCAGTTGCTATGGTTTGTATCTATTTGTGCTCCCAGAGCCTCATGTTGTCATTGGTTTGGCTTTTAGATTTTGTGATTCATTCATGACTCAATGCTGAGATTATGGGTGTGAGTGCTACACCTGCCCTGAGGCAGATAATCTACATAAAAAAGAGGAAGAAAAGCTAGCAGTTGCTCTTCCCCTTGGCTCTTTGCTGTTTTCTGCAATCAGGAATAGTTGCCCTCTGCCATGAGCCACTCTTCCTCGAGCCAGCCAAGTACTGACTGAAACCACCACTAACTGTGTGCTAAACAAACCTTTCCTTCTTTACTTTTGGGTGTCTGGTGTTTTGTCTCAGCAATGAGAGAAGAGTAACCAAAACACCAGTCAAGGTCTTTTGTGTCCCTGGACCTGTGACTTAGATCCATCTGAACAAATAAGATGACACAAAGCTCTCTGTAAAGACTGAGAGAAAGACTCAATCTCTCTTTCTCTGGAAGAAGACAGCAGGGCGTAGGCCTAGAAACATTTGGCAGCCTCCTGCAATGAGGGGAGATGATGTCTGATACTGGAGTCGATACGCAGAAAGCAAAGCCAAAATGGGAAGAGACAAACCAGATCCTGATGAGATCATTTGAACCCCTGAGTTGACTCCAGGATTTGTCTCTGAACAGGCCTATTGGGTGACCTAATAAATTTCTTTCTTACTTAGAACAGTAAAAAAAAACAAAATAATTTTGAAAGACAGAATGAACAGATACAAGAAAACACCTCTGAGAAGAGAATTTTGGCGCCTAGGATATGTAAGAGACTGAAAGAGGGTTATGGTGACCGCTGTGGCTAGACCAGATTGAGCAAAGTACAGGTGATAAAGGATATTTGGAAAGACTCAATAAAAGATAAGAAGCCAAACAGGGTAAGGGCTATATAACAGAAGAAGGCCTTTGACGTTTATTCCAAATGAATTTCAAATGTATCTGAAGGCTTTGAAAAGAGGTCTGAATGATCAGAAAAAGTGTTAAAGGATCTCTTCTGTGTATTAGAACAAAGGTGGAGTGAGCTAAATTATTGCAATAGTCCAGATAAGAACTGGTTGGTAGCTGATGTCAGAGTGGTAACAGGAAGATGTGGTTAGGTTCTGGGTATTCTCAGAAGGTGATATCAACAGAATTGGTTAATCCAATCTCTATGTTATTTGACCTTAAGCAAATATCTTACTTGATTTACATCTTTTCATTAGAAACATGGCTGATATCTCAGTTCAAGCGATCAGATTTTAAATATGAAATTGGAAAATATATGTGATGTGCTAGAAATAGTAGATCGTGACAGATATCCAATGAGCACAATCTTCTTTCCCATTTCTTGTTTTCTACTCTTTTCAGTGTGTTTTTACTTTTATTTCTTCATGTTGTCTTAATAAAAATATCATACCATAAAGTGGCCAACAATATTGACTGCAGTTTTAGATGAGAAACTGTAATATCATTAATTAGAATGATGCTTATAAAGCTTGAATTTAAAGTTAACAAAAACAATTCCAGATTTAGCTCCCACTGCAGCATACTATCAAGTATAGAATATGATTTCTTACTTGCTAAGTCTTGAACCTTCCCAAATATCTTGTAAGTCTCATAAGAAATACAATTTACCCTGGTAGATTTTTTAAAATATGCTTTCCAATTTTTAAATTTTAAAGGTTTCTTTTAAAGAAACATATGCTGTCCCAGCTGTCTATGTCTAATAAAGCAGTCACTGACATAAGGGACTGAAAAAGAATGGAATACAACACTTCAGAGATTCCTCAGATACACTGATGACTTTTGAATAATATGGATGCAGTTAAATCTGGTTAGCATGCAAATACAGGAATCACGGAAGAATGAATGCATTTATAATTCATAGAAGTCCAAGACAATTAAAAGTGATGTTGTATACAATGCAGAAATACCAAGCAAGAAAAACCACAGCCTGCTCAACAAAAGGACAATGTGCATTTATTCTTACAGTGACACTTAACATTTTTATTTGTCAGATTTTTATTAATACTCAATTGTAGGAAGATGTATATCTGATCTTTTAACACAATCTTTATTTGAATAATTATATATACAATTATTATATGTTCCTATGTATCTTGCTTCTTCATGGTTAGAACTGAAGGGATTACAACGTTTTATTGGTACTGTTTTCACTTGAAAATTTCTTATTAAAGGTCATGACCAAAATTAGTGAAAAAAGAAAAAACAATATCTGTTTACAACTAATACTGTGATTTCCAGTTTTTCAGTAACATAAGTAAATCCATTCTTCGTACAGTTGACTGTAAGAGGTAACATTTTATTATGCCCATTATATGATTTATTTTTCAAAGTCAGTTTGCTTGTGAATGTAGGTAATGCTATTTTAGGGTGCTTGTGAACTGACAATATACGTAGGCCCTCAGAACGAATGCAGTCCTCAAGCTGCCTTCTGCTTCTGAAGAATTTCCGCTCTATCAAAGGAAGTTTGAATAAAGAACTAATGGAAGGACAATTCTAGAAGTATCAACTGAATCACTTCAAATTTGGTTAACAAGCAGATTCCTGTGTCCTATGCAAATCTCCCCAAATCAGAATGTCTAGGACGGAACACAAGTGTTATGTAGGATTGAGAACTACAAAATGTAGCTTAAGAAACCATATGAACATATTAGTAAGCTTTAAAAAAAAATTGTAGTCTTTTGAGATAGGGCCTCATTTTGCAGTTCAGGCTGGCCTTGAGCTTACTTTGTAGCCCAGGCTGGTCTCAGACTCACAATGCTCCTCCTGCCTCAGCCTCCTGAGTGCTGGGATTATAGACATGCACCACCACACCTGCCCAGTTCTTACCTTTCTATATATAATTTGTGTGCATTTAGTCTGGCTTGACATTGATGAGGCACAGTATCAGGCATTCACAGCTTACAAGAGGAGAGATTGTCAGATACAAAAGTTACATTTCTTGTTCTATAGGTCTTGCTTTATCTTGGTCTTAACCATTCAGCGAAAAGTATAAAACTGAGGTATAAAAAGTAAAGCCATATCAATATGCTGAGCTGTAAAAGACTCAAGTCAACAACTTCTGACACTGCCAGTTCTGTGGATAACCCACCACTATTATAGACTGCTAGACTATATTGGATTATTTTGCTAAATCCACAAGCCTACAATATTTGAATGGCAATGGAATGCCCATCTCTGACAAAACTAAACAAAAGAGAGATTTAATTTGGTTCACTGTTTCAAGCATTTCAGCTCATGTGTAGCTGGTTCCAAGGAACATCATCATGGTTGAGGGTGTGGTAGATCAAAGATGCTTAGTTTATAGCAGCTGAAAAGTACTGCAGGGGAAGAGGTCCATACAGGAGGATCCAGGGACAGAATATGGCACTCAAGGTCACACCCAGACACACTAGAAGTGTACTTTACTGATCCCCTGTGTGGTTTCAAACCAATCAAGTTGAGACAATGAGGCTTAACTGCCACCTTGGGTGTAATTATACCCACACCACGAGGTCATCGTGAGGATTACATTAGATGAATCCATAATGCACTGCGTGAAACATGCAGCATTTGAATCATCTTCTGACATTTTCGACCTAGAATTCATGGTTTTCTGAACTATTTCAAAGGAATGATAAAGGATAGGAAGATATTTTTAAGAAAGTAGTTCCAATAATAGATCTTTAAATTTAGACACATTACTGATTACAGTGAATCCAGAAAAGATTTGGCAGAATGAAAGAAAAATGAGTGCTGGAGGGGCTGAGAATTTCAAGGAAGGCAAAGAAAAATGTGTAGTGATCTACAGGGACAGCTGGCATGGTGGAAATGGACTTGAAAGCCTGTCTTCTCTGCCTCAAATCTCCAGAATTGTGTGTGTGTGTGTGTGTGTGTGTGTGTGTGTTGTGCATTTCTCTGTGTGTGAATATGTGTGTGTGTATTAAAGCGTTTAACATTGGATAGCCAATAGCATATGAAATCAATTACAAAAGGTTTAAAACAATGCTGGACAATTTGATGTGTGACAATTCAAGCACTCAACAAACAAGAAAATCCTACTGCATCCAATCTATTTCTCTTCACTAACATGTTATACAAATCTCTGTAGGAATAACAGGATACAGAAGAGAATAACAGAAGTATACTGCTGAAATATAAAGAGCTAAACTGTAAGGCTTTCTCAGTCTGGTAGCTCTTAGTCATGGCAGGCCTGGGGTCTGACTAAAACATGAACTGGTTAACATGGAGTTGCAGGGGCCAGCCCGATAGCTCAGTGGATTAAAATGTCTGCTTAGGGAGACACAAGGGCAAGAGTTTGATCCCTGGTGTGCCATGCTGGCCCCGCCCCCGGGGTGCACTGAGATGGTGACTAAGACTGGGAGTGGTGGCACGCTCCTGTAATCCCAGCATTTGGAGGCTGAAAACAGGAGGATCACTAAGAGTCCCATCTGTGTAGTGAGACCTTATAGAGCCTGTACTGAATACAGAGAGAGAGAGAGAGAGAGAGAGAGAGAGAGAGA
>NW_004524580.1:19410259-19421723 GCF_000260255.1 Octodon degus
AGAGAGAGAGAGAGAGAGAGAGAGAGGAAGGAAGGAAGGAAGGAAGGAAGGAAGGAAGGAAGGAAGGAAGGAAGGAAGGACTAGGTATGGTAATGCATGCTTGTAATCCCAGCACTTGGGAGGCTGAAAACAGGAGGATTACTATGTGTCCCATCTGTGTAGTGAGACCCTGTAGACCCTGTACTAAATACATGAAAAAGAGATACTGATTTACAACACGGAGGTGCGCAGCAATGAGGTTGAAGTTAAAGAGCTTTTGACCAGAAACATTTGGCGAGTTTTAAGAATAGCCAGGAGGATGGAGAGTTTATGTTAGTGATAACCAGAGAACCCAGGTGAACTGAGTAGTGCACAGGGGCAGATAGGTGGAAAGAGGAACTGGGGCCACAACCATGGTCTGTACCCACTTACATGTAGTGAAAGGTGAATACTTTATGATCAAGGCAGCTAAGAATGGTGCCTTCCACCTCTCTACTCTAGGTCTTGTGAGCATGAAAAATAAGCAAGTTATGGTCCTCCAGCTTCAAAGAAAGCTGAGCACCTCTAAGGAGCACTGCATTTTATGAAGACAGAGATTTGTTCTGAGAAAAAGCTGAAAGTATTGGGAAAGTTCCTTGCAGGGGCTGGCTGCTTTCCTTTCTGTTCTCCAAGTAAGACCTCTGTTATGCCAAATTAGGCCTCTGTCTAATAGTACCTGGGGCCTTAATGCTTTCTAAACATTACTTCCAAAATCTTAATAATTTTGTGTTTCCTAAGTGACGTCTGAGGAATACTGGAGGTTTTGCTGGAGCTGAGGACCTAGGTCTCCACGTGTTCCCGCCTCTTCTCCTTCCGAGGCTGCAGTCTCTGCAGTTTGCCGCTCAGCTTCTAAGGAGATGATCAACCCAATGATCACCATAGTCTCATCAGAGCCTGGGCAAGGGACAGGGTCATTATACATATGCCTTACAGTTGCCGTTGTGGGCGAGATCCAGGCACTTATAAAGATGAGATTTGACCTGGGGGTATGCCCCAGATACAAGAGAATGTGATGTTCTTTATTCAGAAAAAAAAAATTATTTAGAGAGAAATTAGAGAAGCAATGAAAAAAGGAATACACCCCCTGCATTTTGTACAAATGCTCCTACCTTGGCATTTTGTACAGGATGCACAAAGTGTGTTGCATGGCCCGATGGAAGGTATTCAAAGTTCCCTCTGGACAGAGAATCGAAGGACAGTGATAGTCAAGGAAGAAACAGGGAAGGATGGATGGATACATTGAGATAACAGTGGGTCAGGAATTTCACATTTTGAGCAATGGCCAGGGTTAAAGTTGTGGAAGGCAGGGAGGTCAGGAGGTCAAAACCCAAATGCAAATCTAGTCAAAGCTTTAGTTCGCACATTGAACTTCAGTGCTTAGCTTTGTTGCAGGCAGCTTCTGCTCAGGATACCAAACAAATTTGAAAGGATTTTACAGCTTAGCTCAAGAAATCCTTTCCCATGGCTCTTTAGATACATTCCACTTCAAATCTGAAACATCTTCGATCCAGCAATATGAGTGAGCAGGCAAAGGCCAGCGGACAATGGAAATTAACCAAGTATTTCATATTTAAAACTTGGCACCACCCAAATCCTACTGAGCTTATAAAGGAGAAGGTGAAGATTTTAAATCCTGATTTTTTTTTGGTTGCCTATTTTCTAAATTCATGAAAGAGCTGAATTTGCTTGAGGTTTATCTGTAAAATGGGATGCTTATAATTCCTGTTTCCTTTTTTAAAAAATCAAGGTATGTAATGCAACTTCTTTGTAAATAGCTACATTAATAGAGTTACTTTAATTCTTTATCATTTTTTCCTCCTGAAGGAGTTTAGAATGATTCACATGACAACATTAAGGAAAAAGAAATTGCACTGACATTCTCCCATTTGACAGCCTACATTTCTCAAGGTGAAAACCTCAGGGTTGAGCAATGGAAAATTTAGAAACAAAACAAAACTAAAAGGCTGAGTTCCGAAGAAAGGAAGGCTAAGTTTACTCCACACGTGTTAAGTGTGTAGGGGTGAAGTTTTAGGAGGTCCTATGGGGGAGTAAGGAGAGTGTGGAAGTGAGGAAGAGGAAGGAAGGCAGGTCAAGTTTCCAAAATGTATAATTTTAATTTTATAATTTCTATTGAATTCACCTACATCTAACTAGTCTTACAATTTTTGCTTCTTCCCCTCTCTTTCAATGCATTGCAGAAAGCCCTAAGTGGTCGTGGGCTGAGCCTCGCTGTTCGCCTCCTTCTCCTCAGACACGTCCATATGCAAGCATCATTGCAAAACACCAGCTATGCACACCACACAGAAAGCAATTGTCCATTTAGAGAGATTAATAAACCTTTTCTTTAGATAACAGTGTCAAGGGTTTAGCAGAAGAGCTATGGGCAATTAGCCCAGAAACTAGTATTTAAGTGTAATTTTCACAGCCACTTCCATAATTAAAATCTCAGAACCAATGTTTTTGAAATATTCTCCTTACAATATATATCCTAAATTTTTAAAGTATACAACATCCAGATCCTGGGGCTGATTTTTGACAACATCCTTTAAAATCATACTGTGTCTCAAAACTGTGTTTCTGGCCCAGAAAAAATAAAAACTACCTAGAGTAGGATATGTATAGCTTATTTCTGTTACAGATCTTCTTTGAAAAGGTCGCCATCTAGGGGAAGTGAGCTCCAGTTGACGCAACATCTGCAATGCACCATGCTTGCTACACAGTTCACTTGATGGAGTATTTTAGAAGAGCATGTAAACTGTTCTCAACTATCAGATGAGTTGAATCAGCAGGGAGCACACACCTCCTTCTGGCCTACAAGAATGTGTCCGTGTGATGTTGTTTTTATTTGTAACTAATGTTAAACCTGTATGTTGCTTTAATACATTCATGAAGGCTTGATTTCTAATTTCCTTCTCCATATAAAAAATAGATATTAGAATTAGACATAATAGACATATTTTGGACAAAATTTTCATTTGAAAACTAATAAAAATTTTAACTAGTGGCTTGAAATATTAGGATCTTAATGTATAAATGAGTAACTGAAAGATGCCTTAAAAATTAGCAAAGGTATTTCTCCTTAAAGTGACTTAATTGTTTCTGGGAATTTCTAACTAGAATTCCATGTAAGAAAAAAATGAAATGGGAGGTCATTCAGTTGGTTTTTTCAGTTAAAGACAGGATAATATTTTTTGCTTCTATTTCTGATGCTTTTGACAAATATCTTAGAAATATCACAGTATTTCCTAAAGTATATGCTTAACATAACATAAGATTCATGCAGTGACCCTAGCAGGTATAAGAATTTCAAAGAAAGCAATAAATCTTTAGGCAAGTTAAAATGGATGACTTATTGGTTATAAAAGTTACTTACGTTCCTTTTGCAAAACAGGTACTAATTTCAAAATTCAATTCTTCCTTCAAAGTACTGAAGATGATTTCAAATTAAATCAAATGCTCCAAAAATACACAATTTCCTTAATTAGATCCTCTGGGCTATGACTTTTAATGCATCCAGAGTGATGGAGTAAGGGGAAATTGGAAGACAATAATGGTATTGATTACTTGAAAGGGTATTTGCATACTATGCTTGCTTTTATTGGATCAGGTGCCGGAGCAGATGTTATTTTCCCATTTACTCACCCATTTCCCCCCTAAATGAAACCTCTGCTTGTGCTTTAGACATAGCTATTTCCAGACTGATGGTATGCTAGTTCTAAGTGATCTTCATAATGGTCAATATTTTGAATATGAACCCTATATGAATCGATAGCACTTAGCAATGATTTTAGAGCAATGATTGCAAATTTAGGAGGGACACAAAACACAATGCGTGGGTAAATCAACTCACGTCTCCTGCAAGTGCAGGCTTGTGGAATGTGCTACCTTTGCACAGAACACAAAACAATCGTAACAAAACGTGAATCTATGACAGAAGATGTAGTTAATATTATACAGCAATAAATATATAAATTATTCATAGCATCCTTTTTGAGATTTTTCTAATCAAACTTTTCTGTAGATAGTCAAAGTGTAGTTGTAAACCAAAGGTTACACATATTGTCACTAATATTTTATATCTGTGTGGGTATGTGAAGATCTATCCATATATGTGCTACATATAAGAATTAATGACTGGGACCTCCTCTTATTGAGAAGTTTTTGCACGTAAAAATAAATTACCAACAAAGGGAAAAGGCAACCCACAAATTTGGAAAAAAATCCTGACAAATAAGTACTCAGACAAAATTCTACTCTCTAGAATTTATAAAGAACTAAAAAATTAGGGCCCCAAAATTTAAAGACCCAGTCCAGAAATGGGCATCCGACATGAACACACACTTCTCAGAGGATGAAATTAAAGAAGCGAATAAATATATGAAAAAATGCTCTACATCATGAGCCATCTATGAAATGCAAATTAAAACAACATTGAGATATCATCTCACCCCAGACAGAATGGCTATCAGTGATTGTGTATGAAATAAAGAACAATCTTAAAGGAATTAAGGTGGATTCATGTACTGTGATAAATGAACTCAACATTTGATAGTTATCTCAGAGATTTATTTGAATTACATGTAGCACTATTAAATTATACTAATTTGAAGAATTGTTGTCTTCAATGTACAAGAAAGATATGGCAGAAATACAAATCTAGACTTTAGCACTCTATCATTTTGTATGACAAGGGCTCTTCTAATGAAAACCTAAAGTGCTGAAAAATTCTTGATAACATCTTGATCGAAAGGATGTAAGCAAACTCTTAGTGGACCACCTTGTGATGTTACCGAGACCAACCAGAATCCTTCCTCCACCTCATCAGCCTGTCACCTCTTTTCAACCCTGGTCACATGTTGTTGAGCTCCATTCCACACAGGTCTTCCGTATCTATTAGCATCTTTGCCCAACTGGACAAGCTTATCCATGCTAACATACACCCTGTGCATTGATTTCCATCTCTGTCAATAACTGTGGACTCTCATACTTGATTTGTACATTAAAAAGAATGAAATAAAGAGAAAGAAAGAAAGGAAGGAAGGAAGGAAGGAAGGAAGAAAGAAAGAAAGAAAGAAAGAAAGAAAGAAAGAAAGAAAGAAAGAAAGAAAGAAAGAGAAAGAAAGAAAGAAAACTTAGAGTGACAAAGCTAAAGGTGTGATCTTCTTTAAAAAAATGATCTTTAAGAAAAGAACACACCAGAACAACAGAAGCTGCTTTGAAGCAAGGAAGATTTTCAAATATTACAAAATCTAAATTTGCTTTTCCTGTACTAATCTATGGTTCTAAGGGTAAGCTTAGTGATATAGACTAGTTTATGTAATACTATTCCTAGCTAAATTCTGAAGTCTAACCCATGATTTCATGATTCTTGGCCATTCTGTAATTCCTGATACTTTCTTCATGGCTAAACTCTCAGAGCTTTTACATTGTGATTCTTCTTCATATTTACCTTCCTGTTACTGTCATCCTAATGTAAGTTACTTTTGTTTTTACACTATATTTCATTTTTTAACTATGGATACCAGTGGCCTGCAATTCTCCACTTCCATCCACTTCCATTAGTGACACCTGATGCCTAATTTACAGAATTATGAATTCTTAAGTCAGGGTGAGCTTTATACTTTCATCTTAGAAGAAATAGGAAAGGGGCCAAGAGACAGCGCTAATGATGTGGACATTCTGGTATAGTGCAGCACTCTGCTTCTTTACTCTGTCTAAAATGTCTCAACCATAAATAATTTATCACAGAGTCTTTGGGCATCCATTACTGAGACTCAGCATTTTTCTATTATTGCATTATCATATGCGATATGACTATAAAATTCGGCTTTGGATATTTACTCGAAGTGCACCCTTGGATAATAAGAACTGAATTTCCTCCAGCTCCAAGAGTGAAGTCAGTGATTCAAGAAAACAAATTTCAGGGCTCCTAACTTGACACTTGCTAGCTATGGTACATTGGGAGAGCAAATAGCTCTGATCTGCGATTTTTCACTGATAAACGAAGAATATGTACTTAGCGTAGGATGGGAGACAGGAGAAGAGTCTAGCAAAATCGGAGCATGCAATAAGATAAGTTTCGATTGCTTTAAATTTTGAAACCAGCAGATTGGAGACTGATCATTACATCTGTTCAGGGCTACTTTCAGAGGACACTGTGAGCATTTTCAAGGAGATGCACAGACGCGGTGCTTCAGTAGCCCAGCACTCACCAAGAAGGTGTTACCAGGAACTATTCGACACCTGAAAGAGTTTTCAACTTCTGCAAAGCTCTCTTCGTAAAGATCTGCTACTGTACTGCACAGGCGAGAGTGAACAGGATCTGACTAGCTCCTGACATAGTTTTCCCACTGAAAATGGTTTTGGTCAAATGGTATTAAGTCACTGTGTTTCTCTGTTACAACTACCTTCTAATCATCATTGATTTATACACATATCTTTTAGGTTTTATAATATGAGAATTATTGATAATTTCTTATATGTTTCAATCCACACTGGAAATAGATGATTCATTCTTGTAGGAAGAAGAAAATCATGGACAACTAATTATATTTATAAAGTAACCATAAAAGTATTATTATTTTCATTTATGTATTTGGTACCGGGTCTCACTACACACCTTGGACTCATAGTGACCCTCCTGTTTTCAGCCTCCCAGCGCTGAGATTACACGCATGCACCACCACGCCTGGACTGCATCTGCAGCTCAGCACACCCCGGGGGTGGGGCCTGCCTGGAGCTAGAGACTGCGGATCGAAACCCGGTCCCTGCGCTCTCCAAAGCAGGCACTGTAGTATGCTGAGCTATCTTGCCGGCTCTGACAACACAAGTATTAATCAGGTGAAGAGTAAGAAGTCTCTAAAGAGTACCTACCTCTTGTAGAACCGCAATTTTTGAAACCCATTATTGAGAAAGTTGTAAATGCAAAGCGTTGGTTCAACTAAAGGTAATGGCAGAGACTACTCTGATTTATGGTCTCATCGCAATGGGTAATAGGACGGTAATAAAAATATTAATTATCCTCTGGGTGCCAGACCAGCAAACAAGCAGATTTGTTTCCTTCCATAATAAGTTGTTGCTCTAATTAGTGGCTGTGACCATTAATAAATTAAACGATACTCCAGTCCCCAGAGGTGACGAAGACATGTCTTGCTTTTAAAAGAAGGCCAGTGAACACGTTTTCATTTTGTATCTCAGGATTAAAGTATTAAGCATTATTTAGTTTAGTAATTTGGATTGAAAATTTAAGCATGCAAGCCACAAATTGTTGTTTTCTTTGCTATCACCATTAAAATCAAAATTTTACAACAGTAAAGTAACCGTACTGTCATTGTAGATTGCAAATGTCAATTAGTGGTATTAATGTCGATAGGTCATTGTAGATTGCAAATGTCAATTAGTGGTATTAATGTCGATAGGATACCACAATTCATTGTGGGAAAGTTTTGTACAAAATATTGTTAACAATATAAATTATTATTATGTATAAAAATAAAAGCGAGCATAAATCAAGAAGTTTTTGTGAGACTGCGTTTTCTCTCTTTATAATCTGATAGTTTACTTTATGGCTTAGTCTTGGATATTAAATAGATACTAATATTTGGGCCTGCCAGATAGCTCAGTGGACTAAAGTGCCTGCTCAGGCAAAGTGCAGCAGAGGGGCCCCGACCCCAGAGTGCGCTGATAAGGCGATTGAAACCGGCAGTCCGATCTATGCAGTGAGACCTGTAGACCCTGGTATATATATGGACGAATATATACATATACATATATATATATATATATATATGTATTATTCTTTGTTGTGCATATTCCAAAGTCCATATATATATATGGGTCATATATGCCTTCAAGTGAATAATTTAAATTTCTTACTCCAGTGCTTGGGGCCAACATCATCACAATATTTTTTACTTTATTTTAATTTTTTAAAATTTTATTTATTTTTTGTATTTTAGGGCAGGGTCTACAGGGTGTTCAGGGTCTCACTACTAGATCAGACTCGTAGTGATCCACCTGTTCACAGCCTCCCAAGAGCTGGGATTACAGGCACGCGCCACCATGTCCAGTCTCAATTGCCCTCTCAGCGGCAGGGGTTGAGGGCGGTGGGGACGGCACGACAGGCCCGGGGATCGAAACTCCGGCCCCTGCGCCTGCTTGCAGGCGCTTTAATCTGCTGAGGTATTTAGCCGGCCCATAATACTTTTTATAACTGTTATGTGTCCTCCAAAGATGCACCTTTAAATTCAAAGAAACAGTGAGGAGTGCTTTGCTTTTAAAGCGTTTCTTTCTGCCTCTAGGTGGCAGTTATATATTAATAGCAGTACTTCTAGAAGCCATATAAAAGGTCAAAATAGAGACTAAATGGAAGAAAAGGAGGCTTCGTATTACATTCAAGTGTGTGTTCAGGAAACGGATTGGAATAAAACTTTTTAAGAAAAAAGGGAAAGTTTTTACTTTTAAGAAGATGGGCATGGACTTTAGAATATGCACAACAAAGAATAAGAGAACATACAAATCCACTTCACCAGTTCTGTTATTACTTTTATTTGTGCATGCTATTTAGTCTTGACCTCAGCTTATCATATTATTGTATATTTTTCCAGCTAAAGGAAATTATACAATTAGTTAAAACTTAACAAAAGGTGAGACAGCATTAAAGTTCTGTTCTGCTCAATATTATTTAATGGCACATGTCATTAAGTGAATAATCACAGCATTTATAAGACTTAAGAAATTAATTTCAGTTAAGTCTTAAATTACTAGCAATAACCAAAATGGCATACTAAAGCAGAAATGCATTCATAGCTGAAAAAAATTCAATATAACAGAAAAATCAATAATGAATATTTCAAATATATATGAACATATCAGAAAATACAGTTTTAACAACTTAAATAACAGCTAAAAATGCCAAGTGTTATCAACCCAAGAATTTTAAAAAGAAATAGAAATTTGTACCCTTTGGTGCTGTATGGATGCTCATAATATCTGAAATACAAAGACATGAGGGGTAGATTTGAAAGAAACAAAAAAGCAAAAGAACAAGTAATTATCATTAGGTTTCTTTTGTTATAGCTCTTACTACGCAATTCCCTGAAGTGTTACATTTATTTCTTAAATTACATTTTGAAATCTTTGAACTGCAAGCTTCACAGTACAACATCTAGATGACAAGAACTGTGAATTTGTGGACTAGACTTTGAGCTAGTTTACATTTTAAAAACAAGATGAAAAGAAAAAAAAATGATTTCAATGAAACAGATTCACAGAATGATATAGAGAAACAGGCAGAGTAGGCACTAGTAGTGGTATAAATAATAAAAGACCTCGAGCAAAATGTAGTTCTTTCAAGGCTTTATTGTCTTTGAAATATACTACTTTTATTTAGTTTTCTTATCTAGCAACTAGATGAATTTGTAGTCAAAGTGCTATTTTATAGAGAATTAAAATCGGACTTCCTTTCTGTTGGGAGTCAAACCAACTCTATTCGTGTCATAGTTGATACCTGGCGTCAATTTGAGTCTAGAAGTTTCAGCAACTCAACAGCTCTACATCCGAGGGGGTAGAGGACATGCCCTTACCTCTAGGATGTTGTTTGTTGTTTCAACTTGAGAAGCGTAAAGGTTTAATTCCACGGTTCAGCAAGGGGCCAGGTTCCTTACTTTGTAAACATCCGGAGCTTATGGAAAAGGAGGGCACGGAGACAATGTGGGCGGATAGCTGGCCCACAGTGCAAGGGAGGAATGAGGCTGGCCTCCGCCTCTTGTGCACTTGCTGCTTTTGCTGTCTTCTGCAGCCTTGAAGTGCTGCCCCTGTGCCACACCCCCCTGCCTTGGGGCCAGCGGCTTACACAATGAAACTTGCACAAACTGTGAGCTCAATAAACCTTTTCCTCTTTAGTCTGGGTGTCAGGCAGGATGTCTCAGCAGAGAGGAAAGTAGCCAGGACAATGATTGTGAAAATGATAGTTCTGTCTGTGATCTTCACATAATAAGTATTCAGATATTGTTTGCATAAAATTAAGGGCAAGAGGGAATCAAGCTGACGACTTAGCGACACAAAGGAATAAGGTCTTTGAGTTAAATTTATTTATATTTAATTTTTTTGCAAATATTAATAGATTTAGTACTTGAAATGCACAGCTAGAAACGTACCCCTGAGCTGCATGTTGAAGCCAGTTTCTCACACTGTGACAGACTCAGTGGAGAGCTATACCATCTGCAGCAGAGACATGTCGCTGGAAATTTATAAAAAATGTAATAAGGGCCACACATTACAAGGCCATAGGAGATAATGTTCTTAGAATTACACAACAGTTACAGAGGACAGTTCTGCTCCGTTATAAAATACTCTATAGCTGTCCATTACTCGGGAGGGCAATTTTCAGCAACTTATTTTGAATGCCTTTCTGAATACAGGTGATTTTTTTTTTTTTTTTTTTTTTTTTGCGGGGGGAAGATTTTTCTAAGGCTGTATTTAAGTGGTTTTTCTAAAATGGTTGACATGTAAAAGTTAAATTTTGCATCTTCAATGAATATATTCTGGAGTGAAATTATGCTTTACTGAAGGCATTGCCAGAGAAATATTTAAATGTGATTTGTTTCAGGAATAGATTTGTCTCAAATAGTACCACTCGGCCTTTACATTCTGGCCCAGGAGTAGAACACTTGTACAGTATTACTATGTAGCCATGTATAGATATTGCAGTATGTTAAAAATGTTTTCTTATTTGCATTGCTCTAAATAAATCATCTTTAACTCCTCCTGACACATTCTAGTGACTAGTTCCATCTGGGCCTTGGATTACCCTCAACTTTTGTATGTATGAGCTTAGTAATTATAATTAAGTCAGGGATTTCAGTATTTCAACCTTAGGTTCCTCTAACCAGTATCCCATGGGAAAGACTCTACTTTCTTCTCCTTGACTTAGAACTCAAGCCAGACTAAGTCTCTTTCTAGGTAAGTGGTTTTAAGGATAGCTGTAAGGGCTTATGTTCCAGTGACGCAGTTTATTGATGACCTTCTAAAAATGGAGAAAATGGTCTTGAAATTGTTTCTTCCTTCGACGTTTACATCCTTCACCTGTAAAAAGAAATGGAAACCAGCAGTTCTCATTGTGATTGCGTGCTTAAAACTCATCATATACGCAAAGTGTGTTGTATGGTCTCAAATGTTTTGAACTCCCAAAGCTATGTTCTAATATTTCAATTATCTTACATAACATATGATTTATGTAGCATTTAATACTTTCATGTATTTTTCATGTAACTGTGTCTTTATTATAGTGGTGTTACATTCATGGGTATCTCAAAACAACTGGACAGTCCTATGCAACACAACAAACACTGTGAAATTCATACTTTTTAGTGAAATTCTGTATTATTGATACTTTTTGTCTTAATACTATTTTGTAATGTCTTTGAAAAGTAAAAATAAATTGAAT
>NW_004524580.1:19427628-19452134 GCF_000260255.1 Octodon degus
GCCCATGCTGTGCCTGTTCTGGGACTGGTCCCGCCAGCACAGGGTAACAGGAAACACTCCACACACTCACCTGACCTGGGCTAGGACTGGGCTGATTTCATTTTAAAGGAAGACTTAACTACACTATTTTATCTGACTTTGGTACTTTTTCCAACAAATATCTTTAGTTATACCCATATATGTGAAATATTAAATGTTGTGTTGGTCTTGGTATGATTTATAAACTATAAATTATTTATAAATGATTCAAGTATTACAGATATACGCATTTGATATCAAAATGTTCACTGAGGTATCAGATATTAGAGAAGGAAATACAAGCGTAGGAGAAAGAGCTACCCCATGGACCTAAGTAAATGATGGATGAGGGGTGGGATAAAAGTAGAAAAATTTTATTTGACAAATGTGTCCACCTTTAGAAATTTATTTGATTTTCATAATTTTATGTGTGCAGCTCAAAGAACATTTGATGATAGTTATCCTCAAGAAAAGAAATAGTTGATAAATCTTTTTGTCAGTTATTTCAGAGATTTTAGGGCTTGGGGAGACAGCTCAGTAGAATAAGCACTTGCCTGGTAAGTGTAAAGTCCTGAATGAGGAGAAACAATTCATGGCATAATAGGTCCCCTTTCCCTGCCCTCCTGCCCCCAAACAGCTGTACCTGCTAACAACCTGTGCAGCTACAGAAGTCACCTTCCAGCAGCACATTCAGCTACTGAACTCATCATTGGGTGAGGTCACCAGGGACTATAGGAGGGCCTCATAATCCAATTGCCTTCCTAAAGCTCCCTTTCTGAATACATTAGTCTTTTGGGCAACATTTTAGATCTATACCGTAATACAGGCTACAGTGTGATTCTTCTTAGATAGAGGTGTTACGTCACTTGTATTGCTGTTCCCCCACTTGTGGGCTGGGTGATGGCTGCATGAGAGAGGACTATGGATGTGTGGTAGTAGAATTAGTCACTTATTGGACTGACATAGTTCTGGATGTGACTGGATCTTTTTACTGAGGATAGAAGACTCACCCTGGATAAGACACTAATCAGTGGGCTTGCAGCCTGGGAGGAATATAAATGACAGGCAGCCTTGTGGGTTTTTTCTGCCTGTTATAGAATAAGCTGTTTCTTCTCTTCCAGGCCCCTCTGCTATCCTCACCTGCCTAGGAGGCAGTCGCCCATGGACTGAAAGCTCTACAACCTAAGCTCAAATAAACCTCTCGGCCTTTCACTTTCAGATGTGTGATATTTTACTCAACAATGGTGAAGCAAGTAGACATTGGGTATTTGGTTCTTGCAATGGGCTTAAATGGCAATGGAATATTATCCTTAATTTGAGGAAGCAGAGTACCGTGGTAACTGCCTAATGTCACAGGTAACATGGGTACCAGCACATCAAGTCTTTTCTACCTATCCCCTAATTTTTTTCCCTTCCATCATCTGACCTTGATATTGAAATTGGTTCCATTATTTATCTAAAACTACATACAGAAAAATACTAGTACTAAAGCAGCCAAGATATAGTCATATATGGATTTTATAATCCAAAAGATTTATTTTCCTTCATTAGTGTGAACCTGATCAATACAATCACATAGCTGTACCTTAATATTATTTTCTTATGCTCTAAAATCCAAAATATATTTAAGAAGCTGTTTTCTTTTTCTTATCTATTCCCTTGCTCCCTGAGTTCCTGTGAGGTGATGTTTGTATTATTTATTTCCTGGATATATACAGTTGTGTAGTTTACAATAGACTGACTATTCAATCCTTTGTACTCAATTAAATATTTTTAAAATGATGTCTTCTTTGCATACAGATACTATAAGATTTTGTATCATACTCAGAGCTCAAAATTGATCAGTCAAGTGTCTTTACTCCTCAGAGGGCTGATATTTTTACAGAAAAAAAATGTGCTACTATGGAGACAGAGTAGTGAAAGTAAATAAAAAAATACTGTCAGTCAGAAGAGAAAAACACCAAAATTTCTACTCCTAAAGAAATCCCCATAATAGGTAGAGGACGCTTAATAAGCCTAGAACTTCTGAAAGTGTTTTACCCGACGATTGGCAAAAACCAATTCTTGAAATAAGGACTTGCTGACACTGCTTTGTCACCCTGACTATGCCATCAACGCTTGAGTTTAACAATAATGAGCTTGCTCTGGAAGCTACATGCTTATATCTGCACCTAAAGAGTGGCTCTGTTCTGAGCCACAGAAAGACTTTAATACCTGGTGAGTCATCAAGTTGAACCCAACGAGCTGTGGCAAGATTTGAACTGGAAGCTGAGAACCAGAGTGCTCCAGTCCAGCTGTATGCTGAAAGCTGGTGCCACTGCACTACATGACAGTGAGACGGGAGGCTCAGCAGTATGAAGGTGAAGAAATGGGATGCCAATGACATCATACTACTATACAGGGTCAGTAAAGTTATCATCATCATCATCATCATCATCATCATCATCATCATCATCATCATTTCATGCTAATAAAAAAGTAATACCAGGTAAAGAATCATCAATAATTTGAGAATTATCCTTTTATTTTTCCTGGATTCTATTTTAGAAAATATTGGTAGCACAGATAGCATAGGAATGGCTTTTGCTATACCTCGCTTCTCATTGGCTGCATACGAATGGCTTCTGAATAACTTGCTTCTCATTGACTGCTCCTTTTAGCAACTTTAGTCTTCAGTTCTCGGTTCTCAGAGGTCAGCATGCTTTCCCAGCTACTGACCTGCAGATTCAGTACTCCCTCTTTCCACACAGTGTACATCCCCAGACTCACCCTTTGGTTCTTTGTTTTGTGATTTATCATTTCAAAATGATCACTTCCTCCACAGTGAGCAATGTATCTGACACTTTTTAAATGTCTTTTTACTGGAAAAAAATATGCCACACTGGAGTAGGCCTTTGCTCATTCATTTCTGAATTCTATCACTGTTCATAATGCAGCTGACCAAATAATTTAGTTATGTGGAATAATAGTTCATGCAGTAGTATATAAAATTCTGTAGCATCGCTCCTATTTGCATCATCACAGTGATCAGTGGCTATTGTGAATTTGTGAATTAGTACATAATGCATTGAAAACTGTCCAGCTGTGATTGTGAAAACTTCAATCCCAATTGAAAGGGTTTCTTTAATAAGATCATGATTTCCTCTAACCTAGTGATTTATAAGGGGTGTCTTAGTTAAGTATTTATAGGATATGACTTGTATCAGGATTGTGATTTTCATTTTCTTTCTACATGCACAATACAACAGTAGAAAGGTTCTTGGATGATCAACTCAAAGTACTTTGATATGTCAGTCAGAAATTACATCTTGCAGAGATTCAGAGAGTATACTTAAATATTCGGTTACTGACTGCTATGTTTTGGAATGTTAGGCATAATATTTAAAGTGCTTTGATAGGTCATTCAGAAATTGCATCTTATAGAAAGTAATGATTTTAGGGACAGGGGATGTAGCTCAATGGCTTAAGTGCCTACCTGGTAAGTGCAAGATTCTGAGTTTGATCCTCCTTACTACACACAAAAAAATGACTTTAGAATACAATTAAATTTTTAGCTACTGACTTTATAATTTGAAATGTTGGGTTTTTTCAGTCTTTTTATTTGATACATGGTTTCTCTCTGCAACTCAGACTCATAGTGATCCTCCTGTCTCAGCCTCCCCAGTGCTGGGATTACAGGCGTGCACCAACATGCTTGGTTTCAGCGGCCACTTCAGTGTGGAGACAACTCAGCATGCAGCACCAAGGATCAAACCCAGGTCCTTGTGCTTGCCAGGCAGATGCTTAGACCACCAGGTTGTCTCCCCAGCCCTCTTAGGCATAATTTTTAAATTCTTATATGGTAGATTTCTCTTCATCCTCTTGGACATGGAAGTATTGCTACATACTCATCTGATATTTAAATAACAAATGAGAAACAGTGTACTTTACTATCTAACATCTTACACTTACCAACTTGAAAGTTGGCTTATCTGTGTGAAAATCCACATTCGAGTAAAATGTCACCAGACAGCCTTTTCTTCTATTAATAACCCTTAATTGTTTACTAAGCAGCAGAGTTTTAGAAAATGCAGTCTTGAGGCCAGTGATATAGCTCAGTAGTACAGCGCTGTCCTGGAAAGTATAACATCCTGAGTTCAACTCCTGGTACAGGGGGGAGAGGGAGTGGGAGAGAGAGAGAGAGAGAGAGAGAGAGAGAGAGAGAGAGAGAGAGAGGCGAGAGAAGAAAGGAAAGAGAAGAAAGAAAAAAAAAATAACCCCTGGGAAAGTGGGAAAGGCAGGATCAAATTTTTCATCCAAGAGTATATTCTGAAACTATGCAATGGATGGAATTTTTTATATACATGCTCAGGAAGAAGGAAATGTTTTTATTTCTTCAAATACATTTGAAAAGGATGTTTTGATTTATTCTTCATAGCTGATTGTTTAGATATCTTCAGAAACTAGCTCACATAATCTTCACTTTACACATTGTTTTACTTCCTTTATGAACAAAAGAAAATGCAGGGGGAAAATTAGGTATTCTACTGCCCCAAAGGTCATTTTAGCTTTAAATCCATTCTAAAAAAACTGTATGGTTCCTCCAAACTTACTACTGGAGGAATAACCAAGCTGCAAATCCTACACTACATCTGCAGCTACTTTGGATTTTAACCAGATGTGCAAGCTCACTTGTGAACATGGGTGTCCTGTCCATGCCTGGGGTATGGGCTGCTCAGGCCATGTCAGAGAACCAGGAACATCATGTTCTAGGAAGATCCGAAGGGCTGTGGAACAAGGAACAGACATAGGGATACCACACAGAACTGCAAATGTGGTTACCAAACTACGACCTTCACAAAGAAATTCTGAAAGGGGAAAAAATACACACACACACACACACACACACACACACACAAATCTAGTGTTAAAATCTAGTATAGTTTTAAAATGGCTTCAATTTTCAAAGTAGACTTTCAAGTTACCACAGGTGCTTCTTATATAGGCTGCAGTATATGTATCAATATATATGAATAACATGTAGTATTAATATTAACAACATAGTATCAATATATGCTAATCCATGCTCGCTAAGTAGACAAGTTGTCTAGAGGGGGAAATAGCAAGTGAACATAACCAAGGTGTAGTAATAAAATATTTGATCTTTAATCATTTCCAGTAAAATAATATTTGAGAGTTCCTCTGCCCCACCCACACTCATAACACAACACACCGATGTTTAAATATTTTCATAATGGCCAAAGAAGGAGTTTACATGGACATGTTTATTAGTGGAACTCACTTTTAAATAAGGCAATTTTATTAAGCCTCTAGTTAATTTCAATCAGATCAGTTCCCTTGGAGATATGGAATGGTCCATGTCTGGTATCATGAGTAGATTTTCCTCTGGCACATCCAGGACCATCTGATCTAGGCTTAGGTACGTGTACTTCGTAAAGTCCTTTCCTTCATCTTCAGCCTCTACTAAGGTGAACAAAGGCGTCTCCAGAGGCAAGTGGATTTCTTCCCCTCTCTGCCCTTCCTCGGGCCCTTGCTCTTGCATCCTCCTCTCTTCCTCCTCTTTCCCCTCTTCCTTTCTGTCATCCTCTTCGACCTCCTCCTCCTCCTCCTCCTCTTCTTCCTCCTCCTCCTGTGCACCTTCATCCTCTGTCTCTGCCTCTTCCTCTTTCTCGGTCTCCCCCTCCTCCTCCTCCACCTCGCTCTCCTCTCCATCAAATTCCTCTTCATACACCACCTCCTTTGCATTGCACTCCACGCATTCCTCCTGCTCCTCCTCCTCCTCCTGCTCCTCCTCCTCCTGCTCCTCCTCCTGCTCCTGCTCCTCCTCCTGCTCCTTTATCTCTTCCATCTTTTCCTCCTCTTTCACCAGCTGCGGGGCAGAGGATTCGTTTTCCTGCGCGGGTGCAGGACTCAAGACTAGAGAGGGATCCTGCAGGTAGCTGTAGAACGTTTCCTGCAGCGCCGAGTTCTCCTCGCCGTCACTGGGGGGCGCGTCGCCGTCGCCGGCTGACCCTGAGCTGGCCCGCTGCGCCCTCTGCGCCCGCTGCTGGCGTTCCTGCTTCTGCTGCTGCCGCATGTCCTCGTAGATCTGATTCATGATGAACTGCGTGGTGTTGCGCGGCGCCCGCATGCCCGGCGCCCGCCAGCCGTACAGGTTCACGGGTCGCAGCAGCATGCTCAGATCCACGGGCGGGCTCCTCCTCCGGAAGCAGCCGCGCGGGGGGTGCCGCACGCGGCCCCGGCGACCCCAGCGCTTCTTCCTGACCCGGGGCCCCTCCCAGCCCGGGTTCCAGGACGCGCACCAGCAGGAGCAGCAGCAGACGCAGAGCGGGTGCAGACCGAACATCCGCATCATTTCCAACGGGCATGGGGGCTTCTGGAATACCCCCGGAGGGGGGCTCCAGGGCCCGCCGCAGCGCCCCCAGTTAGGGTACCAGCAGGGCCTTCGCGGGGGCTGGAACCAAGGGCCCGGGGCATGCCAGTGCTTGGGCTTTTTCCTGGGGGGCTCATACCCGGGCTTGCGGCCTTGGCTGTAGCGTTGCTTGTAGATCGGAGCTCCTCTGCGCCTTCGACGGCAGGAAGACCAGGTGCCTAAGGGGGCAGAGGAGGACCATCCGCCACCCAGATTGAGAGGGTCTTCCTTTTGGAAGAGGGTCTGGGTCATGGTTTCAGGAGTTCCCCGAGGCCTGAATGGGAGCGTCCTAGAAGCTGTCGTGAAAGGTGGCCAGATCGGACGGCGTGAAGAGCGTCCTCAACCTGTGTCGCCGCGCGACGCCGCGTGCCTGACTCTGGGCTGGCGCCGGCCTTGCCAGGAGGACCCTCTCTTCCCTTCTCCGCGTTCTAGCTCTTCCGTAGTAATCGCTTTTCCTTCGCACCCGGGTTGTCTTGCCCAGGTGGGCTGGATGGGACTGGGGCTGGGATGGATGGTGGGGGAGGGAGGTGTTGGTGGGCGACACACGGTGAGAGCGGCTCCGGAGCCCCACGTTCACCCACCTCTGCAGAGGCGCGGCCGGGGACTGGGGAGGCAGGCGGTGCGCGTTCACGTGGCTGCTCCCTCTCAACCCAGGTGCTTCACGGTGGCCGTCCTGGCCGGACTGAGCGGACGCGGGCAGCGGCGGCCCTTAAATAGTCTCTGGGGGCCTGGTGTGTCCATTGCGTTCTTGGTTGCCCAGGACGACAGCCAATCCGGGTGCAGGTGGTTAGTCCTGTCGCTGGAGGTGGGGGGTCTGGCAGCTGCTAAGAGACCTTAGTGAACGTTTGTGACGTGGTACTGGAGAGGTTAGGGGGAAGGGACATGACAGGGTGGACTATGACAATCCTGGAGGTGATTTATAGAAACTTTTTGAACCTCCTGAAGCCGGGTCTGAGTAATTTGGAATATGGGTCTTGAGCTGAACCAGATTGGGTAGGAGAGTTATTACTTAAAAACCCCTATTGTACATCTTTATGAGTGGACGAGGGCAAAGAAAGGCCCTACAGCCAGAAATCCGGGCCCCTCTGTACACCTAGGGCCAGTTTGCCGACTTCTTCAGAAGTCCGGATTGAGCACGTGTGACACATCACCACAAAGCCCCTCTTGCCGCTGTCCTGCACATCGTCCCCACATCCACCCTCACAGTTTGTCACGCTTCCCACTCTCTCAGGGTAAGGACTGAGAGGTCACTTTGCCCAAGGTAGTGTGACTAACAGACTTCAAGGCTAGATTTAAGCCTGAGCCTGTCTAACCATTGAATTTTTAACCACCTCACTATCCTAGCAACCCACCTTAAGTAGGGCTTTTGTGATTAATCAGATATGTATGGGAAAGAATTCTGCTCATTGTAATATGCCACATATGTGCCCATTGATTAAGCAAAATTTATGACCAGGAAGAAAACTACGGATTTGGTTTTCAGAATATTTCAATTATGCCTTTAGTTTCTTCACTGACTACTCATTCCATACATTGGGAATCAGACTTAAGGAATCCAAGTTAAGCACGTGGGTTTTTATTTAGAGTTCATTTGGCTTCTGCTCAATTTATAACCCCTCGACGTCTCAGGTTCGATAACCACAGTTAGTGTGGTTTTCTTATAGTACCTGTTCCACAGGGATCTGTGAACAATGACATAAGGTAGTTCATTAAAGCAGGAACCATAGGAACTCATAGGTACTCAGTAACTGTCATTGTTATCATAGTCATACTTTTGGAAGAGTTGGTACAATAATTGTAAAGGCCCTGATGCAACAATGGGCACTGCCATTGCCTTGTGTCCTTTTATTGTTTCACTTGATACAAACTTCAAGGAGGTGGTACAAGGCCTGGTCCTAGGGATAACAATCTCAGAGTATGTCCTTTCCTTTTTCTTTTGCGGGGTAGGGGAGGGAGGAGGGTTCTGACACAGCTTCTGCTAGGCAGTTCAGGCTGGCCTTAAAGTCACTTTGTAGGCCAGGCTGGTCTCAAAATTGCAACAATCCTTCCTGCCTCACTGTCCTGAGTGCTGGGATGACATGTGTGCATCACACCAGGCTGTATGTTCCATTTTATTACCTTCGTGTAGTAAATGGTTATACAAGATGGAATACTGAGTGCTAGGAAGCTCAGTCTATTAAATGATGAAGAAGCTAGATGTGTGAAGACCCTGAGGTCAGAAAAGGTCACTTACATTCCTTGGCTGAACACCGAGACCAGAACTGAGAGTTGTTGATCAAGATGTCAAGGCTATCCTTCAACTTACACAGGCTTTACTCAATTTCTCTGGTTTCGTTCAATTCATCTTGCTCTGTGGTTTGTAGAAGTGTACTTCTGTGAGACTCAAATCCCATAATGTTAATGCTTTTACCATGGTCCCTTATACAGACTCACACCTCTGACAGTTATTTCAATCCTGTCCTACTTAACTCAAATGGGGTGGCCATAGTCCACATTTTTCTAAAGACATGTCTCGTACAGTGTGTACTTTTTGCTCAAGAACTATACAAATTAACTATGGTATTTCAGTGGAATCCCATTATTTGTTCTCTAATAAAGATCATTGACTCATTCTCTAAATAATTAAGGCCATGATTTTTGATCAGTTGATATGACTTTTGTAGGAATAATTTTTGTTAAAATTCTTTCTCCTTACTAAAATCAATTGACTAAGTATTATTTTGTGTCAAGTTGCTTAAAAGACATAGCAAAAAATAAAAGACATAGCAAATTGGAAATCATAAAATAGCAAAGTATAAAAGATATAATTTTTAAGTTTCTCTAAGATTATAACTGTAATACAATTCCAATTCTGATTCTAATTCTAACCACCCAAGACAAGTTATTATCAGAGCATGTTGAGAATAACAGTCAGAAACCCAATTGTGAAAGTTTAAATATACATTTCTAATTGACCTATAGTCTTTAAATACTGAAAATGAAATATCATGTTTCAATACTACACTTATCATGTTGCTATATATTCTGGGTTTTTTTGTTCATGTATAATAAATCACCACAAACTTAGTTAACTGAAATGATGTATGTTTATTAGTGCAAAGGTTCCAAGTGGTAGGAGCTTATTGGAGACCTTTGCTTGGGATATCTCCAGGAAGGTGAGGAAGGTGTTGACTGGGTCTGAGTTCTCATTCCAGAAGCTTGTCTGGGAAAACCCACACCCAAAATCCTACCTGCCTACTTCTGGCAGAATTCATTTCCCTGTGGCACTATGAAGTTTCTGCTTTTTTACTACCTGTTGGCTAGAGGCCACCTTCAGGTCTTGAAGACCACATATCAGGAGCCACTAGAAGTTCCTAGAAATTTACCCATAGTTCCTTGCCTTGAGCTTCTTCAATGGCTATTTAGTTCAGCAATCCAGCAGAGAATCTCCATAGTTCTTCCCAGCAAGATGGATGTGTACAGATATAAGTAGACACTCTCCGTGTGAGTGTTTGAGTAATAATCAAGGCTATGACATTAGTAACAGCCATCATCTTTGTCATGTTCTGTTATTAAAAGCAGGGCTTAGGTTCCATCTGTGTCCAAGGTAAGGGGTCAGTCACAAAAGTAGAGAGCCAGGAAGCAGAATATCATTGGATATGGGCCACCTTAGAGTTGATCTGCCATATGTATGAAGTAAATCTGGTGAAATGTCTAAATTATGACCTTTGGGTTCACTAGTAACAATTTTATGTGGGAAACATTAAAATTTCTATACATGGCCTTAGATGATTCTGTGTTTTATGATATGCTTATGATTACTGCCTTAATTTGAAACCAAATTACAATATTGCTCTGAATTTTTGTGCATTTGTGTCAAGTGGAAAGAACTTATTCTAACACTTGGTGGCAGTACTAGCTCATTTACAAGTCAGTTGGGAGGATTTTTACAGACAACAATGAGAAATAAATACCTCATCCTAGCATTTCTGTTATAAACTCTGTATTAAAGCTTTTATTCCAAGTCAACAATATTAATTATCAATTATTATTGCGTGGTAGATTTGCATATATTTATGAGATTTCAACACTTCTCATTTGGCTGTTAAAAAGTAAGCTTCAGCTGGTTAAACTTCTAAAGGAAAATTCTTCAGTGAGAAGTTGGTTATACTATATTTTGTTGTGTAAAATGTAACACCACAAATATTTAAAATCCCATTGTAGATATCTAAATTAGATATAAATTAATATACTCTCAGAGACAGACTGGGCACTTAAGGAAGTCAGTACAAAAAAGGGAGCAGAACTGTGGCCAGAGGAAAATCTAGAGAACCATGCCTTGGGCTGGAGATGCAATGGCCAGCCCTGCAAGATGCATGCCAACTTGAAATTATACTGTGGTTTCGCCATCTGGACCAGTGGACCCAGACAGGCATCGGGCACACGGGTAGGTGACCAAAACAGCTGGACACGTACTCTCCTTTCTGTCCCCTCCGAAATGCCTTTATTCCTTCCCTATACCCTCTTTATTAATCTACTGAATCAATATTAGCTAAGTGATTACACTTGTTAGGTGGTTTGATCTGCATTTTGCCCATGTTCTGATTTTGTTGTATAAACTAACCCTGACAAAAGGACTCTTAGGCCACTACTTCTGAGACTCCTCCTGTCGTCTGTCACTAGGAAGCTTTCTTCTATACTTAACCTCCGTTGTCCCTTGGAATTCATTCTTCCTTACAGGGAGGACGTGATTCACCACAACTGACATCTATCAGATTGAAAACCATCTACTTAGATAATGTGTTAAGGGACGCAAATATATATAAATAATTAGAATGCATCATGCTCCCTGCCCAAGACTTGCCTTTTCCACAGCCAGAACACGTATGCTTGGGATTTCATTGTAAAAGCAATACAACTCCCTCTTTAGCAGACTGTGTGTTCTGTCTTATACTGGGCTTTTTGAAAGTGAGATAAAGGGTTTTCAAAATTATTCATTGCTTTCTCAATAATTTGAGATGCTCAGAGGCTGGTTTGCAAATCTGGTGATGTGTGCGCATCAAGGAACACTATTCCTTGTGTCCGTTATGAACACTGAAATCCGTGTAAGCAAATCATGAAGACAAAGTGAACTGCAAGGTGATGACAAAGTGTCTTTTCCTACAGATTGAATGGAGAGAGAATGTCAGCTTTGTACTCATAACAGCATTACAGGTAGGTATTATTTGCTACCGCCTTTTAAAGACACTCTTAATCCTATAGATTTTCAGAGAATACGTCAGAATGCATCATGACATCTAAAAGATATGTGCTCAGTAATGATTAGACAGGAATTGGCAGCCTAGGCATGTTTGCATATAAATAATTTTAAAGTAGCATATATCCCAGGACAATAGGATGCTACTTATTTTATTTCCAATTTATCTTAGAAACAACCTGTAACAGTCAAATAGAAATAAACATAAGTAAATTGAACAAGAAAAGAAGTTGTGTCATTTAAAAATGTGTTTGGGGTCTTGCCTGATAGTTCCGTTGTTTAAAGCACCTCATGGGCAAATTCAGGCTCAGGGGACCGCGGTTCGATTCCCAGCCCCACAAGCCATAACACACCTGCCCTTAAGGCAGCCAGAACTAATCAGAAAATATGTCTAATCAGGGATCAATTTTAGAATTAGAACTGCCAGTTAAGAGGATGAGGCGTTTGAAATGGCCACACGGTGGATTAGGATTTGAGTCAGGTTTTTCCTTCCAGAGTGTCTTAGTTACATTTCTTGTTGCTGAGATGAAGTACTCAACACCAAAAGTTAAAGGAGGAAAGATCTATTTCAGTTCACGGTTTGTAGAGGCATCAGTTCATAATTGGTTCCAAGGCAGGATGGCATGGCAGGGGGCACTGCAGGGGAGAGACCATTAGAACAAGGGAACAGAAAAGCAGCAGGGGCAATGGCAGAGGCGGCGGCGGCGGCAGCGGCGGCAGCAGCAGCAGCAGCAGCAGCAGGTACTGCTCCCTTCTGCCCCTTCCAGGCTGCCAGCTTTCCAGTGATGCCACCTGCACCCAGGATGGACCTTCCCATTGTCCATACCTAGAACTATGGTAGACAGAGTAGTGAACTAACTTAGTAATTGCATACCTTTAATCCTAGCATGACACAACTTAATCCCAGCATCACTCAATTTAATCCCAGAATAACATGCCGTAGATCTAGTCACCTCCTGAAACTCCTGCCTGAGAGCACCTGAAGCTTTGGGGGAGTATCTAGACACAATCCATAACTCAGAAGCTGTCATAATGTCTGTTCAAATATCACTTAACACTATTAAATTTGCATCATAATGCCTGTTATGTCTGTTTTTTTTTGTTATAAATTCTCATTATCAGGAGGATCTGACATCATCAATGATGCCTTGTAGGTGAGGCCTTATTATAAATAACTTTCATGAGCTTGTTGCTCCATAAATAAAATAATAATTATTGCCTGTTGCTATAAAGATTATACTCCCAGTTAGCTTATGATTGTATATTTTAGCATTATCATCACAATAGCCTCTATTTTAAAGGAAATTGAATATTTCTGTAGGTTGCCCCGATGATTTTGGGCTATTATGCCTACTCTGTTTACTGCCCAAGCAGCCCTGCCTGTTAGGAATTTTCTTTGACCCTCTCTGTCCACCTTCTTGCTGGTTTTCTAGAGGCCAGGTGTCTGAAGGAATCTTCTGCCTCCCAGAAATGGTTCCTCTGTTTTTGTTTGAAAGAAGGTCTTTGCCCACCTGGAAATCAGTGTCATATTTGGAGAGACAAGGGAGATTTTGGCAATTGCTTGTTCTGTACACTAGTTTCTTATATTACAAAACAAGAAGACATGTCTGTGTTAGGTAAGACACATTAATGAGGTAGAATAAAGCAGGATTAAAGATTTGGCCCTTAGCAGAGGAGAATTTTTTCCTTTTTTTTTTTTTTTTTGGTCTGTAGCATGGCATTTTCATTTTTCTCCAGTTGTCAGCTTGTGGATTAATACACACTGCATGCCTCAACAGAACACCTGCCATAGCCTTTGATTCCTGCTTATTTTAACAATGTAACTAAAGTGGTAATGACTTAAAGTGGAACACTATTCAATTGAAACTGTAGGCCGAGGTATGATTTTCTGACTCTTCACTGACGTACGGGCCATTCTTACGGTCTTTTTCTGCCTTACCATCTTCTATATTACAGCAGCAATGCATTGGGGACCTTAATATTTTAGGTAGTAGCACAAAGTTGGCATAACAGTTACTAGTTTGGTCACAGTGTTGATCATTAAGCCTTATTTCAAAACATGTCATTTAGCAGAATATTTTTGTTTCTCCTGTAATAACTTCTCCCATATTTCTCAAACATTAAAGCCAGAAGAACAGTGAGAAATAGTACTGGCTAAAAATATATGTATGTGTTAAAATAACTGATTTATTTCCCAAGGAACCTGCAATTTGTTAAACTTTTTTATAGGATTCTGTGATTCTTTTTTTCCAATATAGCAAATAAATTAGAATAAAATCATCTCCTAGGATGCCTCCTTCATACAGCAGAACTAGAGATGTCCGATTTTTCTTGTCTGATATTTTTCTCTAATGAAGACATGTGAAAGAACTCTCCCATTTACAGATATAGTAGTAAAATGGTTTCATTAAATGCTGCTTATGGTTCATTATCATTACCACTGCTACGCACCAATAATTTCTGCTTCTAAGACTTAATGGTAGAAAAACAAGCATATTGTTTGTCGTGGTTTGTGTCCAGCTGTCCCCTCAAAGCCTCATGTAAGTCATGGAGCAGACACAACTCCAGGAGTAGCACGAGGCTCAAGGGGCGGGGCGAGAGGACCATGGAGGGGCTCGAGGGGCGGAGCCAGAGGATCAGGGTGGAGCTTGAGGGGCGGGGCCAGAGGGTGAGGGATGGGCTCGAGGGGCGGGGCCAGAGGGTCAGGGTGGGGTTTGAGGGGACAGGGCCAGGTGACCAGGGCGGCGTTCAAGGGGCGTGATCAGAGGGTCAGGGTGGGGTTCAAAGGAGGGTGCCAGAGGACCAGGGAGGTGGTCGTGGGGCGGGGCCAGAGGACTAGGGTGGGGCTTGAGGGGGCAGGGCCAGATGACCAGGGCGGTTTTTGAGGCGCCGGGCCAGAGGACCAGGAAGGGGCTCGAGGGGGGGAGCTTGAGGACCAGGGTGAGGTTCAAGGGGGCGGGGTGAGAGGACAAGGGTGTGGTTCTAGAGGGCGTGGCCAGAGGGCCAGGGCAGGCTCAAGGGGCGGGACCAAGAGGGTCAGGGCGGGGCTAGAGGGAAGGGGCCAGAGAACCAAGGAGGGGCCCGAGGGGCGGGGCCAGAGGACCAGGGTGTGGTTCAAGGGGGCGAGGTGAGAGGACCACGGTGGGGCTTGAGTGGACAGGGCCAGGTGAACAGGGCGGGGTTCGAGGGGCGGGGTCAAAGGGTCAGGGATGGGCTCAAGGGGCGGGGCCAGAAGGTCAGGGCGGGGCTAGAGGGAAGGGGCCAGAGGATCAGGGAGGGGCCCGAGGGGCGGGGCCAGAGGACCAGGGTGTGGTTCAAGGGGGCGGGGTGAGAGGACCAGGGTGGGGTTGGGGATCGAGGGGTGGCGCCAGAGAGGCAAGAACCATTAAACTAACTGGTGGTGCGCTTCCCCTAGACTGGAGGCCTCTTGGAGGTGTGGAACGGGTCAACCTGGAAGCCAAGGCGCCCAGCCTGTAGTGTGGGGCTGCAGTGTCTGAAGTCTTGCTGCATAATTCAGGCTGCTTCAAACTACGAAACCTCCAGTCACTGAGCTAAGTAAACCTTCCTTCATTCTCAGTGTTGGGTATTTGTCCTAGCAACGAGAGAGGAGTAGCTGAGAAGCTGAGTAAAGAGGAACTAAGAAAAGCACGCACACTGTTGTCGGATTGCCATTGTCGTCACAGTACTAGGACTTGGAGATAGTCATACAAAGAATTTTAAAGGTACTACCCAAGATTCCTGGCCTCCGGTTATTCAGACTTTGATAGAAAGACTAGTGTTATAAATTTTTGCAGATACAATTAAAGTCACAAATATTTGACTTAAAATATGGATGTTATCCAGTTTGATCTATCAAGTGAGCACATTAAAAGCAGATAGTTTCCTCTGGGTAACAGCAGAAATGTGAATGAGAGGGGTGAGAAGCACAAGTAGGACTCTACACAAGCTCTCTGGCTTCAAGATGGAAGGAGACATATCGGAAGAACTGTAAGCTTCCTTTAGGAAAAATAGAGAGCCCGTGTGTACCTGCAAGGAATCAGGTGCCTTCTTCTAACCTGCAACCATTAGGAGCAAATTTTACTAACTGAGCATGGAAATGCTACATTTTCCACAGTCCTAGATAAAAACCCAGCCAGGGACATGTGAATTTCAGTCTGGTAATATCCCAATTACAGATGAACACAAGTCATGTGGAACTTTGGTTGTAGAGAAACTGAGGTAACAAACAGATATATTTTTTTAAGTTGATGATTTTGTTGCTCTTGTTAGGTTACTGTGGAGAACTCATAGATGAGCAATGCTAGAAAAAAATTCTAGTTTGCGTAGTGTTTGGAGTAATGCATTAATGGGAGAGTGTCCTTTTCAGTTTTCCCATTGCTAGGTCAAAATATCTGACACATGCAATTTAAAGGAGATGTTTAACATGGCTTAAGGTTTGAAAGGTTTCAAAGATCACCTGTTAGTGAGGCAGAAACATCGTGGTAAAAGAGTATGGTGTACAAAGTCGCCCACTGAATACCCAGTAGGAAAGAGTACAGATGAACTATATTTAAAGTCGGGCCAGAATCCAAAGATGGCCAAAGATGGGCCACCCCATCCAACAAGGTTCTCCTTCCTAGAAGCATGCTCAGATGTACACCATGGTGGATTGAGCACTGTTGAGCTGTCCCTGTAATCCACTCATCTCCCCTAATCCAGTCACCTTAACAAGATTAACAGGGACATGTCGTGCACCTAGAATATTAAAGCAAAAACCCTTTCAATCGGTTTTTAAATATTCCACTGCTTTGTGGCACTTGAGGGCTTGTTGGTCATTCAATTTATGCTTTTCATCTTTTGGGATATTCAAATTCTGATTAAATGTACCGCTGGTTTTTTCCTTAGGGATCAAAAATTAGCATGTGATTTTCACTATTAAAGATACATTAATGTTTATACTTTTAAATTGAGTCAAGAAAATATTTATATGTCAAGCTGAGGACATTTCCACAGAGGGTTCTCTATTTGTTGCATTACAGAATATTTACATTTAGCTCAATGTCTCCGAATAGTGGCATATAACAGATGATGCAAGGAGAAAAAATGAGTTAGATAAAATACACAGATTGGATTGAAAGATAAAAATAGGTGTAGAAATATTGAATTTTGAAATGTTATAGGTATATTTCTAATTGCCTCTTCTAAATTTATTAACTCAGAAATAGATTATATAATGGTGAAATGTGTGATAGCAAACCATAACAGTGAATTTGTAAATAACTGAACACTTTCTTGGGGGCCAGGGAGATGGCTCCATGGAATAAAGCGCTTCCCTGGCAAGCGCAAGGGCCTGAGTTCAATTCCCAGTTCTGCAAAAAAAAGAACACTCTCCATACTGTAGATGAAAGAATAAATATGTAAAACATCTTTTAAGGTTAATTTAATAACATGTACTAACATTTAAAACAATTTACACAGAACTCTTTTTTGTGAATTTATTCATAGATGCACTCTCCCACATAAACAAAGTTGTTCACTATCAAGCAAGAGTATTTTTGTTGCTTTGGTGTAAATGTAAATACATATATTTATGTAATGGAATGTTACCTGGTTTTTAGAATCAGTACAGGTGTGTTTACATTAGAATATCTGCAAGAAACATTTTTTCATGAAAAAAGAAAAGTTTAGAATAGCTACTATTGGGGCCGGGGAGATAGCTCAGTAGGATAAGCACTTGCCTGGCAGTGCAAGAGCCTGAGTTCAATCCCCGGTTCCAGAAAAAAAAAAAAAAAAAAAAAAAAAAAAAAAAAAAAAAAAAAAAACAAAAAACAGCTGCTATCATTTGTACTTAAAACTATATGCTTATATTTATGTTTACATATACAATGGTAGTACCTATATAAATGTAGCACAAGTGTCTAACTATTTGTGTAAAAGTGGAGAGATGATGAAGGCAAAATTTGTTGGTTAGGAAGAACTTCCTAAGTGTATACATGTAACTATTGTTTCTGGAAAGTAAAACTAGGTACCTTAAAGCTGAAGAAAACTCACATTTCATTGTGTATCATCTTGCCTTGCAGTTTGTCACCAGGAGCCTGTATTATCACTATATATATTTTAGGTACATCAGATTTTTTTTTTTTTTTGGTGGAACCAGGGATTGAACTCAGGTCCTTGCAGTTGCCAGGGAAGTACTTATTCCACTGAGCCATCTCCCCAGCCCCTACATCAGATATTCTTATAAAATGTTTGTTATGTCCTCATCTGATTATTATATTATCCATATTTTCAATTTCTCTACATTTTTCTCTTCTTCAGGCACAAAAATATACCAAGTACCTAACAAATTGAGTAAAGGTCCAAAATGAATTTATAGTTCGATCTCCGGTCCTGCATGCCTTGCAGGCCTTACCCCCAGGGCATGCTGAGCTAGCTACAGAGTCTGGTTGTGGTTGTACTTGCCTGCAATCCCAGCACTGGGGAGGCTGAAAACAGGAGGATCACTACGAGTCCAAGCTGCATAGTGAGACCCTGTACCCAATACATAAAGATGAAAAAACAGAACAAAACAGAATGAATTTATCTAATAGGCTATTATTCAAAAGCTGGAGTTAATGGATACCGTCATTTGGATACAGTTGTTGCAAGTATAACAAATATGTCCTCACAAAATCATTTTAATTTTCAGACATTTTTCTTTCTTTCTTTGTACTCTTTAAAGATAGGAAAAGAAACATGCATTAGTGAAAAAAATGTTTAGGCAAGTTTAACTAAACTATCTAAATCTTTGAAAAATAACTAATTGCTCAATTTCAATTTTTCCTTATTATATACTCAATTTGAAGTTAGATTGCATGTGACTTTCTAAAACTTACAAGTTATATGTAATTTATAAGAATTACTATGAAATACGTTCTGTCCTGTAGTTTGTTCTTTCTCTACATTTTGTAGGTTTATTACTAAATCATCTGGTATACTTTAAATTATTAGGTTTTCATCATATCTTAACACTTCTAGTTGTACTTGTCTAATCATTTAATCTTTCAATGTTCAATGTGAGAATATTATTGTGAAGTTTTGTTTTGAGAAAAAAAGTCCGAATCATTTTGATGTGGCAGACACCATAAGGCTAATTATCTTATCTGAAATTAGACCAGACTGCCAATAGGCAAACGAGGTAGACACATATATGCTTGTGGAGTTTTGCTGAGGTTGATGGGGTTTCCATCCAGTCGAATATCCTCTAGGGCCTTGCGAATATATGTCAAGTTTTTAACATTGCAGAAAGTATCTTCATGCATCTCCAGAATGTTGTTATTCTAAAATAAAATAAAAAATTATTAGACAATGTGTAACATATATGTAAAATCAATTGGTATATAGTCTACTTTATTACACATGCATTTTTATTCATTTATGTCTTCTCACAATCAAAACTAGGTATCACGTGAATATTGTATGCCATGCAATTGCCATTTAATTAGAATAAATTTTTTAAGAAAGGCCTACAGTTCCATTTATGGAGCCTAAACTTCACTAAGGCAAATAGAGAATAAGTAAATAAGAACAACTTAAAAGCTAATGAGTACAGGGGCTGGCAAGATAGCTCAGTGGACTGTAGTTCCTGCCTAGGCAAGCTTAGGCAAGTGCAGGGACTGTGGTTGCAACCCCGGCACCACATGCCACACCAGTGATGCCCCCAGGATGGGTTGAGCCAGCCACTGAGACCAGGCATGGTGGTGCACTCCTATAATCTCAGCACTGCAGAGCCTGAAAACAGGAGGATCACTATGAGTCCAAGCTGCATAGTGAGACCCTGTGACAACCAAATACATTTAAAAAAAAAAAGGACAACACAACAAAACACTAATAAATAAAGTTAAAATTTCAAGTCCATGAACACTTCTGTTCATGAATAATGTGGTTTATGGACAGAAGCTTTATTGAAGATTTTTCTTTCATTCGCAAACTTTGCCTAGGGTGACAAGACCCTGGGCATCTTTCCAGCATGGATATGAATGCAGCCATCTTAACCAGAATTCTGGAATGAATTAAGCTTGTGAACTGAGGTGTCACTCTGCTATGAAGAAAGGATGTTGGTTCTAAAAAGTCATCTTAAGATATAACAATTGAACCAAGTAAGGAAAGAGAAGACAGTCATGCGAAGAACTAAAAGAAGTGTAGTCCGCACAGAGAAAACACAAAGTTCAAAGTAAAAGGAGGCACATAAAGTCCCCTCCTTCAGCAATGAACCTATCACTGTGTAGATGGATGAGGCGAAAGTGACATCCAATAGGAAAGAAGCAAATATCCAGAAAGACAAGTGGAGCTCAGGATTGGAATCTACGAAGTCGTTTTTGTGAATATATTTTATGTACTATCATATTCATATACTGTGCATAGAATGTTCAATCTAATCGTTTTAATGCATTCATAATTTTGCAATCTAATTTTAGAATCCTTCCAAAACCTACAAAAGAAATCTCTAATACAGTACACTAACACTAAGTCTCCACTTCACCTTCCCTCAGTTCTCTGACAACTGCTCATCTACTTCCTGTTTCTATGGATTTCTCTACTTGGGCTTTTCAAATAGAAAGTGCTATGGCCATATCATATGTTATCTTTTGTGACTGACGTTTTCAGCTAACATCATGTCTTCAAAATTCGTACATACTGTAGCAAACACAAGTATTCTATTCTTTTCATTGCCAGAGAATTTGCACTATCTTGACATTGCATATTTTTATTTTTCTATTCATCAGTTACTGAAAATTTGGACTGTTTTCAAATCCAACTTTGATGTTTATGGAGAAAGTCTTACAGCAATCACAAAGAATGCTTCCATGAACATTTTTACATAAGTTTTGTACGCATACATGTTTTTAGGCAAAGCAAGTGAGCATATGAGGTGTGATCTAAAATTACAGCAAATGTTTAATCTTTAAACATCTATTACTGTAAAACACAGATTGCCATGAATCTCTCTAAAAATTTTCCCTACTTCTGTCATGCTTATTGGCTACTTTATGAAACAGTTCTGGAAGTCCTCTTTCCTGTAATAGGATGTACTGTTACTGCTGCCTTGATGTTGGAATTGATTCAAAACTTTTGTCTTTCATGATCATTCTGACTTTAAGAACCAGAAGGTGTAAGGTGCCAGAGTTCGTGAATAAGGTGGGATGTATGCCTGGCACTTGGCAGCAGAATTCACTCTTTTGTTTTATTTACCTTACCTCATAAAAGCATTCAAGAAAGTAGACTTCCAGAAACCAGCAAGAATTAGGTATTAAGTATACTGAAGCATGGGGGAGTAATTTGAGGAAGATTAGTGGTAGTGTGTCTTTCACTTAATAAATAAGCCTATAATCCCAGCACTTGGGAGACTGAAAACAGATGATCACTACAAGTCCAGTCTGTGTCGTGAGAACCTGTAGGGCTGGCCAAATAGCTCAGAGGATTAAAGTGCCTGCAAGCAGGCACAGGGGCCAGGGTCCGATCCCCGGCATGCCATGCTGCCCCACCCCCAGGGTATGCTGAGAGGGTGAATGAGACTGGACATGGCGTTGTGTGCCTGTAATCCTAGCACTTGTGAGGTTGTAAAGAGGAGAATCACTACAAGTATGATCTAGTAGTGAGGCCCTAAAATAAAAAAAAAATTAGAAAAAGGAAAATCTGTAAACCCTGTACTAACTACATTTTTAAAAGTTTAGTGAATTTCTTATGATATGCTGTAAGCAAAATTGATAGACTAATTTTAGATTTACTTCTACCTTAATAATACTGTCTTCTGAGCTATGAAATTTTTGAAATCTTTTCTTTGCTTGAATTTTCTGCTTTCAATAATGTGTTGTGTTTAGTATAAAAGACTTACTTTCTTGTTAAATTTAGTTATAAGTATTTAAAGTAGTTTGACTATTAAAATACAAATTTTTAATTTTGTTTTCATTTATCGATAATGCATAAAAATGTAGTTGATATTTATATAGTCATCTCTAACCTGCCATATTAGTACACTCATTTATTAGTTCAAAAAATTGTGGTGGAGTACGTAAGATTTTTCTGTGTATAAATCTTGTCATCTGGAAACTTTTAGTTCCTATTTTGATATCATATATTTGTTTGTTTGTGCATTTATTTAACTTATTTTTGCTTATTTGCCCCAGCTAGGACTGCCCAGCACAATACTGAAAAGAAGTAGCGAGGTATTCCTGTCTTGCTTCTGATCGCTTTCCAGATTTTAGGTGTATGGGGCTGGGGATTTGGCTCCACCGCAGAGCACTTGCATAGCAGTCTGGAAGCCCTGGGTTGGACCCTTGGCACCAAAGCAACAACAAAAAATAAACCTTTAAATTGTTTAAAAAAAAAAAAAGAAAAGAAAAGAAAAACAATTCCACCAAAAAAGTCAATCAATCAATAAAATAAACCTTCCCAGATATTAGGCGTAGAGTTTTTATTTTTTTTTAAGAAAAAAGAAAATAAGTGTTCTTTATTGGATTAAAGAGGCTCCCATTTGTTATTTTATTAGAGTGCATTTATATTACATTTATATTACTTACATAATATTTTTATGTTGTCAGAATATGATCTATCACCTTCCTTGATCTTGAAATTCTGTACTATTCTTTTTTTTTTTTTCTTTGTATTTAGTACAGGGTCTACAGAGTCTCACTACACAGATCTGACTTGTAGTGGTTTTCCAGTTTTCAGCTTCCCAAGCGTTGGGATTACAGGTGCTCGCCACCACACCCAGTCTCAATTGCCATCTCAACACTCCCTGGGACCGGGGCCGGCACTGCATGCTGGGGATCAAACCCTAGTTGTTGAGCTCTGCCTAAGCAGGCACTTTAGTTCGCTGAGCTATCAGGCCAGCCCTCCGTAGTATTCTTAAAGTCCCTTAATAAATCCCTCTTAGTCATGTTGTTATCTTTGTATGTTGGTGAATTCATTTGCTTGTGCTCTGAGGAGGGCATTTGCTCTATACTCATGAAATATACTGATATTAATTTTTTCTAGGAGTGTCTATTTTGTTTTGTTTTGTTTTTTATTTATGAGAGAGAGAGAGAGAGAGAGAGAGAGAGAGAGAGAGTGTGTGTGTGTGTGTGTGTGGCCAGCTCAGCCCACCAGGGGGCAGGGCTGGCTGGCATGTGGTGCTGGGGGATTGAACTGCGGTCCCTGTGCTTTGCCAAGCTTGTTCCAAGTAGGTGCTTTAGACCACTGAGCCATCTCTCCAGCCCCTGTCTGTCTATTTTGGTTAGTGAGGTGAATGTTTTCAATTACTGAGTCTGTATTTTTCTTTCTATAAGTGTTTTCAATTTTATATTTATTCTTTAGTCAATTTTAGTAGTAACTTAAAATCTTCTGTTTTTTAATGTATTTGGTACAGGGTCTCACCATCCAGCTTGAACTCATTGATTGTCCTGTTTTCAGCCTCCCCAGCACTGGCTTGTCTGGTCTTTGTGGTCAGCTCAGTGTGCCCGGGGGCAGGGCATGTGGTACCAGGGATTGAACCCAGGTCCCTGCACTTGCCTAAGCAGTCCTTTAGTCTACTGAGCTATCTCACTGGTCCTAAAATCTTCTGAAGAAAACTCTGTACTATATACTTATTGATTAATTCTACCAAATGCTTTTTTTCTTACAAAATTTTAAAAGAATTTATGTTAGTCATTCAAAACTATTCAAAATAATTAAGAAGCTTTTCCTAACCCATTGTATAAGGTCAATATTAATCTCAACAACAAAGACACAGCTAAAAATGTCTCTCTATAACTACTTGAACTCTACTGTATAATTTGTTATGTGTTTCAGCTTTTAGTGTCTCAGATTACATTCTAACTTTTGGGGATTTCTTTTTTGAAAGGTTGGTAAAGGAAAATTGTTTAATATACATGTATTTATGAATTTCTCACGAGATTGATTTCTAATGTAAATCCTTTAAAATGATAACCTGCATTTTACTTTGTTTTTTGAATTTATTGTACCTAGGGTTTTTTTTTAACTTTGTTTATGGTGTACCCCAGCAAATATTCCTTGTGTACTTGAAAAGAATTCTGCTATTGCTGGATCAAATACTCTGGGGATGGCTACCAGTCTTATTAGAGTGTCATTGAATTCTGCTCTTTACTATTCAGATAGCTATTTGAGCTACTGGCACAAGAACATCATCCTAGTAAAGATCTTTTGTTCAAGCATTCTGTTCTAATTGCTATGCTTACTGTCATGACAAACATTTTGCATACACATCTTTAAAATAATTTATATGAGTTCTAAAGTTGCATATAGGTTGAAGACCATCAAACTTTGAACAGCTTTTTAAAGATGCAGTTGACATTTTTCAAAACTTATAACAGGCATGTATGACCAGTTATTTAGAAAGTCATCTCATAGTGTACAGACAAGCACATTATGCTCCAAGATAATACAGAGACTTGATCATTTTGTAGCTTCTGTACATCCTGGACAATGGTAATAAATTTAATTCATAACTGGAAAACTCAGTGCAAAATTTCTTTGATGATTCCATTTGCAATTCTGCCTCCAATCATAAACAAAGCAAAAATATAAAAATAAACTTAGCCCCAGAAAAAAAGATAGAATTATCTATAAACAGAATGTAGTCTAGAAAGAGTACACTGAGGAAGTAAACATGATCATAAAAATTAACAAAAGAGACAAGTTGCCAAGCTTCAGATAGATGTACACAAAAATGCTAAAATATGGGGCTGGAGAGATGGCTCAGTGGTCTAAAGCACCTACTTAGAACAAGCTTAGCAAAAGCATCAGGGACCACGGTTCAATCCCCCAGCACCACATGCCAGCCAGCCCTGCCCCCTGGTGGGCTGAGCTGGCCTCTATTTCTCT
>NW_004524580.1:19452234-19463438 GCF_000260255.1 Octodon degus
TCTCTCTCTCTCTAATAAATAAATAAAATTTAAAAAAATGCTAAAATATGGAAATGCATAAAAAGAGAAGAAAGATAAGGAAGCAAATATTTGACTCTACAATGAAAAATGCAAAGGCCATACATTTGCTCTTACATAGACTGATCATTTCCTAGAATGCTTTATGCTTTTTCTGCTAGAATTGTAATACTGGACTGCGACATTTCTTTGAGCATATAATGGATGTGTTCTCCACATATTTATTCCACAGAGCAGATGAAATTATTGCAGAGAGCTGATCACAGCTGCTGAGCAAAAGTTACTCATATTTGAATAGGGAGTAATTTATCTTTCTTTGTTTCAATAACCAAAACTGTTTCGGTTGAGCAAATTTTAATCACTGGGGTACAAATGAAATATACTTAGAAACTATTAGATCATAACATTTGAAAATGTGTTTTTACTTACTTCTTCAAAGATAAAATGCAGCTTAATAGTATTAAAAATAACATAAACTTTCAAATATGTTGCTTAAAGAACAGCAGAGAAGAGAAACAACTGCATTTTCTTTATGCAAATAAGTGCAAGCTTGTCATTTCTCAGCAAATAGGAATGCCTTGGGATTGAGTGTGACTCAGTACATAACATTTAGAATCCAAAGCTGAAGCTGACTGCTTTCTTTGAACTAGAAGTAACATTCCTTTTTATTTTTTATTTTTTGTCCATTTTCCCCTCTTCCTCTAATTTGTACTTTTTTAAAAATCAGAGTAAGGATTTCAGAGTTGTTTAAGGGAAGCTCTTTGCACTCAAAAAGATACATTTTCATTTGGAAAGTATAAAAATAAATATGATGATCAGCAGAAATCTAGTATGATCAAAAAGGCCATGAATGATTATCCATCTTGTTCTCAGAAATAATGAGTGAGATAAAAAGAGATAAAGCAGAAAAGTTATTTCAGTATATCAGCATTCCATTAGAGACAGGTTTTTGAGCCCAAGCCTCCTTCCTTTGGTTTGGTTTTGCCTGGGTCTTTTGGCCTCATCAGGCTGCCTTACACATACCTGAAGATGAAGGGCACGAAGGTTTTCCGGGAGAGGCAGAGGAATGTGGTCCAAGTTGTTATCAGTGAGGTAGAGATGGTGGAGGTCATACATATCCTGTAAACAGGCCAAATGTCACAATTTAACAGAAGCCCCCCTCCATGTGGCTAGGAATGAAATAAAACATCCCTCTGCAGGTCATGTTTTCTGGTTTCCAGACCATTAGCTGAGTTTTAGGGGGGAAAAATGACAGCAAGCGAAGTCTTTCCTGACCTCTAGGAAGAATTTTTCCAGTTCAAGAAAGGCAGACCATTATAGTAGGATTTTGATGATACTGATGAAACATAACCATACTTTATTTTATAGTTATGCAGACATGAGCATTTCTTCTTCCCTCAAAACTTTTATCCTCACAAAGAAAAAGGCAGTTAGTAAGAGAGAAAACTGTTAAACAATAACTTGTCTTTTCTTGCTGAACTGTACAGAACTGCGACTCCATCAACCATGCTGACCTACTCTGACTCGCTAGGCTGCAAGGATGCCCCTTATTTCTCTTGCAAAACATGATCAGGAAGCCTAGCAGGAAGACAGTGTTAAAGAGGCCACAATACCCACTCTGTATTCCCTGGGAATAACACGGCCTCTCTTCAAAGAGTACTTTAACACCATTTCCTCCAGGAAGAATAAGGATGGGTAAGACAACCAATCACCTAAGGTTCTCAAACTCTCAGCTACTGTTCCAAGCAAGGCCTCTAGCTCTGTACTTGTGTTCTTTACTTAGAAAATAAAACCCCTAAGGTTAACTTGATCTGTTCTGGGTCATTTAAAAGGCTTTGTCCCTCGTATTTCCTAAGTAGTTATCCTTTGAGCCATGTAAAGTACTCTCTCTAAGTGGAGTTTTGGGCAAATGCAAATTGTTCACTTCTAAGTAGCCACCCACTTGTTGTTGTAGCTCTTCTTTTTTTTTTTATTTTTATTTTTTCTGTTCCTGGTACTTGAGTATCTTCAGAATGTACAGAATGTACCAGTACACAGTATTTTTCAAAAGCATGATAGATACAGCAGTGAAGTTTATTTTAGAAGTAAGAATTCATTAAATTCGATCCTGTTATAGAAATAGAAAGGCTCACTATTAATAGCAAATGGAAAGGAAAGAGGAAAGTCTTTCTTATGCAATCTGAAACTTACTTTAAATGCTTCTTGCTTGATCCCTTTCCTCCCAAGTCTATTGTTGCTAATGTCAATAAATGTCAGAGTGGTTGGCAACTCTGGGAGCTGCCTGATTTTGTTGTCACGAAGGATAAGCTCTCGAAGTTGAGGCAGCTTTCGGAATGCATCTTCATCAATCTCAGATATTAAATTTGATGTCAGATCAATCCTTTTTAAATCATCTAGAGCAAAACAATTGAAGGAAGTACATACTCTGAAATATGGCTTTTGCTCATATAAAATATGAATATAAAATTCTCTGCATATTCAGAATGCAAATTTGAATTTAATAGTGGATGGTTAATGAAATAATTAGCCCTAGGTATGTTATGAAAAATGTCATTTCCAATTATGCTTTGTATTGATGTACTTACAAGAAATCACAACATTAGCTAAAAACGTTGGCATACTTTTTCTAAAATAACTGGTCTTCTTCTCCACACACTTCATAAGTTTTGCCTGGATTTTACTCTTATAAATGTTTTTGTCAAAAAAAGAATATGCAAAGATACAGGAATTAAAAGGGAATCTTTAAGTGATTAAACTATTTTACAAAGACAAGTACTAATATTCTTCTAAGTTGGCAACAACTATACAGCCAGAATTTAGGCTTACACAATCAATCATAAAATTATTATGCTTCAGTTACAGCTTGTTCAAAGCACCCTGATCCTTATAAATATATGACAATGACATTTAATCTTAATGTCACCAGATGAAAAGTTAAAGCATATAAAATAAAACTATTTTGATATTTATTTGAAAATGACTCATTTGAGAACATCAACAGCATTATGGTTTCATGATGACCATTAATTACCAGTTTGTTCTTATCATTACTAAAACAAAGTTCCAAATACTTAAGTAAGAAAAAATTTGTTCATGAGCCAAAATCTGTTATTCAATTTTCGTACTCAGAGCCAGCATTTTACAGTATCCAGAGCCTAGAGAAGAATGTAAAGAACATGCTATAAATTAACACTGGCATCCATACTTAGGCTTGCAAAGTCATTTCTGTTGATCTTTTTAATTCTGTTAAAACGAGAGTAGAAATAAGCGGTGCTCCTGGGCAATGGAGGTATGGCGTCGAGTTCATGGTCATCGCAGTAGACGGTGGTACTTATACAAGTACACAGGAGGCAGGTTGGAAAGTCTAAAAGATAGAGGTAAAAATTATATGTGAAAAACAAAACCTCATGAGAAAGAGCAGCATAAGGAACATTTGCTGAACATGATTACAGTCTCACAAATATATCCTGATATATTTTGTATTTCTTGTATATTTTCTATAAATGTAATAGTAATATCAAGTGTCAATTAAAGCTACTTCAACATTTTAAAAATGCAGATGGATTGTATTACAGATGGATATAGCGTGATTGATATACTTTTATACTACTTTGATATTCTGTTTTTCAACTATAAACACCAAGATTATGCATTTTATACAGTATCATACACAATATTTTCAATCAAACTTTGATTCAATATTTTAGCTTCCTACTAAATAAAAACATAACAATAATAATTAACTTTTATTAATTCAACACATGTTATTGAATACTTGTTGTATAAATTTTACCATGTTAGTGAGTAAAATAGCAATGAACACAAATACACAGTTCCATTTTTATGGTCTGCTGTGTAGAATGAATGTTAATCACACAAAAATGTTGGCTTTTGGCCGTGTTAAATGTCATAATGTATCATACGAACATGACCTATGTATTTTGGCCCAATCAGGGAGTGATGGAAGGATGTTCTTTTGAGAAATGATAATGGACTTGGTTTCTGTAGGAAGAGGAGAAATTGCTTATGTAAGTAAAAAGGAAGTATAAGCCAGACAAAGGAAGCAGCGTATGCCAAAGTGCCTCCCCTTTGGAACAATTCTTAGATGGTCCACTTGGCTAAAACTAAGGGCATCCTAGAGTGTGGGTACAATGGCAGTTATTTTGGAGAGACTTTGGCAGATCCCAGCTCAGGAGCCTTATGGGTTATATTACCAGCTTTGTTCCTTATTTCAAGGATAGGCTGGAGGATTGCATGATCTGACTTACACGCTAAGAGATGCTTTGCCTGAACTGGGGAGGGGCAACTGCAAGAGGAGGGCAGATGTGAAGTTTGAAGGTGAGTTATACTGCAGACAAAAGTTAGATTAATTTTAGGGTTAAATTAAGCTAGTGACTTGGTGATAGACAAGTCAACAAACTGAAGAAGTTTATGAGGTGCTTCTATATCTCAGTGCATCAATTTAGTTTTTTCTCTGTGTCACATGGACACACACACATACACACACACACACACACACACACACACACACATACACCCTTGCCCCTCTTTCTCTGTTTATTAGCCAAGTAGAGAATGGTAAACTTCTAAAGAAAATAGAGAAATACAAAAAGTGGGAGAGCAAAATACGGAGGCAAAAAGGAGAGAAAGTTTTACAAGAAAGTAAAGAAGCAAGATTCTAAGCCAGATGAGCTGGCAGTAAGTTAAGGGCAGAAAACATGTTGTTAATGTTGAAATGGCCTTTGAAACAATCAGAGAGAAATAAAGGAATCTGCAGAGTGATGAAGCCAGAAGCCAGATTGCAGCCAGTTTAGGAGGAAGATGAAGGAGAGGAAAATTGATAGCAAATGTAGCTAAAGCGCTTAAGTTACCTGACTGTGAAGAATGAAATGAGAGATGGCAAAAGTCTAAATCGGTGTATCTGGGCATTATCTGATGAGGTATGAGATTAGCATAAAAAAGATTGGAAGGAAGATTCAGGGAAAGACTGTAACAGAATGTGAAATGGCTGTGGAGTTTGGAGATTGCTGATTTAAAGAGAGGACAAGACAAAGTGGACTCAATTATAATTCAGCACCGGTGTACCAGACCTTGATTAGTGTGGGGGCCCAGAACCCCTGTGAATTCTGGTTCCTGCAGGGAAGAGCCATCGATCAGCCTGGGGGTGGATTCCTCTTCCTCCTCCTCCTCCTGTGTCTCCTCCGCCTGTGGAGCCGGAGCGAGGAGCTCCCTACTCCCTGAAGGCATCACTGTCACTCTTTCAATCTGAGGACAAAAAGCAGACAAAAGATCTACAATCTGAGGTCCAGGATCTCAGGATAAATCCTGAGGGGATTTCACTGACCTTATCAGACCCAAAAACTACAACTCTTGTTGCATAGGTCTTGCTTTATCTTGGTCTTAATCATCCAGCAGAAAAGTATAAAAATGAAGTATAAGAAGTAAAGCCACGCTGTTGTGTTAAGCTATAGGGAACTCAGGTCAACAATTTCTGACACTGCCAGTCAAGAGGAAGACCCAACACTATTATGGAGTACTGGACTCTTTTAGAATATTTTGCTGAGTTTACACACCTATAATATTCAAATAACAGAATTTAACAAAAAAGGGGATACAGATGAATGTCCATTTTGTATCTGTGTATTCAAAGTGGTTAGGATAGATTTATACTTACATTCTCTTAATGAATTGAGGAGTTTGTTCTAATGGTTTTTGTAAATAGGATATCATGTCCGCATCTTGTACAGCAGTTAACCACTAGGAAGAATGTATGCAATGTGCTGATTATTGAAACTGTCCTACAAATTTGGTTTGAAACTTTCTCATTGCTATTTGTTTCTCAATAAAATTATGGGGGGAAAAAGGCAGAATATGGTCAGGCAACCTCAGTCAGCCTGTCTAGCAGCAACAAAATTAAAACACATCTGTCATTGCCACAAGATGTCGCTGATGTCCTGAAGTTAGACACTATCTGGCCAGCCTGCTGGGGTTGTACAGATCATTTAAGTGTCTGTTAGTGTTTCTAATGAATTTTGTTTTTTAGTTCTTGGAAATTATTTGCAAAACTTTCGTTGGTGTTCTTGCTGTTTTCCATCAACATGAGCTAGTTTTATTCATCTCATAGGTTTTAAGGAACTTCATTTATTGTTTTCTTTTTTAAAATTAATTTTACTGAGAAATAAATAACAATAAGACAGTTTCAAAACAGTTTAGTAGAACAGTTGCAATAATGAATACATTGTATATTGTTATCTTCATAATAGTTATTCAAAGTACAAGATACAGATATGGTATCTTGTCTAAATACTATTAGTATGAATCTTTCTTCTCATTGAACTAAGAGAAAGTAGCTGTATATCTATCCTTAACTATTTTGTGTTCTAATAATACATAACATTATAAGAATGAATCATCGTTGTGAACGAAGTGTATAAATTCCAAATCTCCAGCACTGCCCACATTATTTTACTCCCTCGAAGATAAGAATTAATACAATGTGTGTTATCTTTTAAAATTTCATTTTCTATATTTAGTAGTCTTTCCCTTACCAAAACTTATGCTTTCTGCTAAAATACAATGTACTATGAAGCTAAAACAATATGATTTCAATGTAACATTTAATTTACCATATATTTCCACATTATTTCAATAACAAATACCACACAAATGATTTATGTTCAACTTAAAACTTTGACAAAAGGCAAATTGATAAACTTGCAAAACTATTCAGACAATTTTCAGATTATACTTTTTATTTGTAATTTCTTTTTATTTTTAGACATGATATGAATAAGTTGCTAAGTTTCTTAGGATAGACTTGAACCTATGATTCTCTACGACACACAGCCATATAATTTTATATTTGTTTCCATCCTTATTTGCATATTTAAATAAAGATCTGTTGCTTCTATGAATATGCCTGGTGTTTAGAACATCTCCTCGCTTCCAGCTACTCCTCTTATCCCAGTATCCGTTCATTTAGAGTTCTTAGCATGTGCCTTCCTCTCTGATCAGCTTAGATGCTTGGGCTGGGAACTTGTTCAAGGCATTAGGGGTGGAAGCACCCAAGATCCACTCTTTTTGTGCCATTGTCTTCCCCAGAAGGTAAGAAATCTCAGATTTTCCCTTGACCTCATCAATACTGATTCTTGTTCCTTTGCACCTTCTTTGAATTTCTTAATAAAAATCAAGAAATACAAATTACTTTCTAAATTTTTAATATAAAAATAATGAATGAACTGCTTTCATCTATGAAAATGTATTTAATGAGACTAATTTCTAGTTGCTTTTGATCATCTTGAGATTTTATAGTTCTATTTATTAATGAATACCACTTTTATACATTTTAATACACCACTGAATAAATGAAAATGTCCCTATAAGAAATGCTGAACCTTCTTTTGTTCTTTAGAGTCTCCTTCAGCTTTTCTTATCATGTTCCACAATCATTTCATTGGGTTCATGCATAGCAAGTCTGCTGGTTGGTAAACACTGAATTGTGTCTTCTATCTTTAAACCTCTACTCTGCAGCATAAAAGACAATCAACAAGTTCTTACTGAGGTAGAATTAAAGAAAATGACACTTGTCCAAAGTGTATTTAATTCACAGCTCTATGCTTAACTGTAGAGATTTTGCTGAGAAGAATCAATGACGGTGCTAATGCTTCCTTTAAAACATAAAAAGCAAGAAAACAAAGCGACAGATTCTGCACCATTTGATATTTTAGGAGCCATGCATGAAAACTCTATAAAGATTGGCCAGAAATCTCCAGCTGTGAATCTTGAGAGCATCTCCTTGAACAGAGACATATGGTTTCCATTAGCTGGGTCAGAAAAGAATGGATTTGCAGAAAAACCCAAAGAAGGCTCCAGAAAGAGAGGAAATTGAGACAGATGTTTCATGGAATGCAGGCAGCCTAGAGGGAGAAATGCACTCCAGACACGTTGCCTTGAAACTTTAACTTTGTAGGAAAATGTTTGCACATACTTCTTACTGATAATTCTTTTTTCCACTGACTTGATGCAAAGCTGTAAGATCTCATTTGTCATCCAACCTAATGAGGTAAAACAGCTTAGGTGTTTATCAGAAACTATTGTGTTCATGCTTGCTTGCAAATAAAATGAGCAAACACTTTTCAATCCAAGGGAATGCGATGCCTTTTCAGTTCAGCAAAATTGCAGACTATAACCTCATTGCACTGTGCCTGGAGAGCCTTTTGCATTGTAAATACATTTATTCCTACTACTAAGTAGAAGTTATTTGAGCTTCTGTCTTTTTCCTTCTTCAACAGTCTGCATACTGTGACATGACAATGTGAGGCACTGCATGCAGAAAATGAAGCCAGGGAATCGTAGACCTGTTGGTCCACGTGGGAGATTTATGTGTGCTGCAGAAATCTAAATTTGGACCTAAACACAAGCAGCCAGACCACATCCTTACCCCTACTCACAGCTATAATCGATAGTGTGGAAATATATTTTTATTTAGCCTCCGATGAATATGCATTCATTCTGTCTTTGTGCGTTCATTCTCCTTTGACTCTGCGTTTCATTCTTGCTTATTTCCTAACAAATTGAAGTTTCAACCTGCTGCTTATATTTCTTCCTTAAGAATGCTGTACTGCAAAGGTCTTTTCAGTGCATCACGTTGCTAGAGGCACCAGTGTACTTGACAGTCTTCTGAATCTCCTGACACCATGGGACTTGAGTCAGTTGCTTTGAAGAAAGCGACTGTCTATTCCCAAGTAGCCTTAGGACTACTGGAAGTTTTTGTCATGGTAAACTGTGCTTATGAATACATTTTGTGTCTTTCAAAGAGTATATACCAGAAATGACAACAGCATATCCTAGAGAGAGTGACCTTGGAGAGTGAGGTTTCAGCAGATGTCACCATGGAGAGCTAGTTCCAAAGAAAAGAAATCCTAAGGCCTGTTCAGTCCTTGGTGTGTCTGCAGTCTGGACTCCATGTAGGCAACACAGCACTTCAGTGAAACCTCAGGGTAAATGGCGCTGAAGAAACTTTGAAGTGTTTCACACTCAGGCTCTGCTCTCTGGAGAAATAATAGGCTACCAGTATAGAAGTATCCTGTTAAATTTCTTTTATCAGACTGTGCTGACACTTTTACTATATTACTTCAAAATATTAAAGCTTTTAATTTTCTGATAATGAGTAGAATTTTCTGTCCATCGCAAAAACTTAGCAGCATTTTAAGTAGCAATCTATTAGGTTGAAAAGAATTTTGTGATAATTCTTTTGTCCTTGAGGAAAAAGCACATCTAACTGATGCACAAAACTTGCTAATAATAAGCATTTTTGCTTCTTGGTTTTAGAGTTAAATTGTGGAAAACTACGTTATTCAGTAGCAGCAGACACAGTTCATCCTGATTGCTTTCTTGGCCAAAGTCCCTTGAGTACAGATTTTTTATAGCACATGTTATTTAAACCTGTTATGGCCATTACAAAACACTTGGTGCCATTGTACAACTAATGCAGCTTTTATATTTTGTGGATATTTTGATATTGCTTTAGTCTTGACACAATCTGTATGTAGGTACATTGAGAAACTGAATGACAACTTGTGTGTAGTAGAACAAAAGGCTACAAAGGATTCAGGTTACCCAGATTTGTTTCTTATTTTCATGAATAAATGAAGGTGTCAGCAAGTAGAGGAGTTTGTTTTTATTTTATTTGTATGTTTTTGTTGTGTTTTAGAGAAGAGTCTACAGCGTGTTCACTACTAGATTGGACTCATGATGATCTGCTGTTTATAGGCTCCCAAAAGCTGGGATTACAAGTGTGTGTCACCACGCCCAGTCTCAAGTGCCATCTCAGCACTCCCTGGGGGTGGGGCCGGCACACCAGTCTGCGGAATTGAACCCCCTGCCCCTGAGCCTGCTTGCAGGTGCTTTAATCTGCTGAGCTATTTGGCTGGCCCCTGAAGAATAAGTTTTTAATTCCTGGAAAGTTTGCAATCTTTATAATTATTTAAAGAACAACACTGAACACAGGCTAAGAATTATGCTTTAAGTATGATCAAATGTACATTTTACTTGATATTATTTCCTAGACATCTATTATTAGCCTTATTTTCCCTCAACATCATTATCTACGTCACCACTCACTGTTACATAGAATATAACAAATTTCTCCTTATACCATATTAGAATTTCTTCAATATTTATGAAATAAAAATGACCCGATAAGAAGATAATATCTCCTTGCTAACCATTCTTAAAATAATTTCATAGCATTTTATTATTCATAAAATTCACAATAACAATGATCTTTAAAAAGTATAACAATGTCTTAAGTTTTTATGTTTTTCAAAATCCTGGTATAAAAATACAGATGTATTAGGATTAAAACAAGAACACATTAGACATTAGAATAACTTATACCAACACATAATAAGAACCATGTAAGTGTTGGTGTTATTATTAAAATAAGATCAAAATTCTTTGACTTATAGAGTCCTACACATTTGTTTTCCATATTCCAACCCATACATTCATACTAACTGTGTAGCCAAGCTGCCCTGGCCATCACTGGCTTCTTACACTTTCAGTGTTCTTTCTTTATTAGATCCTTCCCTACCCCAGTTCTTGAAACAACAACTCCTGCCTTTCCTTAGCTTCTGAGATTAACTGTTTACTTATCCTTCACATACAATTCAAGTGAAATTTCTTTGAGGAAACTTCTCCTTACATACAAGACCTAGACAAAGATGTTTGGTGGCTCTCCGTCATTGGGAAATTCTTGTTGACACAGTAATCATTGCATGTCATATATAGCATTTTTTAAAAAACAACTTAGTGAAGTTATTCTCTTCCTTGGATATATGCCCATTTACATTATGACTTTGCAAGTCTAGTCTCTGTTCTCTTGAATTTTTGATTTACACTGGCCTTCTAATTAGTTTTAATCAACAGCAGTTTGAGTAGACTGCTATCAGTCAAATTTTAGGATACACTGCTTTCTGTGAGCCCTGACCATCATATAAACAAGAGAGTGATCCTTACTGTCATTTTAGAATCAAACCAGATGTCTTCCTGGAAGATAAAAGCACATACAGTGAAAAGGAAAGTCATCCCTAACGAGGCCAACCTCATCCAGCCAGGCCTCAAATAATCCAGTGGCTATTTACAGATACATGAGTAAGCCTTGTACAAACCAGAAGCAGAAAGAA
>NW_004524580.1:19463611-19473331 GCF_000260255.1 Octodon degus
TACACAGCACAAACTAATGGATACCTATTTTAATGTTACATAAGGGGAAATACTATATATTTTCTTTTCCTTCATTGTATATTTCCAGTTTCTACCTCAGTGCATCTAAAAATTAGTACATTTTCTGACATGTATTGTTGAATCGATACAGGTAAAGGATGTCTGTTTTGAAAAATTAAAGGACTGTTTGGAATATCAAAGTAATAAAATATTGCAACCTAGCTAAAAATTCACAAAAGAGAAGGTAAGAATGCATTATGTGACTGCAGGGGCCTTGTGTTTTCTAATTGATTTTTGTGGTAGGTGCAAATGTAATATGAAAGGAAAGATTTTGCAATCTGTTGTTCTTACAAGATTCAAGCTAGATTTGCTGTTGACGGGAGGATAGACCTAAACACCAAGCACTAGGACCAACCCATCGCCCATCTCCAGAGGCACCATGCATGTGGTACTCTATGGGAAGGGTGTTCAGTGGGTTTGCACAATATAGTGATTTCACTTTTGACATCTTAAGTATAATCCAGTTTTCACCTAAGGTTCTCTCTTCTGTCCTTGTATCTGCTTTGTCTCAAACACACTCCTCACAGTTTTGACTTAGCCTTTCAACTTAGGCAGAGGTAGGAATCAATTTATCTTTCTTTTGCTTGTATGTACAGTTGAGAATAACATGATGCTAGACAGTTACACTGAAGAAATAGAAAGTAAAATTATGTATACACTAAGCTCCTCATTCACTCTTTCACATTTATCAAAGAATGAGCATGTAACCCTTCCTGGTACAGTAAAAAGAAATGCATGTGTTGCAAATACTCTCTGGTTTCACCAGCTCAAGATCTGAAGTACTACAAATTTTTCAGAGGATGTAGAATTCATCTGAAAATGGAACAAAATGGCATTCAATGGGAATCTTAAAAGCCAGTCCTGCCCTTGAGTCTAGCTCATTAGTGATAATAAGATATCTAAGAAATATAAAACAAACTCCACAGGATGAAGCCTAAAAAAATAGCTCCTAGAAGAATGGTTTGTTATCATAGCCAGCTCTCTCTGGAGGAAAATGGGGAAAATGCTGAATAAGAACAGTGCACTAATGGAGTAATTTCTGACACATAGAAGAAAGGTTTCACCTGATTGCGTTATGTACTAAGCGAAGCAAAACTCTGTTGAATAATCAGGTTGACACTTTCTTCAGAGACCAGCGATATCTATGTGACAGAGGTAGGCATTCTTCTCAATGGGAAGTGGCTACTGACATTATAAAGTCCTAAGTGGACTTTCTTGTTCCCATTTTAAGAGCCATGATTTTTGTGTGGCATCATTCACTAACCTAAAATTTGATCTGATTACATTTGATCATGTATAGACAATTCAGCGGCTGAATCTGCAGGCAAGAGGCCACATCGAGGTCATGTAGTTCTAGAGGAAACTTGTCATATGGTCTTTTTTTGAATTTGACAATTAAAAAATGTACATTGTTGTAGAGGCATTGCAAAATGAAATTCAAATTTATAATATTTTATTTTTATGACATGAATATTGTAACAGAATGAAACATTAGCCTCATTTATTGTAATGGATGAATGGATTCTATGAGTTATCTGTTTCGTTTTTCTTCTAGAAATTCAGCTAAAATACATTTTCTACTTTCTTTGAATCTAAGTTAGTTCATGTAGTTAGCTTTAGTCATCAGAATAAGGGAGGAAATGATGTCACACATCTCTTTACTTTAGTAAAGAGCAAGTGTATTTTTTCAATATTCTACTTCTCATAATCTGTCACTGGAAGACACTAAGGACCGCTGGACTTCAAGTGGACCTTGGAGCCTGTTGATTTGTGCTGGCTAAAATGTCATGTCAGAATGCCATAACCTTTATGTTAATTCATTTGGATTTCAGAGTTGCATATTATAACTACTAATGTAACTTATTCTAAAACAAATTTTATTTTGTTTTATTATCCATTGCTAAATTATTGAAAGAATAATTTTAGTATATTAAGTTTTGACTAACCTACTATGTATCCTTGATTTTAGAAAAATAATGGATGCACTATTTTTTGTGGGTATGTTTTGTAATTTCTTTCCCATAGGTAACTGTTTTATGATCTTAATGACTTGTAGTATTCACTGAAATATTGTGCCATTAAACTTGTGTAAATTTACTAAAACAATTTTCAGTCCTTATGAAGTCAAAATTGAAAAAAGTCATATAAAGACCAAAAGCCTGCGAGTTAAATACCAAAACTAGTTAAGAGTTTCATTTACATCAAAATAGCATAAAATCAAAATACTTGATTTTTAACTGGTCAGGATAATGCAAGTCTTCTTAGTGTTCATGTTTCAACCTACCTCCATGTATGACTTTCTTCATAAGCTCGTAATTCTAAAAATAGTGCTTCTTTGTATGAGGAATTCAATTTGTAATATTTAAATGAGAAAATTCGACATAAAAACAAACAGGACCTGATTTAAAACCCAAATTAATCACATTTTCTAATCTGTACTTTTTGGAGCCTTAGTATATTTTTCTTTGCTCATATGTTTATTTTTTTAATTTCCTTTACTATTGTCAAAAGTAGTACTATTTCATCTTTAATTGCCAGAAAGTATTTTTATTTCCCTAGTTTATAGAGAACTCAATTCAGTATTGTCTCCTTAAACTCCAGCAACTTACTTAGTAGGTATCTAAGATCTTCGTTCTCACAAAATGTATTGTAAAATGCCTCTAAATAATATTAGGAGGCCACTGTGGCAAAGGGTTCAGAAACATTATCCAGTAGCAGCCAGTTCATGTTCCCTTTCGTCTTACTGCCCTTGTTCCCTAAGTGAGAATAAAAGAGAATTTAGACTAGTGAGTGTAGGACAAAACACTGATCTTATGAAGATGAGGTTAGATAAAGGGAGTCGGCCACAGTAACTGAAAACAAGTTATTGTACTGACAAGCAAGATATTTGAACCTGCCAGAATCCAGCACTTTATTTTTGATGGCGTAATGTTGCTTCATGACTATTTTTGTTTCCAACCTTTCCCACCCAACACAAAGCTAATTGTTCATTCCGACAAAGCCTTTATTGAGGCACAAAGTAGAACAAAACAAAGGAGTCTGCACAAATCAGCTCAACAATAGCATAAACCAAAAGACAGGCTATTTTTTCAAGTGATTCCTATCTCTCAACTTGTTGACTGTCCAAGATTTTGCAGTTATTAGCAAAACAGCAAAGAAACAGGCAGTAAAAGAGATTGCTAAGAATGATTTATTGGCCTTGGCAACACTAACCTTTGAGATCTTCTGTTATTCTTTCTGTTGCTATAATTTACTAATTTCCTGCAAGATTCATTCTTTCTATGCACTTTTTACATATGGGTTGTAGTCATAACCAAGTTATTTTTTAAATTTTAAATATCTTGGACTTAAGGTTGGGGAGACAGTTCAGTAGAAAAAGCGCCTGCCTGGCAAGTGTAAGGCTCTGCTTTCAATCCCCAGTACTAGGAAAAAAAAAAAAAGTTTTTCTTCCTTTAAATATCTTGGACTTGATTTCTTTCATATTAAAGTCTATAATTGGAATTTTGTTTTACAATTCCAAGAACAGTTGCAAAAAGACTTACTTTAGTCTAAGGATGTCTTAGATATATTTGATTTGTTTGTCTGGTATGTGACAAGGAATGGAGTGTGTAAAATATACGTGTCCTTTACCTCTTTTTTTTTTTTTTCAGAATCAGGGATTGAACTCAGGCTCTTGAGCTTGCCAGGCAAGCACTTATTTTACTGAGCTATCTCCCCAGCCCTGCTTTCACCTCTTTAAATCTCACATTGAATGGTGATAAGTAGACTTATATAATGCCATTGTGACTATTTTTTGTAACCTCCCGTCCACATCTCATATTGACTACACTGACAGTTACAGTCAATAATTGTAAACCCAACAGAAAACAAAATCACATAGAAACATTTCTTAAATGATTTCACTGGCTATGTTAAGGTGAAAAAACCCAAAGCAAGTGTCTTCATCTCTAGAAAGCCCAAGATATATAGGATTTACCAAAACTGCTCTATAAGTGTATGAGAGACATCTGTGTTAGTAAGGAAGATCCTCTGAAAATTAGGCACTTCAATAGAAAATTACTCAGAGTATTAAGAGCTAAAGTCCCAGAGAAGGAAATATATCCAAGTAGCATTATCCAACTAAGATATACAAAGATCTCCAAGAATGTTTACAACAGTAACATTTCTTGACAGACTTAAATGACTGAATGATGGGTGATAAAATAGACAGCACAATGTAAAAAATACAAAAATATGGACCCAAGACAAATGAGAAATTATCTGACAGAAAGCATGTAACTAGTACAGGATACAGTATTAGAGAAATAGATGGAATTAGAACACATATGCACATAATTTTTAACAAAGACATCTGAGTGACCCTGAAAGAATAGCTAAGGGAAGTGGAACACAAATGGGGGTCTCATCTGCAAATATTCTGATTTCTATGGGGTTTTTTTGTTTTGTATTTTAGGGAAGGGTCTACACGGTGTTCAGGGTCTCACTATTGGATCAGACTCATAGTGATCCACCTGTTTACAGCCTCCCAAGAGCTGAGATTACAGGCGCGCACCACCAAGCCCAGTCTCAGTTACCTTCTCAGTGTATTTTGGGGATGGGGCCAGCGTGACTGGGCTGGAGATCAAAGCCCCTGTCCCTAAGCATGCTTGCAGGCACTTTAATCTGCTGAGCTCTTTGGCTGGCCCTCGTTTCTATGTTTTGGATGTGGCTTAGCACTCAGGTTTTTAAGAGTTCTAAGACTGATTCACATCTTTTCTCCAAGGTAGAGAATCATTGCCCCAGAAAAATGATGTGTTTCAAAATACCGAGTGGGTGATAGAAATGCTAACCAAGTTGTTGAACACTGAACTATTGAGCAAGGACTCCAGGACAATGTGGTTAAGCCTTGTTTCCCAGGTCCCCCTGCAGTGCCCAATGGGCACGGGTTTCAGAAGTGGCAGCAACATGACTTGGGGATGTACTCAGGTTGATTCTCCAGCTGATTGAAAAAACATGAATAATGGAGAAAAGTCCCTAAGAGATAAGCTTTCTGAATTCCACAACAGAAGGCAAGTGCAGCAACTGCAGGGCACGTTACGTCCAACTGGAGTATTTTTGCTGTCGAAAGTCCTCAGTCACAGGAGTCTGCCACCTGACAGGGTACCTACTCCTAGCAGCATCATTGCAGGAAACAGCGAGCTTAACATGGAAAAAGGAAACTTCACAGGCTTTGAATATGTAGAAAGAAAGAAATACAAGGTAACACTCAGTGCCTGAGATGGCCCCTTATTTATATACTGTGCTAGAAAGCAAAAAGATCTCTGAAAGGACAGAGATTACTTTAGAGGGCCCTTTTGCCCCCGATTTACTGCTTGAGTATAGGGTCGTCATTATGACATGGAGCACTTCATGACCCCCAGGTTGCTAAGTGTGCCCCCCCCCCGCGCCTCCCTCGGAGCTTCTGATGCCTTGATCTGGAGTAAGATCCAAGCACTTGTGTTAGTACCGGCTCCCAGGTGGTACTCGCATTTCCCTTTCAGCGACCACTTGCATAGAAACACCACCCTAAGACTGGAAAAACGTGAGGTCATAATTTACATTCTGGTAGACGCTTGTCCAGATTGTGCTTGAAGGTAGACCACAGGCAATGGACACTAATTTCCCAACTTTTGTGAGAGAAGAAAGCAAGAATGTTTTGTTCAAATTTATGACTTTCCAAGGTTTTCTCTGGTTCTTTTCTTAGATTTCTGACAACCCTACGTAATGTTTTCTGGGGATATACTTTTGCTTAAATATAACAATTTTAGGAACTCAGAATTAATTTGTTCTTTACATGTGATATGATATGGGCCTGGGAGATGGCTCAGTTGAATAAGCACTTCCCTGGAAAGTGCAAGGGCCTGAGTTCAATCCCCGGTTCCGGAAAAAAAAAAAAAAAAAAAAAGTGATATGACAGAATCAGTGTTGTGATATGATAGTGTGTGATTAAGCCTTCTTTCTCCTTAAATATGAAGCTCATAGGAGACTAGATACTGAAATAATATAATTTATATGCCACTTAAGAATCTATGATTGTATATGTGAGAACTATAAATGTATGTTCTGTGAACCCAATTTGACTCAAACACTAAGAAGAATAGCTGAGTTGATGCAAAAAGAATTAGAAGGCAAAAGATACTAAGTTTTGTTTCTAATCCATTTTAATTTGAATATGTTTAGACTATAATTTTCAGGACATTTTGTAAAAGTGACAGTTCACTTTTCATTGCTGTAACCAAATCCTTGAAGCCGAGTACTGTATAAGGACAAGACACTAATTTAGCTTGCAGATTGGAGGCTGAAGTCTAAGATCAGGTTCAGCGGATAGCTTCACAACTCAAACATAGAAGGGAAAAATATTTCATATTGATACAGGAAGCCATAGAGACCATGAAGCAGCCAGACATTTTCTTTTGTAATAACTTTCTCAAGTCAAGTATCTGCAGAGTATAATAATTGTTTTCTCTTCAAATTCTTATTCCTTCAATATTGCTAGGTAACATATATGAATTTCATGAAGAAATTCAAAAAAAATGGCAACCTTGGGCATTAATGGGTTAATGGTCCACCTGTCCAGGTGAAACCAGTGTCAGGAGTGGTCTTCCTCCCCTCTTTCTTTGTTTACTTTAAACCATTTCTTTGCCAATCAATTCCATGCCAGTCAACAGAGGACTTCAGCAGAAATCCTGGGTGTCATTTGGAGGTTTATTCAAGTGTGGTCCAAGATTTTCATGAAAAGAAATACAATTTTCAACTTAACCTGTCTTCCGACTTCTTCTGCAAGGACAGAAAAAAAAATCTTCAAATTATTCCTCATTGTAACATCATGACAAAAGTTCACTTCCGAAAGGGTTAGGAGGTTGTGCAACTTTGGCTCACTAGTGATGGGGTCTCATGGGTTAAAATACTGGCATGGAGATGATTTAAATATAATAGAATTCTGTTAGAACACAAGCCTGGTGTTCAAAGTTTTAAAAATGATCTGCATTAACTATCCAAAAGAATGTGAGCATGTACATCTGGCAATGGAAGCTGTATTTTATTTTCTACTTTATCTTAAAATGGATGAGAAAGAAATGTGTCTGGCAAAGATTGCTGAATCCTACTTCTGACAAAGCGGCTTTAAGTTCAGGGGGCCATCTTACCACTTGCTCTCTTAAAGACTTTGACAGCTAAGGAGATGTTTGGAGATTGTGTTTATTATAATCACTTGAACATTAATTGTTTTTCTCTGATTTCTAATAATCAAATTACTTAATTTCAGAGGAAAAGAAACCTTAATATTGGACAGTTTTTTAAAAAGTCAAGGTTAGAGAGAAGCAGATGAAAAATAATGGAGACTTTTAGTGTCAGACTTTCTCATTTCATGTTTAAAAAAATCTGGTTTATATTTTACTCTGTAGCTTTCTAAATAATCTTGAACAAAATTCTTATCCCCAATAATTCTTATTCAGTATGACAAATAATATCTTCTTTCCAAGGATAGTTTGAATTAGTTTATATTTAAGACATTATAAATTATATATAGCATAAATACAGGTAAGTCACTGGCAAAGCCTATCAGTATTCTTTCACTCAATGAATTTATATGATCGCATATTTTTTGTTGCTTCATTATTTCTGGTTTAAAATGAGAGACAAATGGTTCAACACTGTGTTTTAAAAATCATACTGAGAATCAATCAGACATTTATATTAAAATCTTCTACTGAATTATTTTCTCTCTTTCTCTAGGGCATCTTTAATAGAGAGATTAGCTTTTATTTTTTATACCATCCCAGAAAAGAGTATTTAACTCATGTTGTTGAAGTTAAAAAAATCTCTTCTTCAGCTATGAGATGTTGGAAATGCAAAGCATATGTTTGAAACTGTAACATACTGTACAAATTGACCAAAGATAAATATAACACAAATAAAAAGATAAAGCACTGAATATTTATTGTCAATAGAAATAATAGTAGAAATATCTTGCTCATAAAACACATATATAGTTGTTCAAACTTTCCTTTAACAAAGCTTAATAAAGCATTACATTTAGAAAGCCTAATGCTAAGATCCTTTCATATAAAAAGGACCTTGGTATCTACAAATAGTCTAGAATTAACTTAATTCTTCTCCAGCAATTTCTAGTGTTACAGTGTATCCACACCAATTCTAACATCACTTTATGCATCACATTACAATGATAACAGGAGAAAAGAAAGCTTTCCTCCATTATTAATAGATAGGACGGCTTTCACTGAGCTCTCGCCTTTTCTTCCAACTTTGCCAAATGTGATTTTCTTTTATTTGAAGAACATTATAACTTCTCTAATTGCCATGATTTCTCAATATCAATTAATTGACTTCAATGAGAGTTCTTTTTTAGTACAGATGCTTTTAAACTACTTAGCTGTTTGGCCTCTTCATGGAGGCTCAGCCTCGATTTTAAGCTCCATGGAGGGGGTGGGGCAGTCAACTGGGCAGCAGGACCCTCCCTGTGGTCAGTTTGTACTGATACTATTTTATTTTCTGTCATTGTTATTTAATTAGAAATGTGTATTCTGGCTCATCTCAGGAAAGAAGAGACCATTTTAGAATAATGTATGATCACACTTCAAAAATCTGTACAGAAGAGGTGGGTTGATAGGAAAATAGTAGAGAAAATCAGATGAAACCAGGCAAGAATGGGGCAAAACTGGGCATCAGTCTTCTAAGCAGGCCAGACAAAATAATATGCACTGTCAGTTATAAAGTATAGAGCCCAGAAAATAAGCAAACTCCTTAAAACTTGAAAACTAACACTGAAACCTTAGAGAAATCTCTCTTCTACATCTTCATAAAGAATTATTGTGCACTGGGACTACAGAAATAGCTCAGGAGTCTAAGCATCTGCCTAGGCAAGGGTAAAGACCCGGGTTTGATCTCTGGTACCACATGCTGTACTGGCTCCACCGAGGAGGGCCTTGAGGGCCACTGACACCAGGCATGGTGGTGCACGCCTGCAATGTCAGCACTGGGAAGGCTGAAACAGGAGAATCATTACAAGTCCAAGTGCATAGTGAGATCCTGTACCAAATACATTTAAAAAATAGAAAAAATAAAATAAATTACTCTGTGGTTATAATTCTAACAATGATACCCTAGGACACCGAGGATATCTATGTCTTATATCAGGCCTGAACAAGGTAGAAGACAGACCTCACGTGACATGTTGGAATTTTACCTCATTTATATTTCAAAGCTTTTCAAGATCTATTAGCCAAAGCCTACACCAAAGACCTAGTATAATATTCCATGATATCATGTCTTACAATCTATGAGAAAGAAACTGAAATTTATTTGGTAAGTGCTATTCAGTTCTCCCATGAATTCATAATTTTAGAATATATGGTTGGCTTTATCACAGATACAATAAATTGCAAACTGCGGTGGAATCATACCCTTGGCATTGATGGTAAAAACCCAAAGACCCTGATCATCACACTATCCTATATTCTTTGGTCACTGTGACATTTTTCAAATCATCTGTACCTTAATAGATGTTTACCATATTCACTCAGAAATGTTCATGCAGCCTTAAGACAGTCAGAACAGTTTGCCTCAGTACAGATGAGATAAATAAGCTTATCTGGCAGCACCAAAATCTGAGCTTCTAAAATT
>NW_004524580.1:19473721-19474759 GCF_000260255.1 Octodon degus
GTCCCTGTGCTTTGCTAAGCTTGTTCTAAGTAGGTGCTTTAGACCACTGAGCCATCTCACCAGCCCCTATCAATTGATACTTAATTAAGCTTGTAAGTATGTTTTTAAAAATTAAATAATGTATGCTTCAACATTTAAAATGTATTTGTCATTATAACATATGCATATCTGTATCTGTCTGTATTGTCTCCCTGTAAGCCAGCTTGCCAGTGATGAGATTTTTGCTACACTTTTCTAAATCAGAACTAAATAATATATTTCAGACAAATACCACACATGTTAGTGGCTGTGTGGATTGGACAGTTGCTTAAGATTCTGAATTTTTCTAGGACTTTATTTGCCAAGATAAAATTCTGTGAATGACTATGGCTGTTTCCATGAGGTGAAACCTAGAAAATGTAAGGACATAGTGACATGTATTTATTGTATTCTAGAGAGTTTGTTATTAAGGAATATGCAAGTACTGGAGAAAGGCTGTATATCAAATCATCTTTACACAGACATTTTTATTAGCTTAAATATCTTTATTTTCTTTCTGTATTTTAGGGGAGGGTCTACAGAGTGTTTAGGGTTTCACGACGAGATTGGACTCATAGTGATTCTCCTGTTTAAAGCCTCCCAAGTGCTGGGATTACAGGTGCTCACTACCATGTCCAGTCTCACTTGCCATCTCAGTGCACCCCCGGGGCTGGGCCAGCACAGCAGGCCCAGTTATCGAACCCCTGGCACCTGTGCCTGCTTGCAAGCACTTTAATCCAGCTATTTGGCCATCCCTAGCTTAAATTTCTTGACGGCAGGAAGAATTTCAGCACTTAGGAGGCTGAGGCAGGAGGATTTCCCCTGAGTTCAAAGCCAGCCTAGACTACATAGTGTGACCTGGTCACAACACTCCCTTCTTCAAATCTTGTGAAATTAATTGTATAGTGAGTATTAACAAAAATTATAAAATAGCTGCAATCAACTTTACAAAAGAAAAGTGGTCTGGTTTTGAATCTGCAATTTTATTAAATAAAGAAAATAAGAAATATTAGGGGAAAA
>NW_004524580.1:19474904-19485603 GCF_000260255.1 Octodon degus
AGACAGGGAGGCAGAGACAGAGAGATAGACAGAGAGGCAAAGACAGAGACAATATGACTCACACTGGATGGTTTTAACATCTTCTTAATAAATATAGCATACAACTAAATTTCATAAAATTTAATTAGGTATGATTTTATCTAAATGTTTGTATCCCTGGTTACCAAAAGAAATTACCCTAAGAAAATTTATTATGAGAAAGGCTTCCCAAAATGTGTTCTGACCCTTTAAAGGGGATGTAACTTCCTTTTTGTTAATTTATAGTTTGTAATATTGCATATTAATTGCACTTGAGCACTTCAAGATCTGTGTTCTGATTGATGAGAATTATCCTGTATCCTCTAGTTGTGTAAAGCATCTTGAATTTAATTATGAAGTCATGATATCAGGTTTAGGTGCAGGCTTGCAACCTTGCCTGTGCCTGCCTTGGCCCTGGCGAGATGGTTAGTGCAGGAGGCAGACTCAGTCCTGAGCGCAGTACAGCTTCAACCCTCCTCTTGTCTCACATCTCTCTCTAATTCCTTCTAATGTATTTCAATCTCTCCTCCTTCCCCTTAATTTTCCAACTCCATAGATGATAGATAGATAGATAGATAGATAGATAGATAGATAGATAGATAGATAGATAGAGTTTAATAATTCCTTCTTTGCTGACTGCCTTTTTTTTTTCTCTAACTTGTTCTGCTACACCATAAGATAAAATCCTATTTCTTTCTCTTTCTTCACTTTGGTACTGAGACTTGACAAAAATGCCAGTGAAGTGCAGGAAAGCAAAAGTCTTTCCATGCTAACCTCTAAAACATTGACTATGTTCAGTAGAAAAGGTTGATGTGAAATGATTAAGAGAAAACTTCTCTAAAAATAGACAAAAATCTATTGGAGGGGGACAGACCCAACCATCCCTCATTAAATACTTTTCAACCTCTCAAGAGTGGGGAACTCCAGGTACCTGTGCTTGCTCGATGGCAATGTCTTCGTAGTTGTAGGAGTTATCCAGGGTGGCATCATAGGTTTCGGAGTCATAGTTGATGTCCTCCGGGGTTGGAGCAGTCGTAGCAGCACCAAGCATGAGGAGTCCGACAGCAAGTCGGGCTAACATTTTCATCTTGCAAAATCTCCTTCTCATAAACTATGAAAACATACTTAATTGGCAGTAGTTTACAAAGAATTTGCTATCAATAGGAATGCTAAATTCATGACAACTAAGAAGTAAAGAAGTCAAGCTTGTGGCTTTCTTTTTGTGGGTAATATATAAAGTTTGATCGATGGCTGCTCAGGCCATTGGATTCAAATATTCAACTCAAGCCACAACCTTATTCGCATTTTTGCAGTCGATATCTTAATTACGGTAAAATTAATTTTAGGAGGAAAAAATAGAGAAAGGAAGATGCAGAAAGTCAGTGACTCAAAGATGTAGAAGAATAGTGATTTGTGTGTTTATAAAAGTGTATCCTTTAAGACTGTTGACATTTAAAATGTGCTAAGATTCTTTCATCAATTTTTTTTTCAGAACCAGGGATTGAACTCAGGCCCTGGTGCTTGCCAGGCAAACACTTTTTCTACTGAGCCATCTCCTCGGCCTCTCTTTCAGCAATTCTGAGATACAGGGTGAAAGAGGAGGTTAGTGATAACAATGTCTACAACTGTCAGATTCCCTTGTAAATGATGAAAATGCAACTCTCAGTCATACAGCTAGTACTCATAACTCTCATACACATTCAAGCCTAGGGAGTTCCAAAACAATGAAATGTTTTGGAACATTCCATATAAATTTTTTGCTATTTTAGAGCATATAAATACACGCATAACTTAATATGTACATAAATTAATATTTCATGCACTAAGCAAAAGCTGTTTTCTATTAGTCCTTAGTATTCTATTTTGATTCTTAATAGCTGTCACAAGTGTAAACTCAGAATCAAGACGAATATTTGTCTAAAAGCCAATATTTGGAAAGAGTCTATTAGAAAAGGAATTAATGAGGTTTAGAGAATGTATTTTTTATAATTCATTAATAAGCATAATTCTCACTTTCCACTGTAAGATACAATTGTGGGGTTCTTAAGATCATATATTTAATTATTTTTCTCTGTATGTGTTCTCTCAAATACATTCTAGTTCAAGGCAAAAGCTTATGCTTAGTTATAAATATTGAAAAAGCATTCATAATCATCACTTTTTAAGCAGGAAATGTGTTATAAAACTGTTTATCAAAAGGCCCAATTGTAAAATATTTTGGACACAATTATTTTACTTTAGAAATCAGTATATGAGGTGTTAGTACTCATGTACACATGTAAAAATTAATTCATAGCAAATATTGCTTTATAGGTTTATGCACTACCAGGCAAACTGACCTTCAGTTTTTGAAAGAAAGGCTTTGTGAAGCAGGTTCAGGCAGAAGGATATGAAATGCCCCTGAGAATAAGAGGCAGTACAAGGAACCCCTTTTTATTCCCTACTATGCTTTCTTCAAATGAATTTTTGATTCACACTGAATAAACTAAGCCTCTATTTCACTTTATTTTGCACAAGGCTTTGCAGGACTACAGATTTGGGACCATTCTAGGCCATTACCAACCTAGTCTTACTTAATGAAATAGAATGATTTGTGCAGCGTCCACTAACCATCTTCCTATACTCAGGTGGGTAGTATTAACAATGGTTACTAAGCTCAAACAGTGCTTTACTTGTACGATTCTGACCACTCCTATTTTCAAAGAAATTGTACCTTCGCCAATTTTTTCTTCCTACTTTATATTTGATTATCAATAGCCACATATCTGAGTTTACTTGCGCTTACCATATGCCCTAGAACTATCAGCAACAACAGTCTCAGAGAATCAGAGAAATATAAAGAAAATCTATGTATCTTAAGTGTAGAAATGCACACCTCTCAAGTCACTGTTAATAGTTAACATAGTTTCTCAATTGAAACTTTTGTTTCTCATCCATTCTGTAATAGGATGGAAATTTATATATATTTAAAAGCTTAGAATATCTACCTGAAGAAGACATTAAAAATGCTTGATGCCATGTAGTCATTAGCATTTTTAAAAATGCCAATAAGATCAGTATTTTCTCTTCTTGCATAATATTTTCATCAATATCAATCACTACTAACTGTGTCTATTGCCAAAAGTTGTGGTCCATGTTTGAGCTCTTGATTTAAGAAATATATTGGAAACCACTATAATTTTATTGGCATGTTGTGACTACTAAGATCAAATATTTTCTCTGTTATTAATGCCTAAGCAAATTCAAAATGTTGGTTATTCCAAAAGTAACACACAAACAAAGTCAACAACAAAGTTAAACCAAACATAGTGGATCAAATTTCACAGGGAGATATTAAGGCAAGTTTAATTATTTTTTTTTAAAGATGGAAAAGTAGAGAAAAAACTCCTAACCCTTGAAGAGAGCAAGTGTGAAAACTTACCTTTGGCTGCCTCTTGGAGGAATGGCACAAAGTGACTGAAGACACAGAGCCAGGGGTATTTGCCCCTGACCAATGGATGTGAATTCTGTCCTGTGGGAGGTGGAATTTGTAACACTCAACTTTCTGTTTGGAAAAGCTAACCTTGAGAAATGTTTCTGTGTCATTAAAAACCCCAAATTATTTTATGGGAGCCCAAACTAAACAGCAGAATCCAAATTGTATAGTGTATAAAACTCCTGAAATTATGCTAATGGAGTAATAATTACCTATGTGTTCACCTTCAAAATTTTAAGTACAAAAAGTTTACTTTAATCACCTCATCTGCAGCAAATTCATCATGTGGGAAAGAGAGTTAATGTATGAAGGAATCTTATAGATGAGTATTTCATGAATGTTCTAATAGGAAGCAATTTTCCCAAACCTTGCATGTCTTGAATTTCTTGTATTCACTTTTCATTAATGTTAAGTGAAATATAATAAATGTTACAAAAGACTTACTTGTTTAAAGTTGGGTAAGTCAGAAAAGATATCCAAATTATTTTGATTGCCTTGAGTGTTGTTTTAAAAATGATGAACAATTAACATTTTGCATGAAAAATTAAAAGAATTATGCTTATACATAATGCATCAGTATAACCTGAGCTCTGGAAAGAAAATGCTCCCTTTGTTTTGTTCTTTTATCTATCACGCCAAACAAATCAAATTACATTTGGAAAAAAAAAAGATTCCCCAAGTACAAGATTTGTTTTAGGTTCTTGATACCTGACACAGTTTGTGAAGTTCTTTTGTGATAGTTATTCAGAGGGGAAAAAATGTGCTTTACATTTCCAGTCCTCACTTTCATACTGTAAAAGTTGCAGAGAAAGGTGAAACTTAAATCTTTTGTTCCAGTATATTTTACGTAAATCTGACTTATTGGACTGAGAATCTGGCCTCTGTGGCCAAAGTGAGCAACTATTTTGAACTTCAAAAGCTGATTTGGTTAGGGGAAAAGTGGTGGGGCAGAATATCACTGTCTTCAGGTTCCTGTCAGTCTCCTTTCTACCTCTTCCCAATCTTTTTTTTTTTTTTTTTTTTTTTTTTTTTTTTTTTTTTTTGGCACCAGGGATTGAACTCAGGACCCTGCGCTTGCAAAGCAAGTGCTTATTCTACTGAGCTATCTCCTTGGCAACCTCTTCCCAATCTTCACTGCTCCTAAAGCAGCTTTGTCCAGCCCACCCTCATTCAGTGTCACTGTAAGACTCTAGTCCTGCCCACCAACGGCTTGTTCTTCATGTGCTTTCTTTCTCTTGTGACTGATATTATTAGACATGGAAGTGATGATGGTGGGTGGTGTGTAAAATCTAGCTAAAGTAGACATATCACCAAGGACCTAAGACCTGCTGTCATCTATGAAGTCTCACTCCAACATACAGAGGCTAGATTTGAAAGAATTACTGGAAAAAGTGTAAATCTGAACTTCTCCTCCAGCTTTGTTGAGCAGAAAGCTCTCGCACTAATTTAAATGACTTCACATAATATCACCACTCAGAAAGGTGCACACTGAGACCCAGAAAAAGAAAACAGAACTGGATCTTCAGATGTTTATGGACTGGTCTGAAGAGCATGGGAAACAATGAGCGCACTGCGTGCACTCAGTTACTTAGAGTCTATTTCAAGTCTTGTTCAAGGGTAAATGTGCTTATTCTTTTTGACATATTTTAGAAGAAAAATAGATGGATATAATATCCATGAAGAAACTCTCATTTCTTTCTATTCCCTCATTATGCATTTCAGAAACATACATTGTCAGGTGACAGAGACTTCAGAGCTAGGCTGTCCTTGGCTTTTTGGCAAGGCTCTGGTTTAACCAGCTGAACGATTTCCAGAAATAATAGTTTCATACTATCCTTCAGTAAAATATTTCAAAGAGGCATTCTTAGACTTCAAAACATTATGAGTATCTACTATTGCACTGGAAGTTCCATTTGCATGACAATTTAAAAGTCATGGTAAGCAATTACATATTTTTACACAGAAATTCAGAAATCTAAACATGTAGCATTGTAGCAGGGCAGTCCTATGACATTTTTTTCTACTCTCTTGTTTTCATTGATTACTCTTTTTTTTAAACAAACATTTATTGATAGGCAGTATAGCAGTAATTGATATTATATTAGAAGCAGTACATATTTAGAAGACCAGAATGACAGGCATTCCAAGTATGGTCCTAGTATTACACAATTATTATTTTTTTATTTTTTCTTCACATTCTGTAGAGATTTAAAGTTTAACATATCAATACTTGATGGAAAATACCTGTTCCATGTTATATCTAAAATATTTGATATTCACAGATAGTGAGGCTCAACTGCCTATGTTATAGGGTAAAAATACCATTAAGCTTCTCTTCTGAAAGACTAAAAAACTTAAGTTTGCAGACCAAAAATTAGAGAAAAAGAAGGGCTACAAGTATAGCCAATATTGTGGCCCTAGCCCTTCAAGGTCATTGAGGACTTAGGACATAACCTGTACTGTAACATACTGTAAATCAGTGGTGTCCCAAATTTTCTGATCAAGGAGATTATGGGGCCACAGTTGAAAGTGATCAATGATGTAGACTGTGCCTAAAGAGAATCACATAGAGAGAAACCATTCTCTCAGGCTTTCACAGAGAACAAATTGGTCAAGCAATGGCCGTGACTCATCCACATAGCTGACACTAACAAAGGATCTACAAACTGCGGTATAGGGTTTCAGGGCAAATCCTGAGAGGATATGACTGACCTTATCAGGTACAAAAGTTACATTTCTTGCTATATAGATCTTGCTTTATCTTGGTCTTAACCATCCAGCAGAAAAGCATAAACAAGAGGTATAAAAAGTAAAGCCATATTAATATGCTGAACTGTAAAAGGCTCAAGTCAGCAACTTCTGACATTGTCAGTCCTATGGATATGGACTACTGGACTATATTGGATTATTTTGCAGAATTCATACACCTACAGTATTTAAATGGCAATGGAATACCCATCTCTGAGAAAACGAAACAAAAAAGGGGATACAAATGAATGACCATTTTGTATCTGTATGTTCAAAATAGTTAAGATAGATACACAGTTACTTTCTCTTAATTCAATGAGAAGAAAGATTTGCACTAATAGTGTTTGGACAAAATATCATGCCTGCATCTTGTACTATGAATAGCTACTATGAAGACAATAATAGGCAATGTATTAATTATTATAACTGTCCTACTAACCTGCTTTGAAACTGTATCATTGCTATTTGTTTGTCAATAAAATTAATAAAAATAAAATGAAAAAATCCAAGCTCTTTGCCCTAGTGTAGAATTGAAAGCAGAATTAAATTCTCAAGTTTGAGTTCTTCCAAAGTAGTAAGACTTTCACCTGTCATTATAAAGATTGATAATTTGCTAAATCATTTCTCTTGATCTCATTTGAACACAGTTCAACATTTCAAAATCTACTTTGAACTGTAAAAGCTTTGGTTTGTATGAATCTCAGGAGGCCCACTTACCTCTAAGCATGGAAGAAGGATTAATTACCAGTTTTGGTCTTTCTTATCCTTGGTAAATATCTTCTACTCTCATGATAATTTTCTTAATAGAGCTCAGGCTTGGTTATCAGAAACCCTTGGGGGGATCATTTATTACTTAGTAACTGAGGCTTTATGACTTTATTATTTTCTCTTTTAAATCCCAAAATATTTCACAAAACTTGTGGCTACCAATCTTAACAAAATTAAATAAAAAATTTCTATCTTGTTTTGATATAATTAATTTCAAGTAAAGCCATATACCAATGGTTATTTTCTTTCCATTCTGTGGGAATAATGACACAGCACAAAAGGTACAAAGGACAGCCCAGGAGCCTGCCTGTCCTTGCCACTGGCCCAGACGACAAAATCATTAAGAGCTGCAGGAGGGGGCTGGCAAGATAGCTTAGCAGACTAATGCACCTACTTACACAAGGTTAGGCAAGTGTAGGGACCACAGTTTGATCCCTGGCACCACATGCTGTGCCAGCCCTGCCTCAAGGGCATGCTGAGCTGGCCACAGAGTATGGGCATAGCAGTGCACATCTCTAATCCCAGCACTGGAGGGCTGAAAACAGGAAGATCACCATGAGTCGGAGGTGCATAGTGAGACCCTGTAACAGCCAATACATTAAAAAAAGTAAAGCTTCTGGAGAACAGAGGTAGATCCCACCCTCTTTATGGTAAGTAATAAAACCACTGCTTACATTCTTCAGTGGCCTTTTTATAAAGAACTGTCTGGATGAATCCATGTTGCCTGAGATCTCTTTGGCTTACCAGTAGAGTCCAAAGTGCTGGTCCTTTCCATAAACTCACTGTGGGGCTTGTGTAGCTCCATATTATGCACTCTTCCTTCTCTACCAGCCCTTAAGTCTAATATGCAACCTACAAACTCACCTTTGTCCTCAGTTATCTTGGAAAAAAAATTGAATGCTTTGCCTTCAAGGAATTTGTCTGTGTCCTATTGCAGATTTTCCACTGCCTTTTTGCTAAAGCAGTTGCTGCTTGCTCCTTCTCACTCACATAATTCAAGATTTTTCCCATCAAAATTCTCTCCCAAGAGGGAAGCTGCCCGTCTCATGGAGAACAGGGTGCCTGAGGGAGAGGAGGAGCCAGAGGCAAAAATGTCACCAGTGGCCCATCTCCAGTCAGGCCCTGCCACCTAGCATTACATTCAGAAGCTGTGAGGTCAGTGTGGATGAATCAGTGATGCATGCAGCGCCCCCCCATCCCAATCACCTTCCACTCACATAAGAATTTGGGGGATGTCTTTGTGCGAAACCATAACTTTCTCCCTTGTGGTGAGCCATCACTGTTTCATGTTCATACGCATGGTGAAGTTACTTCATTTCTACTCAAAGAGTCACCCTCACCCTCAGACCCTGCAGCCCATCACCTGCTGCTTCATGCTCTTTCTAGATTGGCCCTGTTTCATCTGTCTTCTTTCCTGTTGCACTCTTCATTCTGTATGCTACCACATTGTCACTGTCCACTAACTTACCCATCCTCGCTTCCTCCTTGTGTGTAGACTGGAAAAGCAACTATTGTAATTATTCCTAAAGGCCTTCTGCTCTCTATCCTTCTGTTGTTCCGACGTGGGAAAACTCAATCTTGACTAGGTACAATTCTCAGTACTGTCCCCTCCTGCATATGAGAAAATGTAGATACCATTATTAGTGAAAGCCATAAGCAGCCCTGATTAGATTCATCTTACATTTTAAAAGATCAACTTTAATCTTAGCTGCCAGATCCATTGTGTTTCTCAAATTGATTCAATTTCTACTATTCAGATAATTATTTTATCGCCTATCTTTGTCTCCACACCAAGGACAAAGGAGCTATTTGTGTAGGTGAAATACATCAGACACGTTTAAATATTGCATGATTTTTCTTATATGAGAAATCCAAAATATAAAGAGCAAAACAAAAGATACTAAAAGATGGAGAGATAGGTCTTTTACACTTAGGATGAAAATCAAGAAACAGAGGAGGGTGGGTGTAGGGGAAGAAGACTGGGATGAAAAAAGAATCAAATTGTGGTATATAGGTGTACCAATTCCCCACAAGGAAGGTAATCCTGTACTGCAAACATGTATTCGTAGAGAATAAAAAGCAGGGCTGGCCTGATAGCTGAGTGAACTAAAGCACCTGCTTAGGCAGAGCGCAGCTGCTGGGGTTCAATTCCCATCGTGCAGTGCGGCCCTGCTCTCAGGTCACACTGAAATGGCGATTGAGACTGGTCATGGTGGTGCGTGCCTGTAATCCCAGCGCTTGGGAGGCTGAAAACAGGATCACTAGGAGGGTGATCATCATAGTGAGGCCCTGTAGACCCTGTACTAAAGATAGAAAAGAAAAGAAAAAAAAGACAAAGAAAATAATGACTTTTGAGCTCCACATTTTTACACCACTATTGTACCATTTCTATGGCATTTTATTTATTTATTTATTTATTTATTTAGTATTTAGTACAGCATCTATGGGATCTTATTACATAGCTCAGACTCCTAGTGATCTTCCTGTTTCCAGTCTGCCAAGTGCTGGGATTACAGTGCGTGCCACCACACCCAGTCTCAGTTGCTGTCTCAGCACACCCTGTGGGAGGAGCAGGCACGGCGCACCGGGGATTGAACCCCTGTCCCTGAGTCTGCCTATTCCTTGGCTATTGCCTTTTTTTTTTTCATAGAAGAAAAAATAGGGTACTTTTTATTTTTTAATATATACTTCTATTGAGTACTACAGTACTCAAACACCTGCAGTCTGGGCTCTATATTCCACTGCAGCTTCTGGTCCTGTTTTAATGCCTTAGCAATCTACCTTTGTTTTAGTGTTTTTATTATTTTAATTTTTCTCTGACCTGACTGGCTTTTTTTCTTCATGCTGCTTCGATTTTTGAAGTGTCTTAGGTGTCAGTCTTCATGACTCATCTTTTGCTGTACTTGTCCTTCCTCCATGAGCAAGCTCATCTATGCTATAATTACAGTGGCAATGGTAATGATATTAATGACAACATTTTGAATATTTACTGTGAGCCTGTCTTCGTCTATTACCCTCTTTTGTTTTTATTTATTTATCTTTTATTTTGTGGTACTGCGGATTGAACTCAGGACCCTGCACTTGCCTGGCAAGCACTTATCCTACTGAGCTATCTCCCTGGCCCCTGCCCTCTTTTGAAGAACAGGAAACTAAAGTCTAACAAAATGAAGTTCCTTCAACAGGTAAGAGACAGTCAAAATGAAAGCCAAGGCTTTCTGCTAGCAGAGGCCAGGTTCAGAGCCCAGCACCAAGCTCCCCTCCTCAGCTCAAACCATCCAGCTCTGCATTCCCAGTCTCCACATTTCACTCAGCTGTACACTCATGCGCCGCTACATACACACTTGAGTGTAGTCTTAATCTGTTGTTTGTTACTATAATTGAACACCACAGACAGAACATTATGAAGAATAAAATTCCTTCAAATCATGGTAAAACTAGGATGTTCTATGAGAATAATGTAGGCTTCTAGTATGAGTCTTGCAGGTAGGGATTCAACAAAGACTTAAAGTGGCAGAGGACATCCAGTGCCAAGATAGTGGGTCTTAGCTCAGGTCTCTCCTTTTCTTATAAGACCAAAATTCCATTTGAATTGGGTTGCATTGTATAGCTTCTTTCTTTTTTGCTTGCTTGCTTTCTTCTTTCTCTCTCTCTCTCTCTCTCTCTCTCTCTCTCTCTCTCTCTCTCTCTCTC
>NW_004524580.1:19485703-19502499 GCF_000260255.1 Octodon degus
TCTTTCTTTCTTTCTTTCTTTCTTTCTTTCTTTCTTTCTTTCTTTCTTTCTTTCTTTCTTTCTTTCTTTCTTTCTTTTCCATGATCCTCCTGTTTCAGTCTCTCCAGTGCTGGGATTACAAGCATGCACCATGAGGCCCAGACTCGGTCACCAGCATAACATGCCCAGGGTGGGGCCCGTGCTGCATGTGGGTAACCAGGGATAGAACCCGATCCCTGTGCTGGTGTAAGTAGGTACTTAGTCCACTGAGTTACCTCTCCATGCTTGGCTTCCTTCGTTATCTTAATTATCTCCCAAAAGGTAGTATATCGTTTCCTTTCACCTTAATTAACTCCCAAATCTCCAAATGCCAGTCTGATTAAACACCACATTCTTCAAATGTGTACTAAAACAAAGTAAAACAAAGCAAAATAAAGTTTCTACCTACCTCAGAGCTTCCAGTAGGGAATAAATTTCCAAATGGCTTTTAGTGGGGACATTCAAACCACAGGAGTGCAGAACTGGAATACCACAACGTGCCTGAAATGATGCCTCTTGGTCCTCCAGGAATAGCCCTGATTTTCTTCTTCTCCTTTATTTTGCACTCTTGGTGATCTCACATCTGCTCAGTCCAAAGGCCTGAAGCCTTAAACATCTTGTGATTTTGCCCCCATTTCCTAGTGTCCCATCCTTCCCTTCCCCACCCAATCTCTTTCCACCATCCATTTCCATCTACATTACCAAACACAAACGAACAAAAACAACGCCACTGAGTCTTCCTCTCTTGTGATCACCAAAATGCAGCTGGGAAAGTAAATATGTAAGAACACAGAAGTCTGTTTTCCTTTGAAAATATCAATTAGCTTCCCATTTCTCTTCTGAAATCAGCTAAGCTTCTTAGCCATGCTCTGAAGAGCAAGCTTCCTCTTGGCTGGAGCTTTCTGCTCTCGCTGTAACGATCTCACACACCTCTGCTTCAGTTGCCAGATGACTTTTCTGTTCCAGAATGGCACCAAGCCTTATTGTTCTAACACGCCACACCCAGGCATCCTCCCTCATTGTGTACTGCTCAGCTCATGGTTAACACTACTGCGTTTCTGCATAAATATCACCACAAAGAAGTATCCCTGACCCCTCACAGTAGAGCAGAGCCTCCTCTTACCACCACACTGTCATGTTTCACCACACTCACGTTTTCATAGGCTGGGACCCTACCTGCTTTTCCATTTCTCTGATCTTTATTATGGCTCTTATATACTCTATATCTATTCTAGGTGACCGTAAAATCCATAAGGCAGGAAGAATATCATTAGTCAAAATAATAGGATCTAAAGTAACTCTCAACCCACAATTCATGCTAAGTGCTCCTTGAACAAATTGACTTGCAATTTGTTGAATTGACATATAATAAATATCTTTTAATAATAAATAATTTCTTAATAACTGCCATGATTTGCTTGAGCTACTCCAATGCATACAATTACATGCATAAATTCATAGCATATTCCTTTTCTATATTTTTAAATTACTTTTCTTCTGTTCTAGTTAACTATGAAGCTGTCCAGAAACACTTTTCCAGCTGCTTTGATCTTCAAGCAAGGTTTTAATTTTGTTCACTGCTAAGACTTAACATTGCACTTAAAGACAGATAGCATGAACTTTGGGTTAGAATGCAAGAGGTTTGGGATCATTTAGTTCTCCTTCTGCTTAAAAGTAAAAGAAAAAAGAAAGGATGAAATTAGTTCTTGGGAAAGGGAATTTATTGTCCCAAATAACTGAAAAGTCCAAGCTTTTCTCTTCCTATAAAGTTGTCTCCCATGGGAAGCATTATCTGAGAGCCACCCAGCAGAGGTGGCTATGGCTGTTCCGAGCCTTACATCCTTTCAGGTTAAAATAGAGAGAGAAACCGGAGCATTCTTTATTCTCACAGTTCTTGAAAGTATTTCCCTTTGGGTCCTTTGCTCTAATAAAACTGCATAAATGAGCTCAGAATTTGTCAAAACAATGAATCTGGAAGAATTTAATGTCATAATTAACTGATTCCTCAGCTTATAACACCAACTACTTCATAACATTTAAAGCTATCTGCTGTAATGGCATAATTTATCAGTTTATTTCCTCTGTGAGCATCTAATCTCCACATAACATCTAAATATGGTTTATATGAATCTTTATTGAAGTAGCTTTTTTTTTTTTTTTTGGTGTACAGGGACTACAGGGTCTCACTATGTAGATCAGACTCATAGTGATCCGCCTGTATACAGCCTCCAAAGAGCTGGGATTACAGTCATGTGCCACCACACCCAGTCTCAATTGTCCTCTCAGCGCACCACAGGAATAAGACCAGCATGCTTTGCCAGGAATGGCACCCTGCCACTGGGTCTGCCTAAGCAGGTGCTTTAATCTGCTGAGCTATTTTGCCAGCCCTAAATCAAGGAATTTTTGAAAAATGCATAGATGTTTCATACTAGTAATATTAGGACAAAATTTATTGTTTAAAGAAAAATATGAAAAAAGTGAGACTAAAATATTTTTGCATAGTAAACTTTAGATATAATCATTACATTTATTCTTTATTGTACTTTCAAAGTTTTATCTCTACTTTCCAAGTTGTATTTTCAGCTTACAGAGTACAGCAAGATTTTCCTGTTATATGAAGGCATTCTGTTTACATTAACATCCTCCCTGGGTTTTTGTTGTCTCCTAGGTGACCAGTATTAAAATACATTTAATCTCTGTATTGGTGAATTTTTCCAAGAAACTTTTCAGAATGCAAATTAAGAAAATTCAGATCCTGACAATTCTTTTTTGTCCTGTAGTACAATATTGTGTGCCAGATTATTTTTTGACTTGGAATATATACATAACACTATCTAATACCAGTGATCTATTTGTTTCTCTATAAAGCCTCACTTTCCAAAGATTATACATATTTTTTATTTATTTTTAAAAGTGTTCTTTAAGTCTTTTGATTTTCACTTTTTTTTTCTTCAATCTTTTGCGTTATGCCTCTTGAGACCTCGCATGCTAAAAAGTATCCTCAAACTTTTTATTTTAGAACAAATTGGTCATAAAGTTGTCTTGGACCACGTGCTTAGAATGTTAAGCATTACTTCATTGTCTTCTGGAACTAAAGGTTGCAGTGGAAAGGCCTGAAGCCAAGCTAATCACTTTCCACAGTTCAGGTCACTTGCTTTTGCTCTCAGGAGTCTCATCAGGTGTTTTCTAGCCCTTGCACCTTGGAGCCATCAACTAATAATTACTTTATGTTCCTATACTAATTTTTTCCTGAAAGAATAGCTGTAGTTTTGTTTGCATCGTTTTCTTTGTTCTTAGTTTAAATTTAGTGCACATATCTTTTTTAGTTTTAGTTAGACTGTTGTAATCTTTCTTCTGAATTAAGTACATGATTTGTAACCATTTTTCCTATTCTTCATCCTTTCTTACTCCAATAAGATTTATTCTTTTCTGTATGTTTTCTTGACCTTCACATTCTTTTATTCTTCATTTCATTACATTTAGTAAATCTTTGGACATGTGTCCAAGGAAAAATAACAAAAGCTTACATTTCATGGGAACCAATTTAACTGAGTCCTATTTGAATGGGAACATATAAAATCAGCTAATTTGAACCCTCTCTAGTTTTCCCACATCACAGAAGGGGAGAAAGTATCAAGGAATCTTTGTCAAAGCTGTAGCTCATGAACTCAAGTCTCCTAAAATCTGATGTTTAATTATAAGTTTTCATTGGATGCATACCCTCCTTCACACCTTACAACAATGTCAACAGGACTTCAGTATGAAAGCAATAACTGCAACTGAGAGGGCTTCAAGAGATGAGATTCTATTTACTAAAAAGATTTAGAAAACTCAAAGACAACGAAAGAAAAATCTCCAAGGAGGAAACAAGCTTCTGCCATCTACAGCCATAGCAAACAGTAAGAGCCCCAGGTCCCCACCAGCTTAACATTAAAATCTAGGTGATTTTAGTGCCTAATACCTGATACATCTTGGTACATACTGGGTGCTTTGCTACTTGATACATCTTGCCAAAGTTTTCAGCATACAAACAAAAGAAAATTATATGCTGGATAGAAAACAAGAAAAATTGACTTAGACAAAATAGATACAACACAGATTTGAGCATCCTCGTGCAAAGGATAAAAAACATTGTGATTGATTTGCTAAGAACTGTATTATGAAATTAGCCAAAACAAAGTGATCATAGGAAGAATTTACAGACAGCAAAAACACTGTAATAGAGATGTTTTCTTTCATGATTTCCCCAGTAGACTAAACTTAGACATAGAAAAGAATCCGTGATCTTGATGAATATATATGAATGGAGTAGCCAGGAACTCTGAGATAATTGCAAAAGGTGTAAAGTATAACCAATGGAAATACCAAAAATATAAGAAAAGTAGAAACCAAAGAAATATTTGAAATAATAATATCAGAAATTTTCAACCAAATTACAAGTCCACAAAACTCCATAAAGACTAAGCTGGAAAAAACTACGCCGAGGTATATCATGTAAAAATTACTCCAAAGCAAAAACCAAAAGAAACAATTCATTTTTTTCTTTAGAAAAAATTTGATTCAGCAAAGTGGTGAGTTCTTATATTTACTTACTATTTAAATTTTATCTTTTTTCTTCTTTTTTTTTTCCTGCACTGGGAATTGAACCTAGGACCTGAGTCCATGACGGACAAGTACTTACCACTGAACTCTACCCCCAGATAAGGGCCTTATCTTAGAGGAATAAATGTGAGAATTACAGAGCTTGTAATTAGAAACCACGCAGGCAAGAAGAAATAAAGCAAAGCATGAAAGTGTTGAATGAGCCCCCAGAAAATCCTTCAATTATGTATACAATGAAAGTACTTTCAATAAATAGAAGAGCAATCAAGACCTTTCACACACGTGTAAACTGATGGAACTTGTCACTCTTGGTTCTTTATATTTTCAAACACAACATGTTCCAAGTTCTTTAGAAAGAAAGAGAAGATGTAGTGGAGAATTTGTGCATGCATGCTGCAATGGACAAACAGAGCCCTCCGACAGGCAACAAGCCTGGTCAGTCCTGGAGTCTGCAGCAGAGTCAGGTTCCATTTTGGTACAGGAGGTCTGCAGTCTTTGGATTGCAGTTTGGGCACTTGGTCTCTGAAATTTCACCCTCACTGATCTTCGTCATAAACTTGGATGTATATGAGGGAAGAACACAAAATGAATAATTAATAAAAGAAAATCTTGGAGCTAGGGAGATGGCTCAGTAGAATAAGTGCTTGCTTGGCAAGCGCAAGGGCATGAGTTCAATGCCCGGTTCCACAAAAAAATAAAATGAAATCTTTTAGGGCCTTTATTTTTAATTTAGCTCAATGATTATAATACTAGCAACATTTTAGTATGTGATTATGATATATAGATATGGATAAATAAAATCAAGTGAATGACAGCAATAATGTAATGAATAGGAAAGATGAATCAGCAATACTCTTTACAAAAACTTTATTTATAAGTGACCAAAACTAGAGGCAACCAAAATATCCTTTAATAGGTAAATGGATAAAAAATTATATTTCTATTGATGTCCTGAGAAATCTTAAAACAGTCTGAACTAGCAAGTCAAAAAGACTTAGAGAAAAAGTAGATGCACACTGTTAAATAAAAGAAACCAAATGTAAAATTCACATATTGTATGATTTCAAATATATTCTTAATATGATAAAGACAGTAGGGCTGGGGAGATAGCTCGGTGGTCTAAGCACCTTCCTGGCAAGCACAAAGACCCAGGTTCGATTCTCAGTACCCCATGCTATGCCAACCCCACACCTAGCCAGCCACCAAAACCTGGCATCGTGGCACATGCCTCTAATACCAGAGCTGGGGAGCTGAGACAGGAGGGTCACTATGAGTCTGAGTGCATAGCAAGACCCTGTTCCAAATAAATAAAAAATAAAAAAATATATGACAGTAAAAAGTTGGAAGGTTACCAGAGCTTTGGAAGAGGTGGGTCAGTGTGCCTAAAACCACAGGGAATTTTTAGAATAATGAAATGTGTGTGGTTCTCTTAGGGTAGATACATAACTGTATACATTTGTCAAAATCCATAGAACTGCACAAAAATAGTGAACTTCAGAATTAACTCTCAGATTTAGTTAATAATAATGTAATATTCATGTTTCATTAATTATAGCAAATGTCTCATACCAATAGAAGACATCAATAATACATGGCATGTGTGTGTAGTAGGAAGGCATAAAGTGCTCTGGGTTTCTCAGCCCCACATCCTGAATCTTTCTATAAATCTAAAGCTGTTATAAAAAGTTTTGTATTGTTGTTTCATATCAATAGATTATTATGTTCATTTACTCACAAAGTTGACTTATTTAAAAAAATTTCCTATGTCACAGATACTGCACTGCAAGCACAAGCCCTTATGAAATGTTCATGGTACAATGAGAATGTAGACCAAATATAGAAATAACACCAACACCGTATGAAGATTATACCATGCTTAAAAATGAAGAGATTATTTTTAAACACTGTCACTCTCATTACTACTGTTAGTTATAATGAGTCCCTACAGAAATCTGTAAGGCTCACTACACACTGTGTACCATACAGGGAGATTCTATCTTTTTCTACTTTAGCAAATAATTTTTTGCTAAAGAAAACAGTTGAAATCAAAAGAGGCTTTCACTACAGCAGGCAAATGTACCCCAGAGTACACTTATGGTGTCCTTGTTACAGAGCGCCCTCTGATTTCTAACTTTTACTGGCTACACATGCATGTAAATGTCAACAGTCTTAGCACTTCTAAATTCTATAAATCCGAGGTTTGTTGGCTCCGTTGCAATCAATATCTAATCTTTTCTTGGCTGAGGTTTCTTTATGCTGTCGACCTTGGTTAATCGCATGTTCTGAATTAAATAGGTTCTTTCATTCACTTATTTACAAAGCTGCTTGTGTTTAGCTGAGATTCTACAGATGCTGTTGGTGATGAACTTTTTGCTTTACATTTTATCTGGGTCCCCAAATATTATCTAAGTTTTTCTGTGTTTCAGCTATTCATTTTACTATGTTGTGTGTACCTGCAGTAGCATTCAGTACAATTTTTACACACTATCCATAAGTTTTTTTTTTTTCTTCTTAGTTTGTAAGTTAGTTCACTAGAGGAATTTTCCAAGTTATATTTTAAAAAATACATTTGGCTTCAATGTTAATGAGAATAATATACAAGAAAAATAAATATACCTTAGGAATATAATTAAGAGGGATATTAACAGGTTTATTAGCATTTAATAAAATATTGACAAGCAGATATTTAGTAACTTGATGAAAATAGTCACTAGACCTAAAGATTGCTTTTTTTTTTTTTTTTTTTTTTGTAATTTAGGGAAGGGTCTACAGGGTGTTCAGGGTCTCACTACTAGATCAGATTCATAGTGATCCCCCTGTTTACAGCCTCCCAAGAGCTGAGATTACAGGCGTGTGCCACCACACCCAGTCTCAACTGCTATCCCAGCACACCCCAGAGGTGGGGCTGGCACAGCAGGCTGGGGAATCGAATCCATGTTCCCTGAGCCTGCTTGCAGGATCTTTTATCTGCTGAGCCATTTGGCCAGCCCTAAAGCCTAACTTCTGTTTCAGCTTTTTTCTCATAATTTTCTCTCAAAAAGTACTCTTAAAAATTTTATCGGCCATGCCAGCCCCAACCCCGGGGCGCACTGAGAGGGCAAATTGAGACTGGGTGTGGTGGCATGCACATGTAATCCCAGTTCTTGGAAGGCTGAACACAGGCAGATCACTACGAGTTGGATCTATGTAGTGAGACCCTGTAGACCCTGTACTAAAATTAAAAAAAAAAAAATGCATTTGGTATAGGGTCTTGCTACGCAGTTCGGACTCTTGGCGATCCTCCTGTTTCAGCCTCCCCAGTGCTGGGATTACTGGTGTGCATCACCATGCCTAGTTTTGGGGGCTGGCTTAGTACACCTGGGGTTCCAGGCCAGTATGGCATGTGGTACCGTAGAATGAATGAATCCAGGTCTTTGTGCTTGCCAGGCAGGCACTTAAACCACTAAGCTATCTCCCCATCCCCTCAAAAAGTACTTCTGTATTATATGGAAGTTTAATCTATTTGTACCAGAAAAGGACTTTGTAAAATTACAAAGTAATATAAAATTACACATATGCAGAAATTACATACATGTAATTTTATATTTCTCTAAACAGACTCTAGTCTGAGCTTTCTTAAATTTTCTACAGTGCATCATTTTTCATTGCTAGTTTTTAAAATATTTTTTACCAAAATCTTTATTTCCAATAAGCAATGACTCTTTCTTTTGCCTAGACTTGCACATAGAATGTGATTAGAATGTGATTATAAACATGTTTAATCTCGTGTGCTGCCCACCTTGCTTGCCTGCATGCACCTGACTTTCGGTAGTTTCCAGCAACACTACTTTTTCACTTCCTCTGACACAATAAGCTCTTTCCCATTTCAGATTCTTCACCTATGGTCTCCATCCAATGTGTGCCTTTATTCTTTCTCAAGAAATACTAACAATAATCATTTGTGTATCAGAGCTGTCAAAGATCTTCCAAGCTAAAATATACACATAGCTATTATCTGTTATAATAACACTCCTGTACTTTTCTAGACCTCATATCGAATATTTTATGTTTATTTATTGTATATTATAATTTCACAAAACTGGAATTCTACAGAGGCAAGAATCGTATTCTGTTTTCCTCACTTTTTTATACCCCTGTCTAGTTATGTTTCCAGGACAAGGTGCAACCCAGTCAGCATTGGTTGAATGTAGAATTTATATTTTAAAGTTTATATTGTACAAGGTAGAATTAATACAGAAAAACATGAGATCACAGCAAAATGATGATAAGCCACTAGAATCACTGTTTCTCCATACAGCCCTGGTGTGGATGGATGGAAAGAGCACAGGGTTTGGGCGGCTCTTCAACACTTGTCACCTCGGCCCTGGGCCTGATATGACTCCCTCAACACTTGGTGCTAGGAAGCATGATTCTATCTACTGAGGGGAATTTCTCTTGAGTTTCTCTATCATAATTTCTCCTATTCATAAATTCATAATAAGACATTCTTCATTCATACTTTGAGTGCTGCTTTGTCAGGTCCTGATAATTATTAAGGAATTAAAAATTTAAAAACAGAACAAAACATGGTGAGCTTCAGAGTTGGAGACACTGACAAAAGGCAGCAGGGAAAGTAAGCTACCAATTCTTCACTCTGTAGCTGTGCACTTTGGTCTCATTCTATGTGATAAATACTTGTGCTCATGCAAGCATGCACACACGGAAGACAGCAAGAAGCACATCCGTGTATTAGTAATGTTTATGTTCACGTGTCACAATTATCATTGTATTTATGCTTAAAACATTTTCATTCCCTTTTCTAAAATTTTTAATGGTACTGTGTGCCATCCACCACGGCTAGATGGTCCATTCTCTATTGATTTTGCCACCTGAAAAGGCCAAAATTCTTTAAACCTGTTCTTATCAAGGTTTACTATAGTATTTACTTTGTCATTAAAGTGAAAGTCTGCCAAATATTCATTCTTTTGCCAGTATTATTAGTCACTATGTTAAAAAATGCTATATTTTATACTTCTGTTCTAATTATTTGAATGTGTTTTCAATTATTATGAAGTATCTCCAAGTTCAAAAGAAATGTAGCATAAAATAAAAAGTAAAACGATTTAATTTCAAGTACATGATAAATGAATAAGTAATTCCTATATAATATTGGAGATATAGTCATCCTAAAGATGAACCAAGATTTTCATGAAATTCAAATTAACAGAAGGTCTTGTATTTTCCTGTTGATTCTATTTAGCTCAGAACGTGAACTGAAAGAAATGCGATCTGCACTGCCCTGCCACAAAGCAAGATCACTCATGAAATCTCTAGGAGAGCAGGAAATGTGAAGATTCATCCAGCAAACGTGCAATACTTAAGAACGCCCCAGAGTGGATTCAAATGAGGCTTCAGGGGCCACAGTGAGCCTGACCTAATAGAGCAGAACTTGGGGGCACCAGCATGCAGCCTTGGGAAATGGCAACAGCAGGCCGGAGGACACTGAAGAATCCTTTGAAAAGTACGGTGACACCCTTGAAGTGCCCTGAAATCCTAAATTCCAGTGTTTTATGAAAGCATACCTGATCTTATGTTTTCTGACAGCTGTGCATGAGAATTTTCTTTGGCTCGTGGTGCTCTGCTTTAGTTAGTAGTAATGTAAGAAGAACTTTCAGGTTACTGTAATTGAATCTGTGTTAAGCAAATTTATGGTAAACGTCCTGCCTTACGAATTATCTATACATAACACAACTCAAAGTAGGTATGAAAGACCGCTACTGTATCAGCCAGGGGGTTCCAAAGAAACAGAAACAATGAGGTGTGTGTGTGTGTGTGTGTGTGTGTGTGTGTACATAACCCTATAGATATTTATTTTATTAATGAGTAAATAAAGTAAATATTGGACTCTGGGCACCCTGATTTCAAAGCACAGGTACTTCCCCCATGTTAGGAATGAATCTTGAGTTTTATGTGTCAAGTTGGCTGGGTGCTGGTGGAGTGTGCTGTGTTCACACATAGGTTTATCATATTAAAATTTATTTTATATCTCCCTGAACATGTACCTCATTCAACCAATTTGAAGTTTATTGTATGTAAAGAAATTTTATTTATTTATATTATTATTATTATTATTATTATTATTATTATTATTTTGGCAGAAGTAGGGATTGAACTCAGGCCCTTGTGCTTGCTAGGCAAGTGCTTATCCTACTGAGCCACCTCCCCAAGCCCAAAGAAAATTTATTTTTAAAAAATACTTTAAATCTTTTATTTATTATTTGCTTGGTGTAGGGTCTCACTACACAGCTCAAACTCATAGTGAATCTCCTGTCTCAGCCTCCCCAGTGCTGGGATTGTAGGCATGCACCACCGCACCTGGTTTCAGGGCTCCCATGGTGCACCTGGGGTTACAGGACCTGCATGACATGCATACCAGGGATCAAACCTGGGTCCTTGAGTTTGCCAGGCAGGTGCTTAGACTACTGAGCTATCTCTCCAGCCAGAAAATTTAATTTTAAATAGGTGAAAATATAGGGTTTAAGCAGATATTTTCCTGAAGTACTACTGTCATGATAAATAATAATTAATTACTGCATCAAGGGTGGGTCTGAGAGTACAGAAGTATTTTAAGCAGTAATAACTTTGAATGCATTTTCAAGGCTGGGTAATGGACCAAAAATAAATTCTAGTTATACAGACTATAAAGAAAATAAAACAAGTGAAGGGGAAAGTTACAGGGTTGTGATTCCATAACTTTTGTGGTTAAGTACAGTCATTACCCCCCTTTTTCTTAATCTCATCTAGAGGCAACAAGGGTGATATGACATAGAAGCATGAAGTTCAAGCCTTGTAAACAGCTGAGCAAAAGGACAGATGTGTCAGCAAGAAACCCTGGCACAAAGTGGAAGAAAATGCTGTCCAAAGAGCGGGGGCAGAGCAAAGAGCCTGCGGTTTCAGGGCTCAGCAAAAAGCTATAAACACTGCTTAGTCTTAAGCAGGTGGCATAAACCTAAAAATCAAAAGTGTTTCTTTTCTGTAAAAATGGCAACAGGATTCTTGGACAGGTCAAGGGAGCTCTCTTGAGTCTGGCTTGGTGTTGAGGAAAAGATTTTGGGAAGAATGAAAGGAAAATCATAGAGACAACCACACTGCGTATCTGTCCAAGAGAGGAGAGCCCCTTCACATCCTTGTGAGTTGTTTTCCTACTTCTGACCTCACAGTTTGGATAAGTGAAAACTAAGGCAGCTCTCTCACACACACACCAACAGAGGCCAACAAGACAATTCTGACCAGTCTGGAATATAACACTGGCCCATGGTTTGGAAATTATTTTATTCAAACATGTATTATCATGATGTAGCTGGCTATAATATAACCTCTTCATTGTCAAAAATAATTTTTGTGTACATATTCTAATTACCAGAACAACCCCTCAAAAGCATAGCAAAGAGGTACATATGAGGTAAAAGCTGAGACATTAGAAATAGAAATCTAAAATATGCATAAGTAAGGAAAAGAAGGAAAATGGGGTAGAGAACAAAAAACAGTACCAGTAGAAAACCAGCAGTAAAATAAGTAAACTTTAAACATATTAAATGTTAGTAAACTAAGAAAAAAAGCAAAAAGCAAAGACAGAAGTTATACAAATACACTTTAGAAAAAGAGAGACAAGTGTACCAATCAAAGAAATGGCCTGTTGATGTAGTCATAATGAGGACAATTCTCAAAATACTTTTGGCTAGAAAGGATACCTATGCTGTGATTGCATTAAAATTAATTTCTAGAACAGGAAAATTAATGTCTGTGCTTCCATCCAAAAGTACCTGTGAGTAATTTATAAACCATACGGATATGTTTGTCACAATTCTGGAGCCTGGAAAATTCCAGACCGAGAAGCTCAGATGGTGCGTACAAAAGGGACTGAGGCTGGTTTCTCAACCTTCTGCATAGGCTGGGGGCCTGGATGGAACGTAAAGGTGAGAAGGGGAAGCCATTCTTGGGCTAGGACATGACCACAAGAAAGAAAACTTCTAGTACAGAAGTAGAGTGTGCATGTTGGGGCAGTACATTTTCCTTTAAATAATTGGAATGAGCACAGGACACCCTGGTAATGAGACGTAAAGGATGGTTTCTGTTATATAGTAAGATTAGTAACCAAATAAGAGTTACTGGAGTTTAAAAAAAAAGGGGGGCAGGAAGACAAGTGAAGAGAAAAACCCTGCCCAGAAAAATTTTCATGCACTTTGAATTGGAAGCACAAGGTAGCTAAAAAGAGCCAGGAGTACAGTGTGGGTCTACCACAAAAGTTTAGAGACAGGCAATATTTATTGGTATGAATTTTCTTTATTTACATAAGTTTGATTTGAAATTTGTTCTGAATTCTCAGAAATTTGTGTTTACATACTCCTAAACACAAATGTGAATATAAATGCATATTTGCATAAACATTTTTGAACAGGGTTTCTCAAATTCTAAAAATAGGGAAGAGACTCATGAAATAAAGCAATGCTCAAGATCACAATTTTTACTTTTTGTATTTCTAGGACAGGGTCTACAGGGCCTACAGTGTCTCACTGCATAGATGAGACTCATAGTGATCCTCCTGTCTACAGCTTCCCAAGAGCTGGGATTACAGGCATGCACCACCATGCCCAGTCTCAATCTCAGTCTCAGTGCACCCAGGGATGGGGATGGCATGGAAGGCCCAGGGATTGAACCCCCAGCCCCTGCTCTGCTTACAGGCATTTTAATCTGCTGAGCTATGTGGCTGGCCCAAGATCACAAGTAAGGCGGAAACCATCTACCCAGCTGGTACCTCTGAGAAGGCCAACACTGCAGTGTTTATCTGCGATGTAGACCCACCTGGCCTACTCAGCTGCCACTGTTCAGTCTTCACTGGTGGAAGAGAGTGGCATGTACAGCCTAGATGAATACTTCACAAATCTTACACCTAAGAAACCAAGGACAAAAGTGGCATGACTGCTATGTGCACAGACTTGTATTAAACATAAAGGCAAAACACCATGGGGAATGTTGGACTACACTGAGAGTTTAATATTTCTTTTTCAATTTCTCAACGAATTAAAAGCTAAGGAATGCTTCAATTTTGTGGACTGGGACTGGGAAGTAGGATAAATGCTTTTATGAACTTGATGAAAATATGATATTGACACAAATGTTTATGATAAGTGAAATCAGCCCAGCCATATATTTTATGGAGAAGAACCCATGAGGAGATTTTAGTGAACAAAAGCAATTTCCTTTGGCTCTTACTAAGAAAGCTTTAGAATTCTTGAATATATGATTTGGAATTATGTTTCGAATTAAACCTGTTTTGGGTCTAGAGATAGAAAGGAAAAAACTATACAATCTGTTTTGTGTTGTGTTTTCTGAATGGAATGTCACTTGAATGTCTTGGCATTCAAACCCTGTATGCCTCAGTTGAAAACGCTTCTGAGTATGAAGCACAGTTGTATTCAGTTGCTATTCTACTAAATATTAAAAGCAGAAGATTATATAATATATTCTGGGGATTCTCATTTAATTTTTCTATGCATTTCTCCTGTACTGTGACATCCACTATTATGCTTAAGATACTGACATATCTAACAAATGTTAGATGATTTCATCCAGGCATTTATATATTTCCATTTGAACACTATAAACTATTAAGGTCCAAGGCCATTAAGAATGCAAGTGCACGCTGAGGTTTAGTAAAACTGGTTATATAGATACCATCCTGGTTGACATTCATTTCATTGCTTTTTGTGTCAAAGTGCTAGGTTTGCACAAGCACTATTAATTTCAATGCAGATTTATAACTTTGGAATAATTTAATTTCATGAAAAAATTATACTTAAATCAAAGCTTCAAGTGCCAACCAAAGAGCTCAGTGGATTAAAGTGCAGGCTCAGGGGCCAGGGGTTCAATTCCCAGGCCTGCCATGCTGGCCCCAAACCCAGGGCATGCAGAGACAGCAATTGAGACTGGGCATGGTGGCGCGCACCTGTAATCCCAGCTCTTGGGAGGCTGTAAACAGGAGAATCACTACAAGTCCAATCTAGTAGTGAGACGCTGAACACCCTGTAGACCCTTCCCTAAAATACAGGGGTGGTGAGCTTCAAACAGTTCTGTTCTAAGAGAAAACTTCTTGGTTGCGATCCTAATATTACGTTCCAGTCCACCTACCTATTAAGTCTAATAAAATAGAACTGTATACTGCATTTTCACATTGACAAATATGCCAAGTCTATAACATCTGCTATTTCAATAAGAATTAAAGCAGTGGGATTAGAAGTGTGAACCACCATGCCCAGTTTCAACTGCTGTCTTAGAGCACCCAATGGGCAGGGCTGGCATGGCACTCCGGGGTAAATGATACTTTTTTTTTTCGGAACTGGGGATTGAACTCAGGCCCTTGAGCTTGCCAGGGAAGCGCTTATTCTACTAAGCCATCTCCCCAGCCCAAATGATACATTCTTGACATAAGAAATGCAACCAAGGACCTTTCTTCTTTCAAAATAACAGTTCTTTAATTGTGTGCTGCAATTCGGATACCTGTCATGTTTAGAAAGACTTATATGATAAATAATCTTACTCTGGATACCATGATAGGATTATTGACAGCCCACTAGTTTTTTGTTTAACACTGTGACCACTAATATGCACCTGTTGCTACACTACTTGATATTGCATACAAGAAAACTGTATACACACAAGGCCACAAAACATGTGTGCTCAGGGAAAATGCTTTGAGTCACAATGCAATCATAGCGATAATTTGAATTAGGAAGTATAAAATATAGTTATTGTTTCACCATTGTGTTCATATCCAGTTAGTCTCTCCACATGTCTTCCAGGAGTAGAATGACATGATTTATGAGAAACCTATTGAGTGTGGTTCATGAAAGCAGGGGACCATCACAGCCTCCACAATCAAAGTTACAACCCAAAGACAGATGCAGAGGTGGGCACGTGGTATAAGTTGTATCCACTAAAGTCCATCAGAGGTCTTCTTGGGGATAGATGCTGAGGATGCAAGAACATGCATTCTTTTTAAACTGGGTTACTGAGATTATATGTAAGTCAAAGAATTTAAAATCAATACACTTTTATTTATCAGTACATAAAACAATTGGGTTTTCTGTTTCTGTTTCTGTGGTTTCACATTTGATTTTTATTGATGACTTAATGTGTCCCAATTGCTACAGGGAATATTCACTCACCAGCAAAGTAATACAAAACTTAAAATAACCAGAAATAGAAGCCACTCACAATCCAAAAGAAGCTTGGAAAATCATAAGGAAAGCAAAGTAAGCCATTGCGAAAATGAACAGAGATAGGGAAGAGAATGAAGAGCGGAGCTTGGGGAAGAGTAAGATGCAAGTGCTGGGAAGATAGCTCAGAGGCACATCACCTGCCTGGAAGGTACAAGGTCCTGAGTTCAACTTCTAGTACCAATGATTTAAAAAAAAAAAAGTACTGATGCTTAAAAGCAGGCATCACTAACTGCATGAAGCTGATCAGCATCTACCTCCAGTGTTTGTGACACGAGGTACTCGTATGCTTCTCAGTATTCCTCAGATTTAGTTGAATGGGAATATTGTGTGCATCTTTATATCAACTTGTAATTTATTCTTACAACAAGTGTCCATTTCTTAAATGATTGTTTTAGTTACATTTACAAAGGATTAATTAAAACTAATTTTTGTTCCCTGGTGTGCCATGCTGGCCCTGTCCCTGGGGTGCGCTGAGATGGCATTGAGACTGGGTATGGTGGCACGCACCTGTGATCCCAGGGCTTGGGATGCTGAAAACAGGAGGATCACTATGAGTCCAATCTGTGTAGTGAGACCCCGCAGATCCTGTACTAAATACATAGAAAGATTATAATCTCTGGAACGAAATAATTTATTTTCCATATTCCTACTTCATCAACATTGATTGGTATTATTTACAGAAACACTTGAAATAAGGAGATTCCACTCTTAACTGAAATAATTCATTTAATGGCAATGTAAGAACCAAATAAATTTCAAATAATATATGGGATCTTAGCAATTTATTTCATGCAACACTTATCTATTGCACACCCACCAATCAAAATATCTTCAGATGTAGGGTCAGGGAGATGGCTCCACAGCATAAACACTTGCCTGGCAAGCGCAAGGGCCTGAGTTCAATCCTTGGTTCCGTAA
>NW_004524580.1:19502599-19503946 GCF_000260255.1 Octodon degus
TGCAGTAACATTCAAATATCTTTACCAATATAAAAATGTACAACTCCCAGGGCAAAGAAGGGCAGACTCTAGACTCTGTATATTACCTAATTGTATAATTAAAGACTTGGTATCTATGCCAGTGAATTTCACAAAAGTATATGAAATGAGCAAATATTTAAAAATAAAACTCCTGGGCCTGGGAAGATAGCTCAGTAGAATACACACTTGCCTGGAAAGCGCAGGGTCCTGAGTTCAATCCCTGGTACCACAAAATCAATCAATCAATCAATCAATCAATCTATCTATCTATCTTCTTAAACATGGGAAAGAATAAAATTATAGTGTATAATAACTACTAAAACATGCAGTGCATATGACGAGCCTTCTCCCAGATTCTAGTTAGGTAATGGTAGAGTATTTTGGATTGATAGATCTTCATGCAGATAAAAACTATAAGGAATGGATAAAATAGGCAATAAGTGGAAAATGAGTACCATACACAGAAATGGAAAGAAATAGGCTTCTGAAAAAGAGGGAACTACAGTGATTTTTCATTTCCTGGCCTCTCCTGTCATTGTACAAACTGAAGTTTTCAAGTTCAGGAGTTGTGGACAGAGAGATTTCATGAAGGAAGATGGAACAACAAGCACACCAAATCTGTAGGGAACCTCCATGGAATCACTGTCTAGCCAGAGGAGCAGACTTCAAGGCATTCAGCCCAAACCACCACCTGGGAGATCAAGGAGAAGGAGAGGCGTTCACTGATGCCTACTTTAGATGAACCATAATTTTGAATTTGCATCAGGCCAATTTAATTTCTACTGGAATAAAAAGCAATAATTTTCAGAAAAAAATAATATCAGCTTTTAATCAGTCATTCTCAACATCCTCTATGGAATAAGAAAGTAGAAGAGGAGAAGAGGAGGAGGAAGAGAAGGAAGAAAAGGAAGAAGAGGAAGAGAAGGAGGAGGAAGAGGAGCAGGAGGAGGAGGAGGAAAGAGGAAGAGAAGAAGAGGAGATGGGGCTGGCCAAATAAATACCTCAGCAGATTAAAGCACCTGCAAACATGTACAGGGGCTGGACATTCAATCCCCAGGCGTGCCGTGCCAGCCCTGCTCCTGGGGCACGCTGAGATGGCGATTGAAATTGGGAGTGGTGGCACTCCAGCACTTGGGAGGCTGTAAACAGGAGAATAACTAAGAGTCTGATCTAGTAGTGAGACCCTGAACACCCTGTAGACCCTTCCCTAAAATACAGAAGAAATAAAAGGGGTAGGGGAGATAGCTCAGTAGAATAAGTGCTTGCCTGGCAAGCTCAAGGGCCTGAGTTCAATCCCTGGTTCCACCAAAAAAAAAAAAAAAAAAA
>NW_004524580.1:19504046-19505944 GCF_000260255.1 Octodon degus
AAAGAAAGAAAGAAAGAAAGAAAGAAAGAAAAAGAGATAAGACTCAGAGTTAAGAGTAAAATTAGTTAGAAAAACAGAGCAAATTGTAGCATACCTTAGATATTGAAATTAAAACATAAAGCCTGTAGATAAATAATTGTATGTAAGTTTGGCAAGTAGCTAAAATACACCCCCTCATGAACAGGCACATTCGAGATTTCAGTAAAGAAATAAATCCTCCACATTAATATCCTTCAACTTTTAGTCATTTTTTGAAAAAAATAATTAATAGGGAGAGAAAAAGCTATTGTAATCATATGAACAATGTATGCAAAAGTACACCTTGATCTAATATAATTGTCTTATGTGTTTTATATACTTTTGGCCTATTAGTTTGGTTTTGAATCTATATATTGATAAATAATTTTATAAAGACTCATAAGATTTTCAATTTGATGCTGCTTATATAAAAGGGGGGGGGTAGATCAGGGAAAGCAGAATTGAGATGTTATATACATTTACCAATTCTATACCATAAGCCTAACTGCTACTTCAAGCATGTACTAGCAAAAATGTTAAAGACAAGGGCCAGCGAGATAGCTCAGCGGACTAAACGCTTGCTTAGGCAAGTGCAGGGGCCAGAGTTCCACTCCCCACACCGCATGCCGCTCCCCCACACCCCGGCTACCTGCGCGCTGAGCCGGCGATGGATTCCGGGCCGTGGTGGCACGTGCCTGTTATTCCAGCATTAAAGAGGATGAAAACAGGAGGATCACTACGAGTCCTAGCTGTGTAGTGAGACCTTGCACAAATAAATAAATAAATTAATTAATTAATTAAAAACAAATACATAAAAATGGAAAATGTACAACTGAGCAAAACATGTGATATTAAATAAGTTCCCACATATGGCACAATAAATGATTAATAAGCTTGAAAACAGGTGATTTATAAAATATTTGATTTGACTAGGAAAGAGAAAAGGAGCCAAAAGTAAACCAGATTCTCAGTGGCCTGTGAGATTTACACCAGAATATCTAAGATATATAACCGAAGCCCAAGGAAGTCAGAGGAAACACAATCGAAGAGGCATTTAGAAGATGGGATTTATTGGTCCCCTTGGGAAGCTTACTTCCAAAAGTGCGGGGCCGACTAACCGTCACCAGGTTCTGGGGCGGCCGCCTCTTCTGGAGTTAGATTGCAGGTTCTTCGTCTTTAACAAAGAACTGCATGAGACAAGCCAAGGTGAGAGGGGTGCGGGGGAAGCCAGCTCCCTGGCGTCCTTCTGAGCAGTCCGCACAGGGCTTTGGGACTTGATCTTCCCGCATGTGTGGGGATCTGGTCGTGTCGTCTACTTCTCGGGCCAGCTTTGTCTCCCCTAATCTCCTGTCTCACTGGAGCTGCCATAAACGATACCAGAGAACGGATGATTTGTGCAGAAATCTGTTTTCTCAGAATTATGAGAATTACAAGTCCGGGACCAAGCTGCTGTCCGTGTTGGTGGACGCGCAGCTTCTCCTCCTGGGGTACACCCCTCCTGGCTCTGCGCGTGGCCCCTCTCCACCCACAAGGAGAAAGCGAGATCTCCAGGGCCTCTTTCACCTCGGACCATCAGTCCTATAGGATTAAGACCCCGCATCCATATGTTTACTTCGTTAATAGGAATTCTTTCCATATACAATTTTATTAGGTTTCAGGGCTTCAGAAAATGAATTTTAGAAGACAATCTAGTCCCATAACATAAATTGCTAAAATTTACCTGATGAGGGGCTGGTGAGATGGCTCAGTGGTCTAAAGCACCTACTTAGAACAAGCTTGGCAAACCACGGGGACCGCGGTTCAATCCCCCAGCACCACATGCCAGCCAGCCCCGCCCCCTGGTGGGCTGAGCTGGCCACACACACACACACACACACACA
>NW_004524580.1:19506404-19509947 GCF_000260255.1 Octodon degus
TGCAAAAAGATGTTAGCAAGAAGTTTATATCCAGAAAAACGCTTCAAACATAAAAATAAAATAGAAATATTTTCAATAAATGGAAATGAAGGATGTTTGTATTATCAGAATTGATCTAAGAGAAATACTAAAGGGAGTGTTTTTTTAATTTAGGAGAATTTGAAGGAGAAGTATAAATGTGGGACATCAGACATGATAAGTATGAAAAAGCATTAAAACATATTCATCTTTTATTTAAAACACTATATACGATCCTAAAACAAAAGCACATCTTCTGTGGCTAGCCTAATATGTAAACCATGCAGTATATATAGATATATGATTACATTGCCTTAGAAATATAAATTAATGGTTTTGACAAGTTATTCTCTGGCTTATTTTCCTTATCTCAGACTTTTTTATGTAGTATTTCTGCCTTTCTTTGTAGCTTGGAATATTTGACTCTGCCTTCAAAATTCAAATTATGTGACTCAAATATCTTCTAAATATTTTTCAGTTTTACAGCATTCTAGGCTTTATTAACATCAATACTGTATTTCCCTTTGGGTGGCAACGGCTCCAGTCTTTGCTAGACGCTTCACCAGCAGACACTGTAAAAACATCTCTTGCTTCTGCCTGACTTCCTACCTATATATCTACCTCTTGGTAGACCTTTAAATATATATTGAACAAACAAGAGATTAAATAAATAAAGGAATGGTTTCATGAAAAAGTGCATTTTCTAATGAAATGAAAATCAATAAGAGTAAGGAAATTTTAAGAAAAAGAAGTTTCGATTAGGCATGCTAAGGTAATAGTGCTAACGTAACAATTGGGTCAATGTGTTACAAAAGCTATTAAGTGTCAGTTTGGATTCCGAGAAAAAAGCAGGATTGAAAAATATAATTAGAGGTCATAGATGTGACTAATCTCATTGTAGAAAAATAAAATTTGCACAAAGGCAAAGCTCTCATAAATAGTTTAAAATGTAACTGGTTTTCTGCTTTAATTGTATGGATGCTAAACTGAAACAGTCTAAGATTTCATCCAAAAATTGTGTTTCATCTTGCAGCAAGTATTTTGACTGTATAAACTGTGGTTGTCAATGGAAAAATGTTTTAATATGTCACAGGCAGCTTATTGCTTAACCAGGCTTGGAGTTTTTTTTTACTTTCCTAAGTTAACTTCCTACTGTTCAAAAATGTGGCTTTCTCTCTCCATAAGTTCTTTATCTTCTGTTTTCGTGATTAACATCTGGTATCAATAATTCGGCATTTTGGGAAGCAGTTTTGATTATAAGCTTTTTTTTTGAGGATCTGGTTGGTTTGAGATTGCATTTTTATTACTTACACATGGTGTACTTCTTGCCCTTTCTCTTCTTAAAATTCAGAATTAAACATTGACAAACTTCTTTCCAAGTTTTGAAATAATATTCTTGGTACTACATAAACTATCATGAAAATTTGTCCATTTACTTTAACAGATAATTTCATTTCAACTGTGGAGAGATTTTGCTTTAGTGATGTAAATTTATTCCCTTTACAGATGGTTTTATGATATCAGGAAGACATTCTGTTTTCTATTTAGTGAAAAATTGAATGTGGCATTGCAGTCTTAGACTCTAATAAAGAACAGTGTTATTATGAACCTCATGAAATGTGTAATCAAAGATGTAGACATTAGAAGTGAATGACAGAAATCTCCTGATCTAATTCTGTGCCCTCGCTAGTTCCTGGTTAAATTTGTAATACTGTATAACCATAAGGATGTAGTTTGCATTAATTTTTCTAGTACTGGGGACAGAATCCAAGTCTTCAAACTGAGCTACATCCCCAGTCATATGTAATCATGTGCCTCTATATGCATGTATGTATGTGTGTATACATGCATGAAGAGGCAGAGTATCACTAAGTTACTTAGGCTGGTATTGAACTTGCGATCCTCCTGTTTCCCATCCCAAGTAGCTGAAACCACAGACATGCCACCTGGGCACTTTAATGTGACTTTTTTTTTTTTTTTTTCAAAATTTGTCTATATACCCAAGTGCCTGTGAACCAGTGTTGTTGTTTGTCTGGTTTTCAGAGAAGAAAACAATTTGTGTAAGAGTAGGAAAAGTTATATAAGCACCTCATCTTCCACACTCCTCATCGGTTACTTTTATGAGGTAACACTGTAGCCTCTCAGAGTTCCCAAATCTGTTAATCCTCAATCACCAACCATAGGAACTGTTCCCCTTGTCACATCATTTATTAGCTTTCCTGCCTCCCTTACAGGTCAGGTTTTTCCTGGGATAAGTTCCAGGAACTACTCACAACCAAACACTTGTCTCGAAATCTGATTTATATATAATTGACACCAGAACAAAGGAATAATTTCCAAATAAGCAATTAGCCTTCCTATCCTCTAGAAAGAAGTAGGGCACAGAAAATGAAACTTGAGAGTGGCTTTCAGGATAGCCAGGCAACCATTTCTGCTGTGCGATCATTATTAATCATACTTTTGAAAGTGAGAAATGTAGTCTTGGTGCATTGCCAATTGCTTGGAATTAAATAAAAAGTCCATGGTGGAACTGACAAATCTGTCACCCACTTTCCACCAACTACAGCATTAAAGCAAGTCCCTTTGACTCTGCAAGATTGCATGCAGCAATTTGGATTTTCTTTAGCAGACTGTGCAGTCCCATTTTTTTTTTCTGTTTTCTACACTAAGAATGGAATGTTTCATGCCTTATTGTAGTAACTTTATTTGGCCCTTAATGAAGTTAAACCTGCTTGTACTGTTTGCTAGTCCAAGTGTATTACATGCTTGTGGGTTTAAAATGGTATTGTTATATTCTGAAATTAATTTTGGTAATGAAAATAGCAGCCCTTTTGCCTATAAAGGTAGTTTTTCCTTGGCTTTAGCTATTATCTCAAGTCTACATTATTTTCATTGTTGCTGTTGTGAATTGATCGGTTGATTAAAGAAACATGATCTAATTGGAATTATATCTTTAAAATTCTTTTAATTCTAGTTGTTGATTTTTTTTAAAAAAAATCATATAGATATGGCATATATATTTTTTCTCATGCTATATTCTCTTTTTTGCTATCCCGAGCATATTAGTAGTTTTTGAAAGCTACTAAAATACATGGCTTTACATAGCCACTTGAAAGAAGTATATAGCTCATTAAGTACTTCTTCAAAGAAATCTGAGTTAAAAATGGTTTTACACTGAGAAAAATCAGTTTCTAAATTTTTGTTCCTCTATAAGAATACTAGTAGATTCATTATCCACTAGATAATACTAGTAGGCACTATTTAGCTGCTAGAATACTAGTAGCTATTATACTAACATTTTCATACTAACATTTTCAGGAATATTAGGAGGTATTAATAGTTGAGGGAAGAAGGAGAGAGGAAAGGAGGAGAGAGCCAGCAAAAAAAGGAAGGGAGGAAAGAAGAAAGGAGAAAAGGAGGAAGATAACAAAAGAAAGAAGAAGAAGAAGAAGAAGAAGAAGAAGAAGAAGAAGAAGAAGAAGAAGAAGAAGAAGAAGAAGAAGAAGAAGAAGAAGAAGAAGAGAA
>NW_004524580.1:19510047-19524300 GCF_000260255.1 Octodon degus
GAAGGAAGGAAGGAAGGAAGGAAGGAAGGAAGGAAGGAAGGAAGGAAGGAGAAAAACTCAGACATTTTGTAAATGTTTTATGAGTTTGGAGTCACATAATATTTGATAAATGATCTTGAGTAAAATGTACCATCTGGAGTCAAAATGCATGTCATTTAATAAGAAGATAAAGAACATTTGGACATCTTTGAAATATTTTTATAGAAGAAACAATCTTTTCATTGTAACAAATGATGCATAAAATCATTTCGCCAACTTATTTTTGTGCATAAAATATGAGATATTAAATGCAAAACATTTTCTTGGGTACTTTTCCTTTGTTGTTGCCAATGAAGACAAGATATAATTCTTTCCAGATTTTCATTAGCTTCATTCTGGTGTGTGTGTGTGTGTGTGTGTGTGTGCGTGCGCATGTGTTGTTATGTGTGTTTCTGTGTCTATGTTAGAAGACAAACTCCATGGGCTAACATTCTGCCATATTCACTCTCCTCTAAAACTGCACAAGTCAAATTTACTAAAATTATAGCACTTGGCATGAAGTCACTGAACTAATTATGTGGTATTTAATTGCAAAGCAGAACAGTATGTATTTACATGGCATCTATAAAGAGAATTTTAAGTGTATGTGAGCTTAAATTTTTGTGACTATATTCAAGTTAGTAACTCCACTTCAGAACAAGGACTTTGAATATTAATTCATTGCCCTCAGGTCCGCTAGCCACAGCTGTTTCTTTTACCAACACAGAGCCTATGATGCGGCCATTATTGTTTTATTCTGCTGAGATCTTTCACCAAACATTTGGAGTTACTCCTTGGAAACAAATGACACACTCAAACAGCTTTGAAATTGTTGAGCTGTCTTACCCTTGAGTATTGGCAAGAATTTCTTATAACTAATTCTTTGGAAATTTTATTGGGTTGACTTCTCAGCATAAAACTGTCATTTTCAAAGAAATGGATAGATTTTAGATAACACTCATAGTTCATTTTCTATCATAAGTTATGTATATCTACATTTAAACATTCCTATTTTTCCTGGGCCATAACTGTTAAATGTACAAGTGACTGATAGGTTTTCCTTTTTCTGAAACATTCTGATTTAGCCGTTTATTTATTTATTTATATATTTTTTTTTATTTTAGGGAAGGGTCCTAAATGGTGCTCAGGGTCTCACTACTAGATCAAACTCGTAGTGATCTGCCTGTTTACAGCCTTCCAAGAGTTGGGATTACTGGTGCACTCCACCACACCCAGTCTCACTTGCTGTCTCAGTGCACCCCAAGGGCTGGCCCGCAAGACAGACTGGGGGACCGAACACCCGGCTATTTAATCCACTGAGCTCTTTGACCAGCCCTCTGATCTAGCCTTTTAAATACAACAGTTGGAGATTTTTAAAAATTTATTTTAAAGAGGTAAAACAAGCAAGGAAACAAAAAAGAAGAAGAAGAACAAAGACCAAAACAATGCAACATAAAACAATGCAAATGGTACAGAATTTCAAAACAAGAATAGAAACAAATATAACATTTGTTGTTGTATTATGTATTGTAATCATCAAATTCGTTGCTCCGATGAGCAGATATAGGTATTCACAACTAATCAAACAATTGAACATTAACTCTTTTGTTAATAAACCTTAATTTTTTTCAATGTCCTTTTTCAGTTTTGAATTTACTGTAAAGAGTATAGTAATAGTAGATAAGACACTAGAGATGGTGCACACTTAAAAGAACAAGATGAGAGGTGTCCATCTATGGTTATTACACTGCACATCGCTGTCCTCAATGTAGTTGTTCATATCATACATATTAGCGTATAGAGTTGCTCAAAGTAAACACTTTAAATATTAAACTAAATGTACATATGTAAATGTAATTATACTTAAAGTTATTTGGGTTTAATGAGATCAGACAAGTGAGGCAGGGGACCATAAAAATTGCCTTTGCCAAAAGCAGCAAGTTATATTATGTGCGTGTACTCACTCCCAGGGTGATTGTACACTGTGTGCACTGCTGACATGTAGTGACAAAAGAGAAAAGAGGGTTTTGAACTGTTGAGAGGAAAGATCACATGAGGACAGGAGAAGACAAAAGTCTGAAAGATAAGAAGAGGAGGAGCCTTAGGAGAAACCAAGCTTATATTGGATTTCCTACTCTGCAGGATGGCGAGAAGATAAATTTTTTTGTGATTTTTTTATTGTAATATTGGGAAATGTGTTGGAGAAGCATATTCAACTATAAATTTCAAAAGTGCTGATAATCAAGCATAAGTTGTTTGGAATTAAAGATTGGAAGGAAAAAGCAGAAGCAACCACAAAGTAATTTGAGTACTTGACTAAGGAGCAAAATGCTGCATATAAAAGGAAGAGAAGTCCTACAGATATTGGGCATAAAAGAGAGATGGTGCGGGCTGTCATTAGATTTTCCTCAGAAGGGTGACTGAGCAGTAATGCTTATATAAATGAGTGAGGGATCAGATATGGTAGTACTAAAAGCAAGACAACATCCCACATATGAAATCCATAACTAAATGTACATATGTAAATCTAATTATACTTAAAGTTATTTGGGTTTAATGAGATCAGACAAGTGAGGCAGGGGACCATAAAAATTGCCTTTCCCAAAGCTAAAGCTGTGAGACTCAAACCTGCAAATCACCGGGGCCCTGTGCCTGTCTCCAGTGCTGATCTGCTGTTGTAACCGAGGTCTAACCAGGCCTACCTCTCACTCCTTCCTGAGTCAGCCCGCCCCAGGACCCATCTAAACTGCCCTCCAGCAGCAATCCCCAACTCCAGCGGGCCAGACAGGACTTCCACACCAATGTGGTCTCCCAGGACCCTGACACAGTGGTCAAGTTCATGGGTGCTGAAGCTGCCCAATTAGTGTGGCCGGATCTGGGGCTGGCATTGAAATGATGTTTGGCAGCTTGATCATTGGCTATGCCAGGAATCTGTCTCTTAAACAGCAGCTCTTCTCCAACACCATCCTGTGCTTTATCCTGTCCGAGGCCATGAAGCTCTTCTGATGGTCACCTTCCTCATCCTCATCCTCTTCACCATGTGAGCACTGTGGAATGCCCACATTGCCTGGTGCTGGACCCAAGCTGTATCATTAAAGAACATTTCTCTTAAAAAAAATGCCTTTCCCTTCCTGCTCTAGCTCCCTCTGGCACTCTATCCCTGAGCCACTACCTTTACCCGTCTTCTTAATGCTTGCCAAATCTTCTCCCTGTGTAGGGCTTAAGTAAACATTCCATTTAGGAGGCTTCAAACCTTACATGACATTAAACCTTTAGTGGGGTAATAATGGACAGAATAAAATGCAGGAATACCTCAAGTCATGAATGCCTCTGTCTACAAACAACTTGGTTCACAGAAGCACTGGGGAAAATTTTGTTTTGTTTGCAAACTCTGTACCAGCTGACAAACACAACCATGGCCATCTTTTCTACACAAACACTAATGGGGCCATCTTTGCCAAAACTGTAAAATTAGTTACATCTGTATACTGAGGTAGCACTCCGTTATGTTACTACTAGCATCTTATTAAAGGCTTTTGAAAAGTTTTGAAACAGAATAAATACGTTAAAGAATGCAGGATGATATCAACTGTTGATGATAGAGTTGAGTATCTTCTTGGAAGACAATAGAAACAGGTACAAATATTTCCAGCATTGAATGAGAGAGACAAATATTTCAGCTCCATGTTTGTTGTGAGATGGACACTTTCTTACTCACTTGCTGATTGTTAGGGCAAAATAACTGACACCTACAGGGAGAGTTGTTCTTGGATTCATAGTTTCAGTTCAGGGTCAGTTAGCTGTCAGACAGAGATTTTTTTGGAAGAAGAGCTGGTGAAAGATAGCTGCTCAATTCCTGGATGTCAGAAAGTGCAGAGAGAAAGGAAGAGCAGGGATGCTGAGCCACTTTTCCAAGTGATGCCCAAGAGACCTACCTCCATCCAGGTCCACCTCCTAAGTGCACATTCAGCTCCTGTGCTCATCAACGGATGGACACACCAGTGCACATATCATTCTTGTGACCCAATTCTCCTCCAAAAACATAAGCATTGGGAGGAACATTTCAGGTGTAAATCCAGCAGACACAGCAATGGGGAGCCTACTTCTTGTAGGTTCCTGGTAGCGGGGACACAATATTTACGTAATCATTAAACAGCAAACATACCTTCTTAACTTTCACACTGAAAAAGTAGTTCATGGGAAATTTATACCAACCAATATTAACAATTGAAGATAGTATCAACTTGAACAAGTTGGTCCATGACACTAACAGTGTATCTGATGGAAAATATTGGCAACTATTAGAGAAGAATCCAAATGTTAATTTCCTCAGCTTGCATAGAGAAAAGTTGAGATAGTCTTGTAGAGGTGTTCCAACTAGAAATCATACTATGAGGTTTCTGTTTTCCAAAGTTTATGAAGATAAGATATTTAGAGAATGAGATGATGCTCTAAAGATATAGAAAATGAAGATTGTTGTGTAAAACATACTAAAGGATCTACCATGAGAGATTCAATGTAAGTTGTTTAAGTTTCCTATATCAAAAGGGATGGAGATGTGCTAGTAGACACATAAAGAAAACAATAAGAAATATTTAAAATGAGTGTTTCTAGACTGTCAGATGAGGATAGAGAGGATAGGGTCTTTCTATTATTATTTTGATTGGGATTTTTTCCTAGTTATTTGATTTTCACCAAATTAACGGATCATTTAGATACAAACTCAGATTTAATATTTTCACTGATTGTAAAACTAAGCACCGAAAAGGAACAAAATATAACTTAATTGTTTAGGATGGGCTACTACACTGTAATAATAAATACCACAAATTTCACTGGCTTAATATGGAACAAAAATTTTCCTGTACCACTCAGAAGGGTAAACCTGCCCTAAGCAACCCTCTAGAGAACCCAGCAAAATGGCAGGCTCACTACCATCTGGAGCTTGGAAAGTGCTAGTTCCCTCCCTGACCTCAGTTGTGGGAAAGAAAGCCTTATTCCTTTGTTATGTAATGCTTTGGCCTAGATCTGACACTTAGCTTTCAGTTTAAAAAAATAGAATAAATTATGTATTAATGTATGTATGCATGTATGCATTTTTGTGGGTACGAAGGATTTAACCCTTGGCCTTTTCACTCAGCTACACCCTGAGCCCCTTTTATTTTTCTTTTGAGATAGGTTCTCTCTAAGTTGCCCATACACATCTGGAATTTGCAATCGTGTATTTCATTCTTTCAAAATGCTGAGATTGTAGGCATCCCCCACTATGTCAGTCAGAATTTGCCTCATGGTGTTTTTCTTTAAAGAGAGTGGAAAGGTTTAAACCTTCTATAAGTGTGTTAAAGAGATAACAATAGTGTAGATAAACTCTAGAAATTTCCATTAAACTAAATACATATGCACTTAAGACTTTGGATGGGTACGTGTGTTTCTGAGTCTGCATTCACCACGCTGGTCTAAGATGTGGAGCCAGGTATTATTTTAATCCCTCAGTGACTCAAGTAATTTTCTGTTCTTCCTAACTCTATAAAGACTTCCTAACTCTATAAGGACTCTGTATAGGCTTTTAGTTCATAGAAGTAGCTCATTTTATATAGAAATAACATTTGCTCCATCTCTTAATGAAGTATTGCTATGCCTCAATCTGGCTAAAATTGCAGTTTATACTCTTAGTAATCAAAAGCGTTGTTATGTTGTTAATACAAGCAAGAGGGCAGAGAACAGAATATAATGTGTGGCCTTTTCCCTAGTGGAAACAAACCCAGATAGATGGACACACTTTCAGCTATTTTTTTTTTAAAGACTATCCTCCTAGTCATTTTACTGTTCTGTTCCAGGACATTTTCAACCGCATATACTTTTAACAACTCAGACCACTAGTCTCTTTCTTCCCTTGAATTTTGTTTATTCAGCAGAATATCACAAAGAAAGTGATTTTTTTTCAAAAGCTGAGAGCTACATATAAAATTTAAGAAAACATATCTGTGATTTTATAAATTCCATGTTAGATTTGCTGAAAAATTTAAGTGCTGTAGTGTGCTTATGTAATATTTTCTTCCTTTTCCAAATATAGAAATAGTCTCAGAAAGACATTTCTCTGGCTTAGATGAAAAAAACCACACTTTTTAAATATTAATTTTACTGAGAAAGAAATAGCATTGAGATAGTTTCAAAACAGGTTAGTAGGACAGTTACAATAATTAATACATTGTATATTGTTGTCTTCATTGTAGTTATTCATAGCACAAGATGCAGATATGAGATCTTGTCTAAACACTATTAATACATATCTTTCTTCTCATTGAGCTAAGAGAAAGTAGCTGTACATCTATCCTAACTTTTTTGTATATACAGATAAATATATATATATATTTTTTTCACTACAAAATAGTCCTTCATATATGTCCCCCTTTTTGTTTACTTTTGTCAGAGATGGGTATTCCATCACCATTTAAATATTGTAGGTGAGTGAATTCAGCAAAGTAATCCAATATGGTCCAATAGCCCATAATAGTAATGGGTTTTCTGCAGGACTGGCAATGTCATAAGTTGTTGACTTGAGCCTTTTTCAGTTCAACATACTAATATGGCTTTACTTTTTATACCTCATTTTTATACTTTTATGCTGGATCTTTAAGACCAAGATGAAGCAAGACCTATATAACAAGAAATGTAACTTTTTTATGTGACAAGTTCAGTCAAATCCCCTCAGGGTTTACCCTGAAACCCTGTACCACAGTTTATGGATTCTTTGTCAGTGTCACCCATGTGGATGAGTAATGGCCATTGCTCGACCTGAGAGAATGTTTTCTCTCCATGTGACTCTCCTAAGTCACACTCTACATCATCAATCACTTTCCTCTGTGGCCCCATAATTTCCTTGATTAGAAAATCTGGGACACCACTAAGATACTGCATGTTAAAGTGCAGGTTCTTTTATGTCCTGAGTCCTCATTGACCTTGAAGAGCTAGGGCCAAAATATTTGCTATCCTTGTAGCTCTTCTTTTTCTCTAATTTTTCGGTCTGCAAACTTAAGCTGTAGTTTTGGTAAATATGATGTATTATTTACTAAATCACAAGTTACTTACAGCATGTACAATGCTTCAGATAATATAGAAAATAGCATTCAAAGAGACACAAGAATTTTAAACACACACAGTATTTTAATAATTAATTACTAAGGGCATATATGTAGTGTGATTGAAAATTATGGTGAATATTTACATTATAAAAATTTTCATAACAAAAGACATATTTCTTTTAATTCCTTTTAAAATAGTCCTCTTTTCCTCAAACACATTTATCTCATGGTTCCTACCATTTCCTGAAGCACTTCTGGAAGTCCTCTTTCATGAGTGTCTATACATTAATTTGATTTCCCTAATCTATTCAAAACAATTTCATGGTCATTTTAACCTTAGGGAAGATCCCTCTAGTGGAGTGCCAACTGGTGGTCAACTTGACATTCCCAGCTGAACTGAACTAGCGTGTGTGGTGCTGGGTGTGGCAGGCCCACCTGAGGATTGCTGCCAGCAGCATGAGAGAGAGAACCGGAGAAGAGAAGCTGTTGGGAAGCTGTAGGGAGCTGTTGGTTTTCTTAGAGGAGCTTTTCATACTGGCTTTCCTGGTGACTTTGGCTGCTCTTGTCAGAGGAGGAGCTCAGCATCTCATTGTCACCGAGAGGGGCTGCAGTTCACAGTGGGGAGCTCTGGTCCTCTCCTTGAATATCACTTCCTGGCTCTGGAGCAGAAGATAGTGCACTGCTCAGCCTCCTAGAGAAGCTTGTTGCATTGGCTTTCCTGATGAAAACTCGGTTTTCCTCATCCTCAGGGGAGCTCAGGACCTCACTGCTGCTGAAGGTGGCCGTGGTACTTTTCTGGGACAGCTCTGGTTTCTGAGTGCTGCTTCCTGGTTCCAGTGCAGATCGCTCAGTCTGCTAGCACAGATCCTTCAACACACTGGCCCAGACATTCCAGCCCCTACCACTGACCTTTGAGTCTGCAGCTCAGATCAATGCAGCAAGCCTGCATGGGGCACTGACGCGGGCTCTGGGACTTCAGCTGGACTTTGGGAGGCACTGTTACGAGCTCTAGGTCTTCAGCTGGACTCCTGTAGGATATCAGGGCTCAGACCATCAGTGGAATTCTTTGGCCTGTAGTATGTGGACAGATTTCCTGCACCCGTATATATGATTGTTGGGTAGTTCATTATAAAACAATCTTACAAACTTTGTCCTAGTATATTACTCCCCCTGCAAAAACCTTACCCATGACAAGCTCAAATTTCACAGAGCCCAATCAGGCGAATGAGTTGAATGAGGACACACATAATGTGCGTGCAAGCCTGCCTCTCTGTTCAGGAGGCAGTCAATAGTAGCATTCATCATATTTATAATCGTACCAACACAGACAGCCTCTCAGGAAAGAGGATTTCCAAAATTGCTTTAGAATATGAAAGAATTGATTGGATGCCTATTTGAAGTGGAGATGAGTATTGGAGCAGATTAACAGCAATATGTAGTATTTCAGTAATCTCAACATTCACCATATATTTTGATCGTCCCTTATATACTTCGCTTGAAAATAATTTCCCAAACATTTTTAAACAATGATTTCTCATCCGAAGAGTTATAACACAGTAGGCAAAGGATTCTAAAGGGGACCAGGTAGGTATGTGGACTTGCGGGAGGCATTGTTATGAACTCTAAGTTTCAGCTGGAAAACCAGCCGCTACTTGAAACTGTATAATATATTTAAATTATTAGTATTATTCAGAAATTCCATCATAGTGCACTGATTATTTGTTCCCATTTTGCCAAAATAATCTCTGAGCACTTGCATCTGAGATTCCTGCTAAATTGTGGCCCCTTTTCCCTTTGACTGTGGTGACATATTTTGGCTTTACATCAATATTACTTTTTCTTGGCCAATCCCAGATTTTTCCAATTTCTCTACATTGGGCTTTTAAAACATCTTAAATTATACTCTTCCAGGTTTCAGGTTTTTTTCCCAGATCACATACATTCAAATTCACTCCCTTCTCTGGGCTTCATTCTAGTGAAGCTTTGGTCTTTTTTTCTCCAAATTATTTGTCCTTCATGGATTTTTTCCCCAGCTCTGCCATCCCCAATCTCAATCGCCCTCTCAGTGAGCCCCAGGGGTGGGCCCAGCACACCAGGGGATCGGACCCCTGCTGCCGTACTCTGCTGAAGCAGGCACTTTAGTTCGCAAAGCTACCTGGACAGCCCTCATTTTATTTTATTTTTTTCCATAATTTTATTGACAAACAAATAGCAATGAGACAGTTTCCAACCAAATTGGTAGGACAGTTTCAATAATTAACACATTGCATACACTCTTCCTAGTGGTTAATTGCTGTACAAGATGAAGACATGATATCCTATTTAGAAATGCCATTAGAACAAATCCCTCTATTCATTAAGAGAATGCAACTATATATCTATCCTAACCACTTTGAATACACAGATACAAAAAGGACATTCATCGGTATCCCCCATTTTTCTAAGTTCCGTTATTGAATATTATAGGTGTGCAAACTCAGCAAAATAGTCTAAAAGAGTCCAGTAGCCCATAATAGTATTGGGTCTTCCGCTTGACTGGCAATGTCAGGATAGATATACAGCTACTTTCTCTTAATTCAATGAATAGAAAGATTTGTACAAATAGTATGGACAAGATATCATGTCTGTATCTTGTACTATGAATAATCACTAAGAAGACAATAATATGCAATGTACTAATAATTGAAACTGTCCTACTAATTGGTTTTGAAACTGTCTTATTGCTATTTGTTTCTCAATAAAATTATTTTAAAAAAAAGAAATTGTTGACCTGAGTTTATTTATTTTACTGTTCAACTTCAACCTCCAAGGTCATTCGCTCCATTCCTTTAACCTCAGCTTTCCTTGAATCTTTGCTCCTCCATTGTAACAAAACAAAATCCTCAATTTCGATCAGTTCAATCATTCATTTTTCTCATTTCTGTATTTGTAAAATAGTCTGATAGGACAAGAAAAATCCATATGACTCTGTGTATTGAATTGGCAAATAAAAATAATTTCCAATGTGCCATTTAATTAATAATTTTACATGTCAAATGATAAAAGTAGAGTATCATTATCTCTTTTAATACTCACAACAACTTCATAAGTTAGTTGATATTGTTTCCAGTTTTACAGGTGAGAGAATCTCACAGTTAAGACATTAGACAAAGATCAAAGGGTTAGTAAGTGACATAGTTCGAATCTGAAACTACATGTCCTCTCCAGAACAATTCATAACCTTCTACCATAACTATTTAAATGTATTTTCTGCTGGTCTTTTGTTGTTTTTCTTAACACTTTTCTTTTTAATTTAATGTTTATTTATATTTTTACTTTGTAATGTATATTGATATCAATTGTGGGAAATCCCTGCAAGTGTGTAATGTATCTTAACTCTTTTTCTGTCCTCTTCTTCTCTTCCTTTCCCCTTACTCCATTTCTTGGCTTTCTGTTCTTTTCCCTTAGATTCTATAGTATTCTGTTGCTCATCCTATTTTTCCCTTTGTACTAATTTAACATATATACATTCTCCATTTCTAAATTGTATTAACTTTGAAACAATGCCTCTTTAAGTTTTGCATTCCCCCTTGTCAATGCAGGATCCTTAGAAGGCAGCCCAATGTCCCAGTATAGAGCTGGATTAGCATATGGGAAAGTGGATTAAGCGTGTGATATTAGGATTGAGAGTGTGCAAAATGGAAGCCCCACCCTGAGCATGGGCGGTTCCAATCAGTAGGCTTGTAGCCTGGGTGGAATATAAAGCAATAGAAGAAAGGCTTGCTGGTGCTGCTGCTGCTGCTGCTGCTGCTGCTGCTGCTGCTGCTGCTGCTGCTGCTGCTGCTGCTGCTGCTGCTTCCTCTGCTTGCCCTGCCATAAACTCTTTCTCTTCTTCTGTACCTTGTTGCTATAACACTCTGTTTTGGAGGAAGACAATTATGGAATAAAACCACTATGAGTTCTGAGCTTAAATAAACCTTTCCTCCTTTGACTTGTGGATGTTCACATTTTGCCCCAGTTATGAAATAAGTAACTAATATAAGGACATTATGAAAATCTTTTTCTCTTTGTCCCTTGTTCCTGGTGTATAGCTCATAAGCTCCTAAATCCCATGAAGTGTTCTGAGTGATAGAAACATCTTCTTTTTCTAAATAGGCATCTCCTAGAATCTTCAGGGTGTCATCTGATTGCTAAGGGAAATACCTTTGTGATTAAAACTTAGAATGTCCTGTCCCTTTCTCTGATATCTAGGAAAAGAGGAGCTGAAGGTTGAGCTGACTATCACTGGTGAATGATGTAATCCATATAAAGAAGCCTCCATAAAAATGAAAAGAAATAAAAAATGGGGTTCACGGAGCTTCCTGTCTGCTGAACGCCAGGAGGAGTTGGAAACATGGCACACCAGGAGACCTGGGGGCTCTGTCCCCTTTACACATGGCTTGCCCTGTCTCACTTCCTACTGATTTCACCTATAGCCTCTGTAGTCTGATTTAACGAGCTGGTAAACATTAGCAAAATGTTCCTCTAAGCCTGCAAGCTGTTGCCCTAAAGTAATCAAAGCTTGGGAGGGAGTGCAAGACTTCAATTAAACTGACAATTTGCACTCAGTTTTGTGGGACGCAGACCGTAATGTATGGGATCTGACACTATCACATGTCAGAATTGAATCGAATTATAGCAAAACCAGCTGCCATAGGCAGTAGAAATTTCTTCATTTCCAAGACAAGATGAAGCACTGTGTTTGTTTTGTGTATAAGAGCGTAAATGGAAAACCTGTGTTTTTCTTTCCTGTTTAACATACATGTACACATGGACACGCGCATATACACACAAACATTTGTATTTAATTATTTATGAGGGTTGATATTATTTTATAACATCAGCATTATCAAAAATATCATCTAGAAATAATTTTTACCATGATAGACTTTTAATCTAGTTTTTCATTTTTAAGAGTATTTGTGGCCAGGGAGATTCCTTGGCTGTCCAACCACCTGCCCGGCAAGCACAAGAACATGGCTCAATCTCCAGTACCACACGCCATGCCAGTCCAGAGCCATGCTGGCCACCAAAAGTGGGCATGGTGGTGGATGACTCAGACAGTTTCCAACCAAATTGGTAGGACAGTTTCAATAATTAACACATTGCATACACTCTTCCTAGTGGTTAATTGCTGCGTAGTGAGACCCTGGACCAAATGAATAAATAAATAAATAAATAAATAAATAAATAAATAAAAGAATTTTGATAATTTAAAAAAGAGTATTTGTGAGAATGAGAGAAGAGGGCATGGGGAAAAGAAAAATATCTATGTATGTAAGCAGGATGGTTTGGACAACTGTACTGTGGACTTCTTCTGGTCAATGGAAAGAGGTGGTAAATCCTTAATTTATTTTGTCTTCTTTTTTCAATTCTTTTTCCTTTTTCTTGCTTCTTAACTTCTTATATTTTTTTCTTTCTTATTCCAATTTAGCATGCATAGATTTGCTAATATGTACAACTAATTTGAAGACCACATGCACGAAAACATATACTGTGAAATTTGTATTATTTTGTTTAGAGAAATTCTGTATTGCTTGTAATGTTTGCTTTAACACTATTCTGTATTCTCTTTAAAAACAAAGTAAAAAGAGTATTTGTGCAAATTAAGCAAGAGACTTTTGTAAGGTTCTTCTCACACGAAAACCTGACTTGTCTTTTTAAAATTTATCATTTATATAAAGTTCTTACTCTGGGCTCAAGTGGAATAAGTGCTTGCTGGAGCGTGCAAGGTACGGAGTTTAATCCCCAGTACCCCCTAAATAAATAAATCAATAAATACAGGAAAATAAAGTTCCTACTCTAAATGCAGTCTCGCTTTTCTGTGCTCTAGGTCCCATTTTTTCTTGCAACATATGAAGTTCATCCCATTTACATAGAAAAATTTTAGAAAATATTCTTTTTTGTTTCAGTAGGTATTTAAAATGAAGGGTTGCGTAATTATCGAGAACTCATAATTGAAGGAATGGTATTAGAGTTTTTCAAGTTATTGAGCTTGAAAAAGTTTTGTAATAGTAACAAAATATAAACAATTGGAAGAAAGATGAGCATATTCAAAAAATTTAAGGAATCTAGAGTAATTTCATACATACATAAAAAAGAACTGCAAATAAGACCCATGCATCTCCTATAATTTCTCAATTTCTCCTACATTTCTCAATACCTGTAGTAATTGCTGCATTCTCCAGATTTGTCCCCTGTCATGAACTGTCTTATATCAATGATGTACAAACATCTCAATGTGGAATTATTCTAAGAATATTGAATGAATTAGCATAGCCTAACACATCTGAAGCCTTCCAGGCCTCATTCAATGACTTCATAAATTAATGTCAAACTATGCCTATGAACTCACAATGCTTTCTACAATGTACATTAAAAATGTTCTGCCATCCACAGTATTTTGAAAACCAGAACCCTTAACGTTCTCTCTTCTTCCATCACTTCCTGCCAGAATCTAGCACTAAATCTTGACAACGTAATCTCCTAGAACTCACATTTATCCAACATTCTGGTGAGCAACATCAGTCTCATTCAATGCTAGATTTTTCTACCTGACATTGTAACAGTGAAGTCCTGCTGTCTGTGCCCACAAGCAGGCATGGCTATCCTCACACGGGGTTCCACACAGTGTCCAGAAGAAACCTGTGCGCTGTCACGCAGGTTACTCAGTACTCACCATATGTCAGCTCTTCTGGACACTCCAGATGTTCTAATTCATTTAATCTTCACTCTAAGTTAGGTACTGTGATTTGTGCTTATTTTACAACTGTCGAAAAATAGCTACAGAAAATAGCCACCTAGAACCACATGGCAGCTAAGTGGTAAGGCTAGGATTTAGATGCAACAGTTTTAATTTTAGAGTTCATGTTTTTATTGATACACGATATTATTACCCTTTGAAGGGAAAGTGTGTCTGCTTTAAAACTTCTCAAATTTCCAAATTTTCTGAAGAACTAATCTTCAAACGATGCCTAGAATTTTCTATTTTCCCACCTCACCTGTACACTATTCATGATTTATTTGTTTTCTTAACATTATTCTTAGGGAAAACTTCTATCAAAAAACCTTTACTAATTCCTTCATAGCATGCAGTTTTCTGTTAAGGACAGTTGTCACAGATGAAATTCTACAT
>NW_004524580.1:19530005-19572065 GCF_000260255.1 Octodon degus
CATCTTGTACAGCAATTAACCACTAAGAAGAATATATGCAGTGTATTATTTGTTGAAAAATAAAAAAATAAATAAATAAAAATAAAATAAAAAGAATATTTTAGGGGAGCTAGGGAGAGGGCTTAGTGGAATAAGTGCTTAGGCCTGACCATATAGCTCAACAGAATAAAGTGCCTGCTTAAGCAGAGCACAGTGGCTAGGCTCTGATCCCTGGTATAGCATGCCAGCCTCAGGCTCCAGGGAGCACTGAGACTGCGATTAAGACTAGGCGTGGTGGTATGTGCCTGTAATCCCAGCACTTGTGAGGCTGAAAACAGGAGTCTATGTAGTGAGACCCTGTAGACTCCGCAGTCCCTGTACTAAATACATTAAAAAAAATTTTTAGAACTCTCTTGTTTCCAGGTCAGAAGGGCTTTTCACATCATTTATCTACTGTCATCATTCTTTCCTTATGGAAAAGATCAAGTAATGAACTCAATCTCAAGAAAAATTGACTCCTTTGCTGGACATCTTTGAAAAACTAGATTTGCCCCTATCTACGAAGAGTAAATTTCAAGAACCACAGTGAATACCTGACCCACATAATAGCCAGCCATACATACCCTGGGTTTTGACTATACATGTATACCTCTGATAAAGTTTAATTTATAAAATTAGTCACAGTAAAAAACTTATAAAAAGTAATAATAAAAACAATTACAGTGTACCTCCATAAATTTGCAGTTTAGAGGTCATGGTCTCCGTTGTTGACACATTTTCCTCAGAACCTAGCTAATAATTGTTTGAGGAAACCCCACATTTCAGGAAAACTGTAAATATCCTCTGTAATTAGGTTTTGGCAGGAGGTTTGTAAGTAACCAATCAAGAGCGATGATATTCAGTCCTTCTTGATGCTGATTGGCTCCTGCCCTGCACTGCATCCCTGACAGATGCACCAGCATTGTTGTATCATAATGGCTCAGGTGTTCTAGATGTTGCTCTTCTCAAAGCCCTAGGACTCCTGTAGTGCAGGCAAAACACGCTGGATCTCTATGCCTTAATACACTATTCATTAAATTTAATGAAGTATCTACAGAATACTGCATATTTATGGTTTAAACTATAAAAATAGACATGCAGGACTTGGGACATAGCTCAGTAGAATAAGTGCTTGCCTGGCAAGTGCAAGGTCCTGAGTTCAATCCTCACTACCACAAGAAAAAAAAAAAAAAACATGCAAAGGCATTTTTCTGATGATATCTGAAATTCATGAATTTTTCACAATTGGCAGGTGCTCTATGCGAATGTAACCCCACAACTTGTGGAGCTCCTGTGTATAACAATATATCATAATGGGGGTATGTGAATGTGGTATCTCATAAGACATCTTTCTGTGCCATTCATATCCATCTTTCTCAATGATACAAAATGATTTTACGCCCACAGGACACAGGATAGGATGAAGGGTAAGGAGGTGTACATCTGTTACGCAAGCAGCATGAATCCACTACATCATGGATCCCTTGGCCACAGGCACTGTGACACTGCTGTGCTGACAGACCTGCCCATTCAGGTGGCTCTGAGCAGTTCACGTAAGGAAGAGCACATGATTCCGATGTGCAGGGTAAGGAGTTGATCTGTATTCCATGTGGACTGAGCCAGATAGTGGAAATTTCTTTTAAAATTACATATTTTACATTTACAAAATTTTTACTTTAATACTTTTAGACTACACTGCACCATACGTAACTGAAAATGTTGAAAATAGAACTATTGAAAAAGTGAGGAACAACTACATTAGAAAATCTGCCTGTACCTAAAATGAAATATAGCATCTTGCCTTAAGTTTTATTCTTCAGTTTGAAGCTTCCTGAAATGTTTCCACCTAACAAACTTTTAAGTACTTCATGTTATTCTTTGTCTCACCATATATTCCTTTTTCCAATTCTACATATATCAAATAAACCTAGGTTTAATGATAAAATTATTTCTAATGTATTTTTCATAGTTATATTTACGTACATTGAGATATTTTTAAAAAATACTTTTCTTTGGAATGCTAATTAATTTGATTACTTGCCTTCAGGTAACATTTGTAAAAAATACTAAAATGTAAAGATTTGTTCTCCTTTACATCCAAATTAGTTCTGGCAGGAAAATATATAATACCACACATTGTTATTTTTTTCTGAGAAATCACAATATAAAAGGCCACACATTTTGAGGATCTTTGCACTAATCTGTTAACCTTGTTTAATTTTTTGATCCTAAGAGTGTATAATCCTATATTTAGTAAAGTAGATCAAATTTTATAGGATTTGTTGAGAACACTCTTTGGAAAACATAAAAAATGGCATGAATTAGTCTCTCTGGAATATTTATTGTTGATAGTGCATATCTTACAAAAGTAGAAGGTTAAAATATATTTTATTGCATAATGATACACTGGGTTACTTTTTAACTCATGAGAAACAGATATGTAAAATAAGAATACAATATTATCCTGTGTTTACAGGAATAAGAAAAAGGAAGATAGATAAAAACATGTTTGCATATATTCATGCTAGAAAAATACAAACAATTGTTAGTATGTCACTTTTTATTATTATACGTACCTAAATGGAACATTAGAGTAATTGTCTCAAAACACATGTTTTATTTGATTTGTTAAAAAGCCTTTAGTCCTATTATTTATAAAATCCAAAAATCATGAATAAAATAAGAATTGAGTAATTCGCATTCTAAATGTTAAACGTGAGACTGGGAGTGGTAGTGCACACCTGAAATCCGAGTTTGGGAGTTTGAAAAATAGGAGGATCACTATGAGTCCAATATGTGTAGTGAGACCTCATAGACCCTGTACTAAAATACATTAAAAAAATGAGGACTCTATGAGAAATGCTTTATAATAACTGTAAAATTTAGACTATCATTGAAAATACAGATATATATATATATATATATATATGAAACAGCTATAGAAAAATAGTGAATTTTAGATGTTTTCTGCTTTGTTATTCAGTAAAAAAGGACAAGAAATCTCTTCCTGTAAAGTATTTGCATCATTATACACTCATTTTTGAATGAAATGCCAAAATTTCATGCGCAATATCCATTCAGCAATCTGTCTTTGTTTCATCATAATCCCAAGAAAAAAATTTCGTTTGCCTCCAATCTCCCTACATCTTCTTTGAGTCTTACATTTCTATTGTAAATATAGCACCTATGTAATTAATTCTGAACATACAATTATATGCTTCTCATTTTCACAATGAAAATGAATTACTTGGTATTCATCAGCTACAAAAGAAACAGCTATCTTTGAGTTGATAAATTATCTTAACTCTGTGTCTGATGTATTAATTGAGAAGCAAATTAATGTATGTTGTACTGTACGCCACTGGCATAAGTACTAAAGCAGTTTTGTATGGAAACATAAAAGCTGCACAGATGAAAATGGTGGCCAAGAGCAGCTGGAAATTTTAGCTCATTTAAAAGCTAATTCTGGAATGGCTAAAGACATCCTTAAATGATGACGGCTTGAAGGAGCTTGAAGCATGTCATTAAGTCCATTGGGATTGGTGGTTTAATTTCATTTCCATCCAGTCGGAGGTAACTCAGTTGAGGTCCGTGGATGAAGACATCTTGGTCTGCCCGCAGTGTGATAGGAGTAGGACATATCCTGGAGACATTCACACCTATGGAGCCAAAGACAGAATAAATGATTAATCAGGATGCAAGAGAGAGTAGAGGCTAAGAGTGCAGAGTCTGCCACAGCAGCCCTAAGGAAGTTCTAGTGGCAGGAAGAATAAAAGTGGCAGAGAAATTGGCCACCTTCTGTAAAGCAATGATTGTGGGCACCTGTTTTACCAAAATAATCTGGTAAAAGTGTGTAAGAGATGCACAGTCATTTCACTCTATGGTCTGCTATGCTTATTATAGAATACTAGAAAGAAAACACTGGTAAGAACTGTACTGTGAACAAAGGTATACGGGACATACAATCTTTCCTGGAAGATCACCGGTGTGATAAAACATGTTAAAAGTGCTGAAGTATGAGTTAGAGATGGATACAACTGTTCACACCTGGCTCAGCAAAACTGGACGGGTGTAGTATTGAAGGAATGGTTACATGAAAGGATGGATGGGGAAAATCAATCTGATTAAGAGTCCAGCGTAAGAATCAAAGACTCGAAGCCAGGGATTATCCCATCAAACTTTTCATATGGGTAGGACTGGAGAAATCGTGCCACTTGCCCTGGATCAGAACCCATAGCATCATCATCTATATTGAGGCTTAGGATCATCTTCTAGATGGATTATGTGTTAAAGTGGCAAACTTCAAATATACAGCTGCTGGTCTCAACCATGAATCCATATACTGTACTGTTTTTAATTTTTTTAACCTGTTATTTATTTATTTTTGCACAGGGTCTTGCTACACAGCTCAGACTCGTAGTGATCCTCCTGTCTCAGCCTTCCCAGGGCTGGGGTTATAGGAGTGCACCACCATACTTAGTCTCGGTGGCCAGCTCAGCATACCCCAGGCTGTGAGGTGGCACGGCATGTGGTACCAGGGATCAAAACCAGGTCCTTGTGTTTGCCAGACAGGCACTTAGACAGCTGAGCTATCTCCCCAGCCCTGTACTGCCTTTAGATTCATTCCTATAGCTGATTTGAGCAAAAACTGTTTGTTACTGAGACCCATCTAAGTGGCAGTGCCTCTCCTCTCTGTCCTTTCGATACTTATACATTCATTTGCTTTGAAAGGCTTTATGCTTACTGTTTGCTTTGAACTTGAACTTGAGGCTGTTTTATGAATTTAACTTAATAAAACACTCGTGAAGTTGTGATTTTAAAGTTTTCTCTCATATATTTTCATTTGATAATTACACAGACTTTATCATGCAATATCATCCCTCCACCTGGGTATGATGGGAACAGCCTCATCTTTTTCTTGCTACATGGAATCCACTCAGCCCAATGGAGGGCATCATCCATTCAGGGATGATCTCATATCTTTACCACCATCTCACCTCAAAGCTGTTGTATGTATAAATATGTAGAATATGAGAAACGATAGTCTCAATTTAATTGTTTTCCATGAATTAATAATGATATTTCTCAGAGAATACCATGAAGTAAGTTACTTGAATGGACAAAATATGTAACAAGGCCAGCCAAATAGCTCAGCGGAGTAAAGCACGTACAAGCAGGCCCAGGGACCGGGGGTTCGATCCCTGGGCCTGCTGTGCCAGCCCCACCCCAGGGCATGCTGAGACTGCAATTGAGACTGGGTGTGTTGGCACTCTCTTTAATCCCAGCTCTTGGGAGGCAGTAAACAGATGGATCACTACAAGTTCGATCTAATAGTGAGACCCTGAACACCCTGCAGACCCTTCCCTGAAATATGAAATAAAATTAAGAAATTTTTTTAAAGTAACAAACTTTTAAGGTCCTTAAAATATTTAGAAGAAATGACTATTTCAATCATATGCTATTTCAACCTGAGGACTCTTTGTATAAAATTTATTTAAAATACATAAACATTTATTAACCACTTGGTCACGTGACAAGAAGAGCTAAGAGTATTTCACAAGGTATTATAACACATTGTGTTATAATTATAAGGCAAAAATTACAGTTGGGGACATTTTACTGTACATTTACTTCTTTGTAATATAGAAATAATCACATTTTGCACCTCTATTAAAAAACAAGTAAGTGAATTTTTAATCAATATCATTACTTTTCTGCTTTTATCAATTATTTTTAAATTCTTAAATTCAATGGGATTGATAAAAAGATATGTTTATGAGATGAGTAGAAATTTTAGTTTATTTTACTTAAATTGAGAAGCTCTAATCTCATGTTCTGGCAGCAGCTGTCTTTCTAGCTGAGCTTTAGTTTCTCCATTGTGGAAATTTGTAATGATATCATCCAAGGTTCTTGCAAGAGTTAGTATTTCCAAACTCATGAACCCACAGCATTAACACTCATGAAATTAAATAGTTAGGCCTCTACTCAGATCAATTGAGTCAAAAACCACTTGCAGTTTGGTGGAACAATCTAAGTTTTATAAGCCTTCCTGGTGATTCTAATCAACTCAGATAAGAAATAGCTGCAAAATAGAAAGGTCTAAGCTGACACTGTGGAACAGTCTCCCTAAAATACGGGTGGAGGAAGAACAGAGTGCTCTACTTGCTAACTTCTTTGAATAGGCTCTCTCGCTCCTAGATGTGCACATGCTCAATTTGCCTAGGAGGGTGGAATTTCCAGTTCACAAATAGGACTCTGAAATCACTTGGAGTTAACCTCCCACCGGAGCTGTCTTTAGGTCTTCGCTGTCAGATGATAAATGGACCTGTAAAAGCACAGAACACTCATCATGAAAAATATCTATACACAGTACTTAAGTGTTGGCTAGTGACCATTGTACTACTTGGTTCAGATTTTTCTGTGAACAATGTCTTTTGTCAGTTGGATCTTTTGTTTTTGACTACAGGATTAAACACTAGACTTCTTTACCATGGACAAATAACTGCCATGGGAGCAAGAAGTCTTCAATTTAATTCCTGGATGTGGCACTCAACTATGTTATTATAAAAATGTTGACTAGTCAAGCAGTATCCAGTGGCACAATAGTGTGTTCTTATAAATCATATATTTGCATGATTATTTGGTTATAGGAAACTTTGGTGCATTAAAACCGAGAAGCAGTATCTTCTGACAATTGTCTGTGTAATTTCTTTAGGCCACTTTGGTTGACTGTCACTTTAAGAATGTACTGTCTGAAGGTGCAGAGGGGCAAGCACCCCAAGAGTATGTTCCTAAAGGGCTTGTATTAGCGTTGAATATGCAAGGCTGCATCAGGGGCCCTATGGAGGGACCAAGATAAGTGTTCATTTTTACACCAGATGCAGCCTGACCTGGGACATGACTCCGAAGAGGTCAAGTGTATTTCTGATGTGTTCAGTCTTTAATTTCTCTATCCACTTCTTCCCTTATGATAACTTCTCTTCCAAGAACTTTGCACTCATCTCTCATTCTTGTATCAGAAGCTCTTTTCAGGAAAGGAGAAGGTATCCTAAAAGACTCCAGGACTTACCAGTACCCAAGGACATTTAACTTCATTACAGTCAAGTAAAGCCATGGACTGCTGTAGTCATGCTCCGTGCATGATTCCAAGGGAAAGGGCGAGAGCCTCACCTAAGATCTTGTTAGAAATGGACATTTTCAAGACAGGTACTCTGGCCTGGAGCCACAAATCCGTGCACAGGAAAGTTTCAGAAACCCTACTGAGAGGAGCTTAATCAGAGACTCTAATTAGGGATTTTTCAGACATACACAGACCAATAATATTCAGGCCTCAGTTGCTTCCTAAAAACTCTTAAATGATGTTATATTTATACCAAAACATGAAGTTGCTGATTTCCAACACACTTTCTTAAACTGATCTTCCTACCAAGACAGACACAGCAGAATCTACATGGCTCAAAATAAGACAAACATTTCTGCAGTCGACACTGGATCTCTGTACATTACTAAGGTCCACTTTCAGACTTTAATTCGAAGGTTTGGACCTAATTTATCAAGGCTGCAAACTGAAAAAATAGTAATAAAATGTGTTCCCAGTGAAGGACATGTTAGAAGAGGACAATGCAACTTCCATCCTTAATAAAGATGTAGGTAAATGCCAGAAAGAAAGAGCTTGGCCTCTCAGACAGTGATGTTTACTTACTTTGAATTTTGTTATGATCAAGGTGCAGGTGCTGCAGGCGGGCACTGATTCGGGGAAACTTTGTGAGCCGATTGTGAGAGAGTTGCAGGTCTAGAATTGAGGACACATCAAAACCTCTTGACGGAAGGCCTGTATCTGATATCTTGTTGTGATTTAGCCTCAGGAAGGCCACTTTTGGAATGACGTTGAAATAGTTTTCTGGTATCCCTTCGATGGAATTGTTATCCAGGAACAGCTGCATTGTATTGGCTGGCAGTCGGGGCGGCATGCTCCTCAGAGCATTCTTGGCCATATTTAGCTGCATGAGGTTCTTGAGGCCCTTAAAGGTGTCTCTTTGAAAGGCGCTGTCCAGTAGTTTATTGTGTTGTAGATCAAGAAGTGTCAGATTTTCCAGATTGCTGAAGGTCCCTTGAGGAATTCTGGACACCTTGTTTCTAGCTAACTGTAACTGCTCTAAACTTCTTGGCAGGGGCGAAGGCACTTCCTCTAGTTCATTATCTTCCAGAAATAGAAAAAGCAGCTTCTTCAGCTGACTCAGGGCCCCCTTTTCAATTCCATAGTTGGTGATTTTGTTCTTGTTTAGGTTGATCCATCGAAGCTGGGTAGCATTCACAAATGGTTTCTCGGGGATGGTTTCTATCAGGTTGTTTTCAAGGTAGAGGTACCAGATTCTTGAAGGGATAACAGGGATTTCTTTGAGACCTCGATTTTCACAGTATAAAGCTGTAGGGAAGCTGGGAGGGCAGAAACATTCCCTGGGACAACTGAAGTCATGAGAAGACCAGTCCTCTGTCTCATACCCATCATAGAGCTGTCTCACGCTTTGAGTCCACGCACTGTGTGTTATGAATAACACCCAGACGAGGAAAAAGATTGTGGCTGCCATTAGACTGCCTATAGAACAAGAGATACTGCTATTAGATATATAAGATCTTGACTCTTAGGTAAGTGTATGCAGCAGGGTGGTCAGTGGACATTTCTTCTTCAGCAGAGAGGTGAAAATGTTCTCCTTTCACTCACAGATATCAATTAATAAAAATGTATTTAGTACGCACCATGTGCAAAACATTTTACAAACTTCAGAACTAATTCAACTAGTCGCTTTCTGGTTTTTACCCAATCACGATGAAAGCTGAGAAATGGAAAATACATTTCAGCAGATCTAAGTGCTTTTCCATTTCAAGCTGCTTAATTCAAGGGACTTAATTGAAACCAGTAGTTGAATATAGGAGCACAAAAATAATCTTTTATTAATTGAAGTAGAGGAACTATGTTGTTCCTCAGAGATAGGCACATGCTTTTTCTCTTACTTTTAAATGAGCAAACCATCTGGAGGAGATTTCCCAGGTTCTTTGGCCCTTCAGCCAAAGAAACGAGGAGATCAGGGAACACTGCAGTTTATTTTGTGAAGGAAGGTTCTAGGAGCTGAAGAAAAGCGTATAATTAAACTCTTCTGTTATTGAAGCTCTCAGGTAAGTTTGACTTTGATGAGAAAAAGACTTGTTAATGACAGAATCAAGCTACTCAGTCAACAAATTGATGTTTTTCTTATGTAATTACTCATATATATATCATATATATGTCATATAATAACCTTCTGCCAATGCATACACACATACATAGCGATATGAAAAAGACAGCTTACTACACAGAGATACACATATTACTTAAGTAAGTGTGGGGCATATCTATTTAGTCATTCTTATACTTCATGAGAAGCAAGACAAAACAAAATAAATTTAGGATATAGATAGAAAATTCTTCTTGTATTAATATTTTCTGTATGTATAATATTAATAACAGGTTAATATTATTGGCATGTGATATATTCAAAAGCCATAAACCCTTCACAGTGCATTTCATCAGACATTATAGTTAGAACTATTTCAAGTGAAAATTATACATATGCACATAATATACATACATATGTTTAAAATGTATTTATATATGACATAAGCATGTAAAAATCAGCATGTTAATCAAAGTGCATCTAGTTTCAGTAGTTGTCACTAAGGAGAGACTAAATTATACAGATTCCCAGGGAGGAAGATAAGCAGACATTTGTGAAGTGCTGATCTTTGAGTTTTGCTATTAAATCTCATAATGACAAGTGCAGAGTTGCTTTTGCAAGCTGTCAACTTTCCTACGACTGCAGAATGCTGATCTGGCCATCTTCCAGCAAAGTCTCATTAATTTTCTTTTCTTTTTAGCATAAGGATTTGCTTTAGATCTCAAAGTTATAAGTTTATATCAGAACTCTAAGTTATTAGCTTTAAGAGTTTTAAAAAATGCAAAATAGTTTACCTTGCCTTCCAGGAATGTACCGTTGAGTCCTGCGTGTGAGTCTGCAGTTTGCTAAAAGTCAGTTGAGAAAAAAAAAACAAAACAAAACAATTGAGTTGGTTTTACTTGACGCTGTTAAGTCTTCCACAAGAAAAAGCCAAACCTATTCTGTCCAGTCCCCAAGAACACCTTTTGATGTCTTGTTCTCACTCTGCCAGGGCTTCCGAGAAAACAGCTTACCTCAGACCTTTTGGATGGTCCTCTCCCTTTTCTATTGGTCACTGCTTGTTCCCAGTAGTGGACTGAACCAGGCACCACTGCTGTGCTTGGAGGAATCCTCTGTAATATAAGGGCACCAGTGGCTCCAACTGGGACTCCTCCCGTGAATACAACAGCTTGGTACCCAGGCAGCCCTGCAAAGGAAAGTCTTTCTTTAATTTCCAGAGAGCAGAAAAGCATTCAGGACAATTTCCACTCCAGATTCACAGTTACAAAGATGTGGTCATGGACGAATGTATAGATCTGATCCAACAGCAGGCAACTGAAGGCAGTTTCCATTTCAACTACAAAAAATAAATGTTTCTCTGGGTGATCTTCTTTAATAAACAAGCACATGCAAGGCAATAAAGGCCAATACTCTATGTATATGGCCATATTTTATTTGTTTCAAATATCAAGCAGATGGTGAAATGTATTTGATTAAGGAAAAAGAGAGAAATATATATTTGAAAAATTTAAAACTCTTATCTTAAGAACCCATGTCCAATTTTGGCACTCATCTGGTAATATACTATGTGTTATAGAAGTAAATTTTTGTATTTTTATGTACTACACTTCTAGCAATTTATTAAATTTCTTACTAACATGAAATGAATTTTACTTATAACAACACACATGCTTTATATTTAGTGTCTTATAAGGCATTCTGGTGCATTGCTTTTTTTTTTAACACATGTCTGAGAAAGTATGTATTCCATTTCTTATATTTGAGAAAAAAAATTGCTATGCCTGTTAAGGAAAGATGCACACAAAATATACTTTTTCAGACAGTGTGTTCTTGATTGTAATAATTTTGTTTTTCAAAATATATCTTATGTTAAGATTAGGGAGGTCAATATAAATGACTCCCCCAGTAAGTCACAAAAAATGCTGTCACAGAGTGTAATGCAGGAGAGAAAGTTCTGGACCTAAAGGACCTCTGTCAGAGACAACTTATTTTCTAGCCCTTACCAGAGACAGACAAATAAGAGCTTACATTTGTTGTCTGTGATAATAACAACCCAGTGCTTCACAGAGTCAGCGCTAGTTTGTTGTGAATGATGATGGAAATATTACCTTCTCTTTGTGACTAGCACTATACTCTCAGAAAACACATTCATGCCAAAGGGCTTTTATAGACTGACATCTGGTTCACACATAGCTCTTCATAGCCTTCAGTTGCACTCATATTTTGAGAAAGCAGCCAGTGTTACTGGCTTTCTCATAGGAATTACCTCTTCTCTCCACTGCATTTTTTCCTTTCTCCCTTTCCCCTGGGATATAAACAACAGATGATCTTCAGATCCACAGTCCCTTCTACTCTCTGATTTCTTACTTTTCTCTGTTAACCAAGTTGATTTTTACCATTTCTTAATTGTATTACACAAGTGTTGCTGCATGTTCATTGTGAAAAAATTAGATTACTACACTCGCTGCCTCCAATCTCATTCCTATTGACAGTTCCACCCGACGCACCACTCATCAAAATGTAGCTTCCCATTCTGTTGCTTTCCTAAAATTGCTTAGACAAACATCCGCAATGATCTTTATGTGCACAAATCTACTTGAACTGTACTCTTTGCTACTATGGACCCACTTCATTTATTAAATGTTCCCATTTTTCTTTTTCCTTTTTAAAAACATTTTCTTTTAGTACAAGGACTACAGAGTCTAACTACACAGATCAGACTCATAGTAATCCTCCTGTTTTCAGCCTCCTGAGCACTGGGATTGCAGGCGCGCACCACCATGCCCATTCCCATTCACCATCTCAGCCCACCCTGGGGATGGAGCTGGCGCTGCACGCTGGGGATCAAACCTTGGTCATTCTGCCTGGCTAAGCAGGAGTTTTAGTCCCCTGAGCTATCTGACTGGCCCCTCCCCTTATGTTTTTCTAATATATTTTCTTCTAGACTTTTGTACCCTTCTCTGGTGACTTCTCTTTGTCTCTTAAGCTTTCTTTTCCCTCTTTCTAACGTTTTATTTAAAAATAAGAATAGAATTATTTTTTCTAATGGTGTTTGTAAGTAGGATCACAAGTCTGCATCTTGTACAGCAATTAACCACTAAGAAGAATATATGCAGTGTATTATTTGTTGAAACTGTACTTTCGATTTGATTTGAAACTGTCTAATTGCTATATGTTTATCAATAAAACTTTGAAAAGAAAAAAAATAAAAAAATAAAAATAAGTGCTTGCTACCATCTGGAGCTCTTTGAGCTTCTGTCTTTTGTACTTTTCTCGCCCTCTACACATTTCATGTATGATTATATGGCTTGAATTGTACTCTGTCAAGAAGCCTTCTGAATCCACATCTCCAAGCAAGCCTCAAAACAGGCTCTGAACACTACTGTATGTTCATCGATCTGCTTCCTAGATACCTGTCACGCACTTCAAAGCCACACACTCAAAATGGGATTCATTATGTCCCATTAGGTCGAACTGCCTTTGTCACCTTATATTTTTGAGTGATACCATATCTGTATTCAGGTTTTCAAAACAGAAATCTGGAAATCATTGTGGACTCATCCTCTCATTTTCTGCACATATGGTAGCAATTACATTTCAAGGATGCTGGGAGTCACGACATAACTAAAAATGACCTTCCACAACACTCCCCAGCTTTGGGCACCAGGGGTTCCAGGACAAGAAGATAGCTGTTTTCTACTATTAGGATAATCTTTTGATTTTCCTACAAAGATCTAATTTGCCTTCTTTTGACTATTGATTCCTAGATCATGGCATTCCAGGCATCTCTTCTCTCGAACTGCTTCAATTGATGTTTCACTCATGGAAGCTATGACAAGAGTTTATAAAAGACCGAGCAGTGTTAGATCAGATTACAGAGAGAGAAAAGAAGCCTGGACTGAGGCATATGTCATTGACATTTCTCTTATTACAGGTTGATATTAGAAGTAGATCAGGCTTTTTACATAGTAATTATTTGTTAAGTGTTTATTGAATGAAAAAAAAAAGAAATAAATACTTAAGGCATATGTATCACATGCCATTCATGGTTTTTCAAAAAGAATTTTTATGTAAGTAGGAAAATAGTGATGACTTTCAGGTATATGGTTTAAATAGGTGCTTTCCTTCTGCACCTTGCTAGTTGTTTGGCCTGAAAATTTCAATACCCTCATGATTGTATATCTACCCATAATGCACTGCCCTGGTTACTGTGCAATTGTTTAAAGATCAAGTGAAATGAGAAAGGCAAACATCTGTCCAAGTCTCTAACTATTTCATACTGAAAAATGGTAAAGAGCAAGGAAGACTTACAATTCATGCATTCAGTCTGTCTGTTTTTGCTTCTGAGGATAGTTAACACCAGAATCTTGTTTCTAACAGAGGGTAAGAAGGTGAAATTTGACTTTCCTGGCTACCTGTCAGAAGTCCCTTTAAGAGAGGTAAAGTTGTTATTATGGTTATTTAAAACTACTTTATTCCTTTCGGCATTTTTAAATATTTTATTTTGGCTCATATGGATTCTATGAAAAGGGAAGCCCTTCTCTAAACTATCTTGTACCAGGGTATTTGACTCATTACATTCCTGAAGGTCACTAGTATTTCAAATGAGAAGGCAATATGTAATGTGATGTAAGCTATGAAACTCATGGATTCGTGATTGGTTGGTGTGTGTGTGTGTGTGTGTGTGTGTGTGTGTGTGTGTGTGTGTATATCAGGCGTGCACTAGAAATCCTCAGTTGAAGGGCTTGGGTGTCTCCAGGCAGGATCTTGTTTACCTATTTGATTGTATGTTTGATAGGAATGATTTTTTTCCTTGTCAGAAAAGTTCTGGATTAACTTAACTATGTCAAGTGGTCAAACAATATAAAAGGGATTCACTAACATGTATAACTTACACTCATAAAAATAATTTAAAATTTTGTCAAGGTAATATATGTAAAATACTACAGGGATGCATTTGAAAGGTAAAAAGACATAAAAAAAAATGACCATGAAGACAATGTTAGTGATCTCAATCCTATCAGTATGAGCTGCACTCTCAAAAATCCGTTATTTTTATTCTATCTCAGATTTATTTTAGTATTTAATATTCTTGCTGGTAGCTTTGATTCATCAATTTTGAATATCTATTTCCTTGTTAGATAAGAATTGATCATGGTTGTCCAGTCTTCTTCTTTACCTGGCCGATATCTAAAATTTCCCATAAACTTTTATTAAATAAATAAGGGAAATTTGGCTTGAAACTGTCTCATTGCTATTTGTTTCTCAATAAAATTATGGAAAAAATAAATAAGGGAAGATTTATATAGAACTCCAAGAACTATGAAGCAACTGAAATATCTCATTAAAGAATTAGATAATTAAGGGCTGGCCAAATAGCTCAGCGGATTAAGGCATCTGCAAGCAGACACAAGGACCAGAGTTCTATCCTCAGGCCTGCCGTGTCCGCTCTGCCCCTGGGGCATGCTGAAACAGCAATTGAGACTGGGCGTGGTGGTGTGCGCGTGCAATCCCAGCTCTTGGGAGGCTATAAACTGGCAGATCACTGTGAGTCTGATCTAGTAGTGAGACCCTGAACCCACTGTAGACCTTTCCCTAAAATAAAAATAAAAAAACCAACAACAACCAAAAAAACTAGATATCTGCCAAATTAGCTTATGTTGATGAGGAAACAAAGAGTAAATTTCATTGATGCAGAAGAATAAAACTTTCTAAAGGAAATACCTTCCAGGTGGGATAAGTCAGTGAAACTCCTATATCTAATTTCATTTTAAACAATTTTCATAAAATTCTCAATGTCTTAAAACATTACTGAGTTATTCTTACATCAGTGTTGCAAGAAGGCATAACTGTGCAGATCTCACTGGTGGCAAATGATGTAGCATGTTGCATACGGAGCACTTTTCCCATTAGTAACAAACACAATTTACTGGCTGCCACATACAATGTTCAAGAGGAAAAGATTTCTTTGGTTCACAGTTTCAGAAGTGTCAGTCCATGACTGGCTGACTCCCAGGCAGAAACATCATGCCAAGGGACAGTGTACAGGCAGACTACTCAACTGCAGGCATCCTGAGAGAAACAGGGCAGGAGGAGCGCCAGAGAAGAAGAGGCCAGGAGCACGTACACTCCCTGCATCAGGCCCGGGGTGCACAGCCTCCAACTAGGCACCGTCTCCTAATGCCCCACGTGAGTAGAAACTCATGAAAATGATCACCACTCCAAGGATCAGTCCGGGCAAACAGATAATCAGTATTATCATACATACTGTATGTTGTACATTACTGTATACTATATACTGTACAGTGAATACAGTATAATGCATCTTCATTACAAGTATTCTTTATATGTTTTAGGCTTATCTATGTTGGTAACATTAACAAAAGTAAAGCACGCTGTCTCTACTAAAATACTATCTTTTTATGAAGTCTCTCGTAAAATACTACCTTTTTATATGCAATAAGGATGATAAAATTTTGCTTCCTGGGCCTGCAGTATGGGTGGCTGTATGCCTGGAATTTCTTTTCTTTGTGTCCTGCTTTACATTTCTTGTTACTTGTTCTATTCTTTCTTGCTTAACTCCATGTTGTTTGTGAAACATCCATGTTGGTACTTCCTGTTATGCAAGTACTTTTTATTTGCATTTCCTTTTGTGAATTTACATACTTAAAGTTATGTTATTCAACCCACCTACTTTATGTTTTGACAGTATAGAATAATATTTTGAAATAACATCTTCAAAGCTTTGGAAGCAGTTACAAAACACATTGTTTTATAATTTCTATAGTTGGGATTAGTAAGGTTGATGAGATTATATTTCAGTCTTCCCATTTAACCACTTTTCCTTCTAAAAATATTTAGGATTCACTTCTCCTCTTTAGCTTCTGAGATTTTGTTACAAGTCACCTTGTGTTCCCCCCTTATATATTCCTCACTTAAAGAATGCTTCCAACTTGGAAGTTCATATCCAGGTAGTTCATCTGGGTATTTCCACACTTTAATTTCCTAAAATCCAGTGAGACCCTGGATTATATTGTGTAATTCTCTAATTTATTTTTTATAATTCTTTTCTCAAAAGTTTGGGTACCTTTTGACACAATTTCTTAAGCCATATCTTCTAATCTCTAACATTTCCTATGTCATATATGACACCTTTACTGTGAGAACTTCTTTAATTTTTCCTTTTATACATCTTTGTGTATGTATAATAATTAGATTTTCTTTTCTTTTCTTTTCTTTTTCTTGGTCAGGTTCTCACTATGCATGCAGCTCGGACTTGTAGTGATCCTTTTGTTTTCAGCCTCACCAGCACTGGGATTACTTCAGCCTCACCAGCACTGGGATTACAGGTGTGCACCACCACACCTGGCCTCCTTCACCGGCTCAGCATGCCAGGGCGTGGGACCGGTGCAGTACGTGGTGCCAGAGACAGAATCCTGGTCACCGTGATTGCCTAAGAATGTGCTTAGTCTGCTGAGCTATCTTGTCGGTCCTCTTTTTTTTTTAAATCAGGGTACGAATCATAAGTTTGTTAATGATGTGAGGGTTTTTTTCTTAGGTGCTTCCAATAATTTTAGCTTATGTCTTTGTATCATTTTTCTCCAGGATTGATTTTATGTCCAGAGAGGATTCATGCCACAGAGATTTTAGTCATGTATCACTTGGTGCTTTGCTGAACACATAGATTTGAGAAACCAAAAGGCCCAATGTATTAAAAATCTAGGAGACTCAGCAACATTTGTTAGCTTCCTTCTAAAATGACTGGGTATGATGCCTGATATTTTCCAGGGAGAACCAACTCCCAGTTCTATAACTGTAATTCTTTTGTGTGTGGCCATTCAAAAAATTACTTTTCTCCAGAAAACTATAAAATTCTTCCTCCTCCTCCTCCTCTTCTCAACCTCCTTGTCTCCTTTTTCTCCTTTTTCTTCCTTTCTATCTTCTACTTTTTCTTCTTTCCTTCTCTTTTCTCTCTTCCTCCTTTTCATGTAATACATAAATATGTATATATGTGCCTGAATGTGTTTATGTATATATCTATATTTATTTATTCTGCATCTAAATTGACAAATATTAAACATCTATACTTCTTAAAATATATTTTTCCTAATCATAATATTTTTCTAATACTGGCATGATTATTTTCTATCATTATGAATGAATAGTAAACCTCTTGTTTTCGTAGCTTAGCCTTTCTGTCTGCAGCAACTTGAACCTATGGTGTTTCCAAAACTGATTTAGAACTACTAATAAATCGTGAAAGTTCTTATTTTTTTACTTTTTTTGGTTTATTTATTTTCACGTCAGAAATCAAACTCAGGACTTTGTGCTTGCCAGGTAGGTGCTGTGCCACTGAGCTACCTCCCCAGCCCTACACCATTTCATTTTTGATTTAACTTTGATGTTTATGAATCTTTGTGTTACCAATTATGTCCTTGTATCATTTTTCTCCAGGATCAATTTCATCTCCAGAGAGGTTTCTGTAGGAAGACTTCACTGAATAGAAAAATGCAAATAAAATTAGACTTGTAAATCTTGAATGAGCTCTTCTATCAGGTGCTCTGTGGATCAGTTTCTTCCATCTTCTAAAATCTTCTCTATTTTTTACTAGATTAAAATATCACCTGTGACTTTCCAGGGGTACTAAGATAGTAAGACCTAGGGAGCTTAGAAATCTATTTTCAGTTCATCTCCAGCACACCCTGGATGAGATTTCCTAGGGCGATCACTCCAGTAGGACGTGGAGAGCATTGCACTAGATTCATAATATCTGGAGCAATCCAGAGAAGATGTGACTGAGCCCTGGGTGTATAGGCCATGCTTGGCCTGTTATGCAGCTGTGAGACACAGCATACTAAATAAATATCTATATTATTGCAGTAGACTATTTTCAATTACTTCCTGCATGTAAGGAAAAGGTAACTGTGGTATGACTGTGCTATATACTTTTTCTCAGCCCAGAGAAAGCTTCATGAGTTCTATATATGACAAAAGAGATGAGCAGCGGGGCACAGGACTGGGATCCATTTGCTTGTATTCCTAGTTTTTTTACATACTTTGTGAGTCAGCACTGTTGGGCAGTTCCAACTGATAGATAGCACTGGGTTTGTAGGCAGCTAATGTCAAAGTATTGCCCAGTGTCCCCAGGGTTCAATTTCTCAACAGTATAGTAATCACTTACTAAAGATAATATTTTTTTATTTTTTATTTTTTCTGTATTTAGAGCAGGGCCTACAGGGTGTTCAGGGTCTCACTACATAGATCAGACTCTAGTGCTTCTCCTGTTTGCAGCCTCTCGAGTGCTGGGATTATAGGAGCACACCACCATGCCCAGTCTTAATCACCATCTCAGCTCACCCCAGGGGCAGGGCCAACAAGGAATACCCTTAATGTTCTTATTTTTTCAAGGGAGGTGTTTAGTTCTTCTATCAAGGCTTTCTGCTGACTAAACATGGTGGCCTGACCTGCCATGCACACTTTCAATATCATTTAATCTAATGCATGAGATCAGTCTAGCCTCAATTATCTGGAATTCTCTGTTGCCATGGGACAACCTGAAAGCTTGTAGCTTCATGTCAGTGACTTCTATGTAGTAGTAAGTGGCCTGAATAGAATTGTGTTTTTCTTACTACCTCCGTAGAGAATGATCCCCTGTTGCATTTGTCTTCTGATCTTATAATATGAAGGTGATAGCAAAATTAACCCAGAAGCATAGATGATAAATTCAGGAAAACATTAATCATTGTAGTCCTTCCTTTCTTCTTGCAATCTAATCTTTATAGGCACCTGGCCAATATATATTTCTTGAAAACACACACTTTTCACAGCACTGTACTAAGAACTATCTTCTTTTGGCAGCAGACCACCAGGTCCTGAACGGAAAGCAGACCTTTCGTACTAAGTGTCCTTCCCTAGAAAAAAATAAACAAACATAGAACCATGTGACAATAAGAAGACTACAAATTCAGTTGCTTAATTTGGCAAAAGGAGTAGATTCTAGACACTTACCATAACACCAACTAATTTTTATACAAATAGTTGCTATAACACCTTGAATTAAGCTTTGTATTATAAGGACATTATTGCAAATTTTACTAAATAAAGTAATCATAACTATTCACTCTAAAAAAAATTAGATTATCCAAGTTCCTAGACTCATGCTCCTGATGGCATGTCCTTGCTCACACCAGTCATTAATTTGTCTTCTCTTTGGAGAAGTCTCCATCTTCACTGAGTATCCTAACACCCTATAATAAATCAATTGGCTTCTTCACAGTGTTCTATCCTGCTTATTGCCAGAATTCTGACATTCAAATATGTAATATGTTTAGCAATTGAATCCTAGCCTGTAGATTGAAGCACGCAATGTCTTGTGAGATGATATATCCACAGATTAAAATATGGCATAAAGTCAAGACTTTAACACAATATGGAAAAAGGCATGACAAAACTGTATTGCTGTTATTGTCTGGTGAAAAGAAGTCAGCTGCCGCTGGTAATTTTGTTGATTGGAATGGAGCAAACAGACATTATTCAGACCATTTACTTCACACGAGGCCCTAAGAGCTTTAATGATTTGGGCTACATAGAGAACAGCAGCTGCAGCAGGAGCTGCCATCTAGTTAAACTTCGGAGAATCGTTTTTATCCTTTAACATAAAGACTACACAAATCCACTGTGCTGCCAATCACAGTTTTTAGAAAGGAGTCTACTAAAACTCATTAACTCCAGAACCTTAGTCTTTGGAGGTAATTCTCATCTTGCATGTAAGTGAGTTTGCTATTCAGTTAGTCTGACAGTGGTGGGTAGCTCTGTCATTTACGATTTGGTCCTTTTCATTAGACTAATCTGTCGTGGGACACAGAGCCAACTCGAAGAATCCATCATTCTCTGAGGCCATCTATTGCAGCTATTCATGATAGAAAGTGGGAATGAGATATGAGAAATAAGCGAATGACAATAATGTAACATTGTAACTTAAAAAGCATCACGACTGGATTGCAGAAGTTCCTGATAGACCTAGAAGTTTTGTCTCAAAAATATGCTTTTCTTCCAGGGCATAGTTACTCTGGTAAAGACCTTTAGTTCTATTAAGGAAAGCCTAGGTTAAAAAATAAATAAAAGGCAGCATATTTTTGTGATATCATAAAAGTTACTCATTTATATGTCCAAATATCCTCTCCTTCACTTTTGAGGTATCTTCAAAGCTTTAGATCCATGAGTTGAGTGAGATTTGGACATTCAGCAAAGGACAGAAATTTTCTATCATGCATCATAATGGTTCATTTAAATCCTTAGGTTAGAAGTTTTGGAGGGTTTTCGGTGTAGCAAAGCAACTAGTACTGTGGTGGATTTCCTATCTCTTTTGTCCCGTAGATACAACATTTGGGGGCATTTTCACTACATTCATTTATGGAATTATAATTACAAACACATATTCATTGTGCAAATCAGTGGGTTTCACTGTGACATTCCCATACAGTTTATCTCACAGCCTAAATACAGCATCCTCCCCTCCACCCTTCCTTATGGTCCCTTCTCTCCCATCTCTGTACCCATCCTTTTCCTCCTTTTAAACAGCCCTTCTTTAACTTTTAGGTCACATTTATTTTTTATTATTTGCTAGATTCCTCATGTAAAAGAAAACTAAAAATAGCACTCACTCTTAATCTGGATTATTTCACTTAACATAATGTCTGTTCCATAATTTTTTATTCTTTATAGCTGCATAATAATCCCTTCACATACATGCTGTATGTTGTTATCTATTTACATGTTAAGGGATATCCGGGATGATTCTATATCTTGGCAGTTGGGGAGTGGGCCCCATTACATGGGTGTGCATATGTTCCCAGGAGCAGCATGGCTGTTCCTTATAGTCTGTAGTTCTACACCTAGTAATTTGGAGCCTTCTCGGTAGCCTTTTCCATAATGGCTGTACTAATTTACATTCACAGCAAGAGTTTAAGTAGGTTCTTTCCTTTACCATTTTCTCCCTAGCATTTAATAATAATTTTTTTATATTAGCTACTTTGCTCAGAGTTAGATAGAATCACACAATATACATTTAATTAACATTTCCCTGGTAACTAAAGATTCTGAATATTGTTTAAATGTATTTCTTGAGTATTTATACTTCTTGTTTAGAGTATTACCTGTTAGGTTGCTTGAACATTTTTATTAGATTGTTCGCTCTTTTAATTTTTTATATATTCTGGATATTAATATTCTGCCATAATAGCAGCTGACAATAAATTCCTCCCATCCTGTAGGTTGTCTCTTAAATCTGTGGTTTCCTTTGCACACCAAGGAAATTGGCTATTAATTGGCAATTTTAATTGACTATTATTTTGTTCTAGATCAGCCTAACTTTATGCTGATGCTCACAGTGTTCAATAGGAAATACACTTTTTTAGTCAATGACATTTAAATGACACTATTTGTTGTTTTGTATTTCCAAGTAATATTCCTTATTAAAATCAGAGTATCAGTGTCCATCATCATGTGTTCCATTCATGCTAAGACATGAACATCTTCCCCCTACTCCAAAATATTCATGTGTTAGCATCTTACTACTAGGATATGGTGCATTTAGAATCTGATTTGCTCATGAGGCTGGAGCCCTCGTACTTGGGATTAGTGTCCTTATTAGGGCCCCTCCAGATGGCCTTAACTCCTTGTACCACGTCACTACTGCAACAGCATGAATGCATGAAGACCACCATGAAATCATAAGGATCCCTATTGCCTTCCCAAGGATTCGGTTACTCATATTCCTAATATAGTCTCAATGTTTGAAAGGGAATAAATGGATTATATGTTTAAAACCTCACTATAAAACTCAATTCTGTGAAAATTATTTTGGCAGTAATATAGGGAGGTATAATCTTTATGTAATGTATGCTTTCATTTAGTTTGATTTGTGGTAAGCTGTCTAGTGAACTGTCAGACTCTCAGCAGTTTAAACTAATGCAATGAAACCTAAAACCTTTGAAGTATACAGTTCCATAGTACTGCCTGCATTAATGAGGCTCTGACATTCCCATTCTTTCCCTGTTGTTGAGTGACCTGAGAATCTACCTTTTGGGCAAGTTTATAAATCGCCTATCTTTATTTTTCTTGCGCACAATCCCTATATCTCACTTAGAGTGATGCTTTCATTCCAAGATTTTACTTTCCAATTGGCAGGTTGTTACTGTCTATCATTGCAGGCTGATAGGTTGAAGAACTCTGAAGGTGGAAGGGACTGGTGCAGGAAAAGAAAGAAACTCTTTATAAAATTAATATCCTGAGTTGAATGGACTAGCAGCGTCTTTATTGTAGCAGAAAATACTTTACAAATCAAGCAGAATGGGTTTTTTTCCTTCTGCAAGCCAAGGAGGTTCGGTGGGGTTGGGATTCACAGGAATTTCAAATTTTCTGGATTTTATTGTGCAATGCCCTTTCCAGTTCTTGCAGACCCCTCGGTTTCCACACGAATGTCCTGCCTTGTTAAAAGATAAGGTACACAGTTAATTCATCCCTTTAGCTCTCATACTGGAGCACAATGAAATGAAATGCTTATGCCTTGAAAGTAGTATTATAAGCCCCAGGATTTCAAGTCCCAAATTTGAGCTGATAATTTAGAATTATACTTCCCGTTCTCTTTTCCAGTAGTTCAATAGATTGCTAACATAGCTACCTCCTTCTCAATCCTGTTTCGTGCTTCTCAATGTCTTACTTTCAAGAGATGTTTCTTTCAGATTATCCCTACCGTTTTTATTGACAACTGTCTTCCAGACTTGCATATCTGAACAATAGATGTTTCAATGCATTTTACCTAAACCACACATCTAATCAAACTCAAGTTTCATGTATTATGCAACAATCTGATGACAACAGCTCATTTCTGGCACCAACATCTTTGTTCAGACCAATAAGTTTTAAGCACCAAGTGTAACTCTGGGTGTCTCACACAGAAAAGAAATTCTTTGAGTAAAAAGCATATCATCACCTCAATAAAAAGAGGGTGCAAGCCCCAAGTTGGAAGATACACAAGAAACCCTGGGGTTGCACATAAATGAAATAATCTGGCCATTCATCTCCTTCCCTCACTCCTAGTATCACTGGGAGCAGAGTGTCACATGGAAAACCAGTGCAGATGGACCCTAAAGCAAGAATCAGTGTCCACTTGGCTGATGCTGCTCCACCCTAGCTTTACAAGGAAAGGAAAAAGAAAAATACTTGTGGGTTACCATGTCCTGCTATATTGTAATTGAGACAGTTTCCTTGATATTGCAAAAAAGATTGGAATTGGGAGAGATATAAAGTGACTGCTTTATACCAAGGAGTATAAAATGGCCTATTTAAAGAAAAAAAAGGCATTTATTGACCCAACAGTCTGCCTATTTTATGATGTGCTTACCCCTCCAGAACTCCCTCTGCATCCTCTACCCATACGTCCTCTGATGCATTATCCAGATTTTGCAGTTTTCTGAATGTGTTGTAAATCAGCTCTAATCTTGATGCACATTACTTCTCTTGCTGGATATCCTTTCAGTACTCCCTGCCCTCACTCAATGGAATACTATCTATTCCGTGAGGATTTCCAATGCTTTCCATCCTCAGTAAAAAGTGCATCTCTTCCTCTCTAAAGATACCATTTATCTCATATTATTGTTCTAATATTTCCACATAAACAAGTATCAATTTTCCCATTTCTGTCTCAGACTGTTCACTCTTTGATGCTAGGCAATTTTTTCTGTCTTTTTGCCTCACTGATTTGCTCTGTGGTTACACGTCGTAGGTGCTTATGTGATGCTGAAGAACAATTCAACTTGGTCAGCAGTGCTTTTACACAACCACTTCTGCCCCAAAATAATTTTAAGTAAACTGTCCTTTTGAATTGCATTAATTAGTCAATTAATTGATTAATTAATTTTGTGGTTCTGGGGATGAACTCAGGATCAATCATGCATACTAGGCAATCGCTCAAACATACAATGACATCCGAGCTCTTTCGTGAAGTTTAAACATTTAATTCCTAACTTATTTTCTCCATTAAAATAATTGGTTGTGAAAAAATGATTTGTTATCAATAATTAGCACATATATCCTTTAATTCAGCATATGCATAATTCAACTCAGTTCTACTGATTATATCTATACTCTAGAGGTAAACATTGAAATTGATTTCTTCTCCAGGTTTGGTAGGGCAATCTACTAGCCAGCAACCTGCTTCAGATCTTGGACAATCCACCTAATTTTTATTAGTAGGAGAGGAACAATGTTGATACTTAAATCTTTGGATTACCCTGATAGTAAAGTATAATCTTTAAGGTTTTAGAGTATAAGATTCCTTACTCTGTCTAGACTGCTATAACAAAATGTCTAAGACTAGATGATTGGTAAATAATTCAAATAGACTCCTTACAGTCTTGGGGCAAGGAAGTTCAAGATCAAAGCCCCACTCGATTCAGTGTTTGATGAGATTCTGGGCCATTCCTTGGCTCGAGCCTAATATTCACAGTGAAGTTAGCATACCCTTTTCCATTTGTGCATACTATGCACAAGGTCTACTTTTTGCAAGAGTTTCTTGTGAATTTATTTAAATGTTTTTGTCATATACTTTCTTTTTATAAAGCCAGCCTTTACCACAAATAGTTCCATCTTGCCATGTGTACAGCATTCCTATGATTTCTAAAGGTAAACATGATCTTCTTCAGGACATATATTCTGTGAAAAGCAGCTAAAACATTTTAGGACAATTTTCTTCTTTCCAATTTATTGTTGCAATTGTCATTCATATTCCTGGCTACAGACTCTATTCATATTTTCCATATTCATAATTTTGGACAAGTAGGTTTTTTTCTATTATGAAGATATCATTCCTAATAGAGACGTTAAGAAAGAAGTTATCTAAGACACTGTAAAGAAAGAAAAAACCTCCCTGCTAATGCATGGCAACAGATGTTGAAGAAATATCACACAAATCTCCTTTTCTTGTCTGTACGTTTTAATAAAATCAAATAAAATGTGTGTTTCTTATGCTTTGGATTTTGCCAGTGTAATAATGGATATTCCAGAAATCTCTGTGAATTTCATTTGTTGAATCTGAAAGAATAAAGTGCACTGATGGTAAAAGAGCCAAAGTTTCTCCACCCTCTAGCAGCTTAATTGAGGAAACAGAAGCAAAGTGATTGAGATTGTGTTGTGAGACCTTCAGGTTAATAACTTTTGTTCTTTATCCAATTTTTAAAAGACATTTGCTGGTAATATAAAGGGAAAATCATCAACTGATTTTTTTTCCATTAAATCTCATCACTGACTTTTATCTCTTAGAGTGAATTCATCTCCCCAGTTTTGTGTGGGGTGTAGTTTAGCTTTTCTTACTGATGAACAAGAACATAATAGTTGACATATAAATGAACAGCAACAAAAAATTCAGACATGGAAAGAACTTGTGTGATTGAGGGATTTAATGAGACATAAAAGAAGAAAGGATTTTCATATCAAGTAACTATCAGTATTTAATAATATAGAAGGGTTAAGAAAAGTAACTGTTGAAGTTATTTTTGCTTACTTTACTTGCTTATAAGAGATTTGAATTTGATAGCAGTCATGGCTGGACTTAGTATTAGGTTGTTACTCCAAGGAGAAATAACATGAAATATTATGATAGGCCAAATAGAGATAAAATCATGGAATAGTTGTTTTACGATATGGTCAATGAAGTGTATTGTAAAAGAGAAATTTTGCAGTAAAATTGTACAGTACTATTTTACAATAAAACAAAACCAATTTCAGTTGTAATTAACTCAAATCGGCATTCACAGGCACATCCAGAGGACATCACCAAGGGCTGTAAGAGATTACAAAACACATAGAAGGGATCATGATAAGAACTCTGGCTTAAAATACTTCTGCAGCCACTTCACAGCTAATTTATTCTTTCAAAAATTCCTTGGGATGAAGTCACTCCAAGTCTGGGCACCATACTTAAGACAGTTATGGAGTAAGTATGTGTATAAATCCAAAGCATGTGGTAATCAGTTACTAGATGAGCTTGAAATAAAACCTCTCTGAGACCATTCTTACCTTTCGAGAACTTGAAATACCAGACAATCAAAGCTTCACTAAATTTAATGCAAAGAGTTGGGTTTTCTTATATTTGATCTTCTTAATATGAAGATTCTATAGAATAATATCTTTCATATCACTCCAATTGGGTCTATTGGCTTTGAGAATTTATTTCTAGAATCCTCACTATTTCAGACTTTGGGGGTGTGTATTTGTATGTTCAAGAAAGAGATATTGCGGTCACAAAACATGATTTTACCTTATTGAACTATAGGGAAAGCCCAATAGAAAATTAATACCTTATTCAGGCTTTCATACACCAACTCCTGCTAGGAGAATGCTGATCCACAGGTAACAGGAAATAGCACAGCATCGGATGATTGATGACAGTGTTATGGGGTAGGCTTGGCACACTGCAATCAACATTCACACCTTAACTGAAGGATTACTACAAACTAGGTTTCAAAAGATACTTGCTTCTTGCTTCCATAAACAACAAAACAATGTCTTCATATTGGGCAGTAATTCTGTATCGAGTTCAAACATTTTGTTTATAGAAGTCTATATCCACAATGATACCGCTGTTATACTTATCTCTGTATATTTTTCATGGTATTCACAGTTATTCCCACATCTTCTTGGAAGCTGACTAAAGAGAATTAAGTTAGAGAAGATGAAAAGAGAACAGGTAAAATTGAATGAACATACATATTTTATAGGAAGAATTCTTGCAAAGTAAACCAGTTGGACTCTGCAGTGACATGGCCAGGACTGTGAGCCACAAAATATATTTTTCTTCATGTAGAGAATAGTAGACTTAATTTAAAGTATTAAAAATTTATAAAGAATCTAATAATCATCATCTAGTATACACATCACAAGGTTTTCACGTACTGTCTACTTAATTTTAAGTAATACTTTTAGCTAAAGGATTATAAATTGGTTATAGCTAAATCCTGGAAAAAACCCAGATGACCATCAACTGAAGAATGGTTAAGGAAGATGTGGTATTTTTACACATTGGAGTATTATTCACCTATAAAACAGAATAAATTTGAGTCTTTTGTCAGTAAATGGGTGCAACTAAAGAACATACTCTTAAGTGAAATCAATCAGACCCGCATGTGCAAACATCATATTGTCCCTTTAGTGTGAGCATCTGTAAGAGAAAAATGGAATCTCAAGGGTACAATAGACACTGGTAAGAGGGAATGAACTTATTCAAAAGGAAAGAGTTACTCAGTTGAGGAGGACAGAGAGGGAGTGGAGGAAAGAGATTTATTTATATATGTAAACAGGATACTTTCAACAACTGTACTGTGCATTTCTGCTGGTTTATGGAACGAAGCAGTTAATGCTTTAATTTGTTCCATCTCCTTGTTAAAATTGTTTCTCCTTTTTGTCATCCTAATTTCTTATACATTTCTTTCTTTCCTTTTCCAGTTTTACATGAATATATCCGGTAATATGAATAACTGGTTGGAAGATAACACTATGTATTACAACAAATACTGTGAAATTCATATTACTTTGTTAAGTGAAAGTCTGTGTCACTTGGGTTTTTTTTAATTTTAATTCTAATTTGTATTCTATTTAAAAAATAAAAAAGGAGACGAAGAAAAAGAATTATATTTTCCCTGTTAAATTCATTTTCATTCCCTGAAATAGCCTTCAATGTGTTAACTCCAGAAGTGAAAACTCACTATATGAATGAAATTCAGGACAACTCTATAAAGTTTATGTGGATTATTTGGGGTTTTGTTGCAGTCATTTAAAATCCCATTTATGGCATTATTGAAGCATATGCACACAATAAATGGTAGGAGAGTGTCTCAAAGTAAATTTAGACCTTAATTTTTCTAAGCATTTAGATACAAGAACAATAATCTAAACTCAAATTATAGAAACACTGTTTTCCATAGGTAATTTCAAAAGAGCGAGGAAAGTAGCTTTTTAACAAATGAAAAGAGGAAAAATTTTAAATGAAGATTAGGTCCAGGGTCTTTCAAGATCCTTTCAGTACCCTTACCAAAAGAATGGTTAAAATTTAGCAACACTGCAGAGCTCATCAAAATTTCATTAGGGTCTAATGTATTTAATTTAAGAAAGAGAGCTCAAAAATACACACTTAAAGGGCTGAGGATATAGCTCAGTGGTACAAAGGCCGCCTGGCAAGCACAAAGTCCTGAATTCAATTCCTTATATCAAAAAATATGCACCCTTTATCAGGGCTCCATGTAGTACTAATTCAGATGTATTCTTCAATCATAATATAGTGAGTAAATCTTCTCCTTGTTTTTAAAATTTTAACTCTTGACCTCAATTGTTTTCTTTCTGTCATTTCTTCTTGGGAGAGTTGAGCCTGGGGCAGAGATAATCACAACCGCTCTTCTGCTGTGTTATCATTTCCTAAGAAGGAGTTATTCAAGCTTGAAGTAGAGAGAAGGGCATAGAATTTCTGCCACCTTTGAAAAATAGCCCTGTTGTCTATTCACATTTAGAACTTTCCATAGCCTATGAGGAGAGAGAGAGAGAGAGAGAGAGAGAGAGAGAGAGAGAGAGAGAGAGAAATTTTGAATTTATACTGCAGCCAGTTGGCTCCTGTGCCAGTGTGGGGACTGTAAGAAAAAACCTGTCATCTTCTTGCTATTTGCACCAGATGGAATCTATTGTAACAATGCACTTTTTAAAAGGCCCCGTGGGCTGGGTGGAGCGGAGTGTAGACAAACTATCAGCCCCAGTGTCGACAGGACCCTCGTTTCTCAGGGTTTCACCTGTCTCTGGGGAAACATGTAAACAGCATTATAGAATGTACTAATTAGTCTTTCATATTAATCCCTTTCACTCATGCCTTTGTGAGCAAGAACTTGTTTCCTGCACATAGAGAAATGAAACTTTACTATTTTCCCAAGTGAAACAGCCCAACAGATGCTCTGGCACATTTAATGAACCTCAGTTAAAAGAAAAAGCTTTTTTATTTATTTATATTTTTGTCCCAAACCCAAGCACAATTTTTTTTAAACAGTAGTATTATCCTTGACCATTATTTAAACAAATGAATAGAAGCTCTTCTTCCATAGAACTCATTCTAAACGTGTGGATAAGATGTGTAGCAATGCAAGAAAACAAAACAAAATAGCTGATACTCAGCACACTGAGAGGTTTTATGAAAGAAACTCCTCCTATTTTACTTGCTGGGTCATCTAGGGGACTAAGGGACAATGATTTCCTTGTTCTCTAACACAAAATGTAAAAAAAAATCCAAAATCATTGGTTAGTAAAAGAGATTTTGCAGTTGTCACACTTTCCTTTCTTTAGTGAATAGCTTAAATTTAGGGAAAAGCACACCTATCTTAGTAAAGTGGGCTTACCTATCACAGATCACCAATTCTTTTGTGGTTCCAGTAAGTAAATATAAGGGGAAAATACCATATAAAATCTCGCAAAACAAAATTTGTATCATTTTCTATATTTATGCATTATATAACTTATGCTGCTACTAGTAATTAATGAAGTTATTTTACTTTTAGGTGAACTTCTGGCATACTTTGGCAGTAATGCAAGATAAGGAAACTGTGTCTGGTATAAGAAATCTGGCCTCCACCTGACTACTTTGTTTAACATATTTTCTTGAAGTTTGTTCTTTCTGTTAATTTTGAATTTCCCATAACCACAGAATAAAAGACTGAGTGATGGTCAAGACAAAGTACTACTGTCCTCTGTCTTGTCCTGATTTGATTCTTTTTTCCACTCAAAGAACCTAAGAATAAATGCATAGGAGCTGAGCCCACATAAATACCCATTTCTCTCAGGCTGTTTGCCTCTCGTACTCCTGAAAAGGTCTTTGTCTCATGAAGGATGTCCCCTTCCTAGTAGAGAACCAAGCATTGAAGGCTGACAGCACTGAAGAAGGCTTCAGATCTCCCAACTCCCCCACCCAGGCCTTAATAGTTTAATTCTCTGTGCTATTAGGGTAATGAGAATGGTGAACACGAGGCGATATTTTGATGGGGAAGATGTCACCCTGTAGCACCCTGCTAACCTATCAGTATTAAAGAAGTTAAATGGGCTAGTGAGATAGCTCAGTGGACTAAGAGCCTGCTTTGGCAAGCGCAGTGGCCAGGGTTCGATCCTCCCTCCCACATGCCATGCTGGCCTTGCTCCCAGCAATGGATTCTGGGCATGGTAGCACACACCTCTAATCCCATCGCTGGGGAGGCCTAAAACAGGAGGATCACTAGCAGTCAGAGCTGCATAGTGAGGCCCTGTACCAAAACCCTAAGTGGGAAAAAAACAAGGTAAATTAGCAAGTAAAGGAAGCTTCGTGGAACAGAGAAAAACAAAAAGATGGAGAGACACAGAGACAGACAGAGAAGAGAGGAAAATAAAAGAAGGGAAAAGCAAAGAAGAAGGAAGGGAAATGGAAGAGTGGAAGAGAGGCAGGAAAGAGAAAGGAGAGGGGAAAAGTGCACTGGGAAACTAAAAATCCTCAGAGACATAGGACAAAATCTATCACCGATATCCCAGAAATATCTGTATATCTAAAACATCTCCATCCTGGACTTCTGCATCCCAGGCCTTTGTCTAGGCCTGGAAGCTATGGCACTGAGAGTAAATGATTGAAACATCTGCCCATATATTATTAGAAGTAAAAATTGGACCTTGTGGAGGAAGACCTTAGAATAGTTACTACTAAGGGATATGGAGGGCGGGGAGAGAGACGAAGAGGAGTGGTTGTGCCTCAGGTGCAAAGAAGCAGTTAGAGAGGAGGAAATTCTAGAGTTCTGCCACATGCTATCATTGTTAATAATCCTTTCCAGATTTTACAGAGAATTAGATGAAAAATATTCAAAGATTCCAAAGAGGAATGATTAATATCTAAGGAAAATGTAATGATAATTACCTTGATTTGATCACTACATATTGCATACATGTATCAAATGCCCCACTGTTCCCAATAAATTTGTACAAATAATAAGGGGTCATTAATATAAATGTTAAAAGGTACTAAACAAAGTACAGCTAAACAAACTATATCTATTATGTGGTGATAACTGCAGAGGAGAATAGAGTGTGGAAAATTGTTCCAAATTTAGTAAAGAGATTCAGAGTAGGATGAAATTATAAAAATATATAAATGAACCAAACCCTCCTGAGTTTATTTACATTCTTTGTGATAAACCCAAAATCAACTGTAGCTATGGAAACATAGAGCAATCTCTTTGAAAGACACCCGAGTTACCTTCATGAATGAGGAGTTCAAGACAGACAGTTAAACATGTAAGAAATTGTCTTCACAGTTTTAGAAAGAAAACAGGCAAAGATATCCACAGGCTTCTCCTCTGGGGTTTGATGAATTTAGTTCACTCTTTCGGGATGGTGCGTAATGTGCACATTTGTCTCTGTCTTCTATGGTGTTTGCATGTTCTTAGAAAAGAGAACACCACTGGCTCCTGTTAGGTAGTAATAAAATCAGCCACACCTAGGAGAGGTAGAACTGTGTCTTGGTGGTGGGGAGACGCTAGGGAGGGAAGTTATAAGAAGTATCACGAGAGTGATTCTGACATAAAGGAGAAGAACCAGGCTATGTCCACGTTGTCAGGGTTTCTGCTTCTTGCTTAAAGGATGGAGAGTTAGAGGGCTTGTGGTCTGCCTAGCACCTCCGTCCTGGTGTCTGTCATCTGTCTGCAAGGAAAGTAGTCACCACAGATTAGGTAGACCGCCCAGAAGCAGTAGACCAGAGACAGCTGGTGAAAGAGGAGACAGTCCGGAATAAGCTTAATGACAATTGCACTTCATTCGTTGTAGGACGAAATGACTGTAGCCAATGTCCCAGCATTCCCTGGGTCTTTCTCCTACTACTGTAGCCAATGTCCCAGCATTCCCTGGGTCTTTCTCCCACTACTGTAGCCAATGTCCTGGAATTCCCTGAGTCTTTCTACTTAGCAGCACAGCACGATACAGTCAAGGAACCTAGGGATGCCAGCATCTCCCCTATTTTGTACGGTGGCAAGTAAAGAGTACAAATCAAAGGATTCCAGAAACGTTTAGTGCAGTCTTTATCACTCATGGTTACAGAAGCCTAAGTTCACATTGATAATCACAAACTCAGATACTTAATGTAAAAACCACAACTACAACCCAGGCTTCTTTACTTTCCAGTAAGTAATCTTTTTACTGTACAAAACCACCTGTTTGGCCTGGAAACCCTAGCACTTTTTTTTAAAAGTAACTCTTAAATAGCTTATAGTCTTTTGGAAGGCATGATTTGGGATTAAATCTCAGATGCAATGCTTCCCATCTGAGTGGAATTTGGCTAGATGATTTAACCTTTGTAAGCCTTGGAATCTGAGTACACAAAATGAGGATAAAACCTGCCTCATGAAACTTGGGTGATTATTAAAGGAAATGATTATGAGAATTCTTAGTACAAATGTAAATGAGTAAAGCACTGTGTTCAGAATACATTAAAGCACTTCTTTTCTCAGTGCTGTTCATGTGTACTGCCGCTGTTTATGTTCTGGAGTTCTTAGAGAAGGAAAAGAAAGAAGAGGACAAGAAGAGAAAATGGAAAATTAGAAGACAAAAAAGGTGCTACAACAAAAGTTCACATTTAGGATGAATAATAGATCCTGCAAGTTTTGTCTTCATTCTACACTTGTAAAGGCAAGGGTACAAATGAATTCCTCCTTCTTAGGCTGAACCTTCCCCTTCTCTCTGGCAGGAGAGCTAGCCTCGTGCTATTGGAATTTGTTTATCAGCTCAGCAAGTGTGGGGTGGGTTTTCATGAAAAACAAAGAAAGCATTTAGCTTCTACAGTAAAAGAATTATTTGGAACCTGGCAGACTGCTACTCGATATTTCATCTCTATGCAGAAAATTAGATACCGTTTAGGAAAAAGATGAAAGACTTCTTTGGTTCAGAGCATAGAGGCATTTATCATAGTCACAAATAACTGAAGTATATCTCCAATGGATTTTTTAAAGGTCTGAATGAAATATAATGCCACTTCACTCTTATGTCTGAGGAAAGATAAAGAAAGGCTAGAGATAAAAGCCAACCCTGAAATTCTATTTGAAATGGAGAATATTTAAAAACATATCTGTTGCATAAAGGTAAGTTAACATTCCTCTGGGGTCATTCTGACACTCATGCAACCTATTTTCAGGTGACCTTTCTCATGCAATTACCTTCTTAGCTTAATAGACCCACTAGTGAAATGAGGCAAATAGAATGAATACAGTAAGAGTGCTTTTTATTATTTGTATATTTTTGTACAGAAAATGCTAACCTAGAAATAGTCAAGATTGAACAAGAGATAGTTATACAAGTTCCAGTGTTAGCTAGAACTGAGGCATTAAAGGAAGTGGTCATCAGTTAGGAATCAAATGTGGCGTTAAGGACTTTCATTTCCAAGAAATCATCCCTCAAGGGTCTTTTAAGTACATAGCTGGAAAATTATCGAAAGGCATGCATTAACTTCTGAGATTTTAGGGATTTATTTACTTCTATAGCAGCCTTTCCCAGTAAAATTTTGAATGTGTATTAACCAGGCAATGTCCCTCATTCAGATGTTCTAAACTGCAGTATCTAAACCATGACCAAAACATTTAGCAAGTGACATTTGACTTCCACTTGTTTTCATGTTGAAAATATCCCTGTTTAAGCAGGTTTGGCAAAGAATATGGACCTTGACATTTTCAAAACTAAAGCATTTAACACTCTTTCTACACCCTAATTGCCATGAAGTCATAGTCTATGTAATTGCCATGTTAGGGTAAAAAAAAAGGTCATTCTTTTCTCAGAATAATAAAAATTGAATAATAAATATAGAATTAATAGGATTGTACTTAGGGTTCAAGCCCACTAAAAAAAAAAAAACATGCAAATTAAACATTCACACTGAATTTTCTGGGAAAATGTCAAGGGACTGAAATAAAAGACAGATGAAACTTGGTTTTGGCCAGTAAGTTGACAAATCTAAAAAGGAGCTTCAACAGCTTGGAAAGCTTCAATCTAGCCTCAAAGAAGGGTAATCATGTTCCAAACATAAAAATGTTCATGTTTCATAGGAATGGAAGAGATTTTCATTCTGTATATTTCAAGGACCATTGAATGACTCAAAAGAATTAACACTGAAAAAGTGCAGTTAATAAAATAAATGATGTTTTCGGTCCTCCTTTATCCTATCACAGCACTGTTTTAGACCAAATTAAAATTTGACATCTAACGCAATTTTGGGCTGGGGAGGTAGCTCGACTGTGTGTCTGTCTGGCAAGCTCGAGTTCCAGGGTGAAATCCCCGGTACCATACGACATGCCGACAACACGCCTTGCCAGTCACTGAAACCAGGCATCACCGTGCACACCTGTAATCCCAGAGCTAGGGAGGCTGATACAGGAGGATCACTATGAATCTGAACTGCATAGCGAGACCCCATACCAAATAAATAAATCTTTTTAAAAATCTTATTAAATGGCAGTTGAATAGCAGACAATTTCTGAGATAGGTTATTGTAACCTGGGAGATGTTAGCCTAACAAACAGTCTTCAGAAATGAAAGTTCTTTGGGTGTTAAACAGCCCAATCATTCAGTCATGATTAGTATTGGCCTACAAGGCAAAATAAACCACCTAAATTTCTGCTGAAAAACAGAACTAATTCTATAAGCTGAAAAACAGTACTACAAATGGTAAAAAGTACAAGTCATGGACTTGTACAGAGACCTTCAAGCAAGATCATTCTGCGGGCAAGCTTGAAGGACACAATTCAGTCAACCAAAAGGAGTAAAAGAGGGGAAAAAAGCTTAATTAAATACCTTGAGGTCATTCATCTTAAGTGAAGCTTGCACATCGGAGGCAGTGGTGGAAATGAGAACTGGAGGAAACTTGGATGTGTTTTGGTGGCCAATTCATTCATTTCAACAGCTAATGGACTGGAGATGAGGTTTTGTTAAAAGAGAAGAATACGGAGTATGCTCCAGATTTTGCCAGAACCACTAAATGCTATTTTGTGCATAAAATTCTGACAAGTCCTTTTATTTGCTCCTCATTTGTAGCTCAATGGTACCAATATATATAATGGAGCAATGGTTCAACAATTATACTCGCTAGTATAGGCATAGCTGTGAAATACATATTTTATCAGCTATTTTCCCTTTTTTATGATACAGTTATTTTTTTTCCAAGAGAATCAAACTCATAGATCCAAACTTTAATCCGAGAAGTAGATTAGAGCAAAACTTCCCATCCTCTTATCTCCTTATCTTTAGGCTACTCTGCTGGTTGTCTGCCTGTTAAAAAGCTATTATGTGAAATTTATATTTGTCATGTCCTGGCTTGTACTTTTTGCATAATTGGCTGATATGAAAGGAAAAAGAAACATTTTTCTTTTTGCTCTATGTTCATGACAGAGGGTCCTGCAACAAAGAAGAGATTACAAGAGAAAAGCATCCATGTGTACTTAACATACATGTTACATGACCCAGAAGCTTTCATAAGCACTATAAAATATGACAGAGCAGACAAAGGCTTGCTATTTCATGATAGCTTTGATGGAGATTGGGCAGGCCCAGAGGCATACGTAGGATAAGGCTGGTGATCTAGAGGTGATAAACTCGGAGACAGCAGGGACTGGTTGTTCTGATTCCTCTCAGTATCCTCGTGCTGCAGCTGCTTTCTTCGTGAGAGGGAGGGAACCTCTTGAAGAAGAGTCTTGGGATCAGCTGGGGAGGAGATGAGAAAATGCTTCCTAAGTTGGAAGGCTGCTTTAGGCAAGACAGGGGAATAAGTAACCTTCCTTCATGTCCTGTTCTCTCAAATGCCAAGGTGCTTTGCATAGAGGTGGGACGTGCTACACCTCAACACACACACACACACACACACACACATATTGACATGTGACACCCTAAAATATCATAATATCTTAATTTGCCTTACTTGGAACTTTGAAAAAAGTTAAAACTAGTGTTCTCAAAATTGTCTTTACTTAATATTTCGTTACTAAGATTCAACAATATTGCATTGATTAGTCACTCTTTTTTTTTTTTTTTTTTTTTTTTTTTTTTTTTTTTGGTGGAACTGGGATTCAACTCAGGCCCTTGTGCTTACCAGGCAAGGGCTTATTATACTGAACCATCTCCCAGGCCCTAGTCATTCATTTTTACTGAAGTATAATATTGCATTTGATAAGACAATTTATGAACTTTTCTATTGACATATATTTGGATTAGTGGCAGATTTTTCATTTGCTATTTTTAGAGGGATGATATGGATGACATATGTATTTATATCTATATCTGTCTCCCTAATGTTTTCTTTCACATATGCACAAAGTCTTGTTTGATACACCTTTGCTATTCAATTGTTATATCACTGAACATACAGGTGTCACCTGAGAGGGCACTAAGCACCCGATACCTGTCCATCCCCGAGAAAGGCAGTGTGGCAATGTCTCTGGTCAATGTGCTTGCAAATTAGACCTTGAAACTCGCCTTAGAAGAGTAATTGCTTGATTAGGGGTATAAGAACTTTCAGTTTTATAAGGTAATGACAATTAAACAATTGTACTCATTCATGCCAGACAGGAATGTTTATAATTCCTTCAGTCCTTTAAGTGATGGCGGATATAAATATTTGGCAATTGAATAAGCAAAAATGGTATAATTTTTGTAGATTTAGTATTTACTTATTTATTTTTCATTTTGTGTACTTTGTACAGGGTCTCACTACACTGGTCAGACTAATATTGATCCACCTGTTTTTAGCCTGCCAAGAGTTGGGACTACAGAAGCACACTACCACACTCAGTCTCAATTGCCTTCTCAGTGCATCCGGGGTGCAGGGCTAGCATGGTTTTTGGTTCTGGGGATCAAACCCCTGTCCCTGTGCTCTGCCTAAGCAGGTGCTTTAGTCCACTGAGCTATCTGGCCAGCCTGGTTTTTGTTAATTTTAAAATTGGAACATTTAACTTCCTACTAGTTGTCACCATTAATCTTCAGTAGATCATATATGTTATAAGTTTCTTCAATTTATGCTGTCTTCATTCTGTTCCTTTTATAATAGTTTGAAGCTTTTTTTTTTTTTTTTGGCTGGTTCAGGCTGCCTTAAGGGCAGGTCGGATGTGGCATGTGGAGCCGAGGATCGAAACACAGTCCCCTGTGCCTGACTGGGTTTGCCCAAGCAGGCGCTTAAACAATTGAGCTAACCAGTAAGTTTTGAGGGATAGAAACTTTCAGTAATAATGTAATAAAATTCATTAATGTAACCAGGGATATAGCTCAGTGATACAGTGCCTTCTTGGCAAGTGCAGAGTCCTGAGTTTGATTTCTGGTACCAAAAAAATTCATTAATGTCTTCCTTCACCAAGTGAAGAAATCAGACCGGACTGTAACAGAAATATGTTCACTTATTTCTTCCAAATATTTTATTGTTTTATTTTTTATATTTCAGTTCTGTGGGAGATATATTTTTGTGTGAGAGACAGAGTAGGTATTCAAGAGTATCCTATATTCTCATAGGTTGTATTTTACGTTATTTTTATTGACTAATTCCAACACTTACTTGTGACATGCAGTGGCTTGCCTGGAATGACAAGTCAGTGGTTTACCTGAGTGAAATACAGTAGTAGATTTTCTTGTCTGCATTTCTAGATAATGTTTGTATTTTTTGACAGCAGCACCTTATCTTAATTACTACAAGGCTTAGCTTAGGTTTTTTGTTTTTTTTTTATTCTTCAGCTAACATAGAAGAGATGGTTTATTGCACGTGTTTTTCACTCAGCCAAAAGCAAGAACAGAAGTAGTGCAGAATACCACAGGTCCAGGGTAAAAATCCAGGGCACTGCTTAGTTAGAATCAGATGGATCTCTTTTTGAGGTGGTCTTGGCAATCAGATGGCAATGAAGTTCTAATCCACAGAGACATTCTAGACAGCATGCAGTCCAAAACTTGAACAAGGGTCCTCAGCCTCCAGCATTCTTTATTTCTGCTCCCTGGCCTCCAGGGGTGCATGAGCTATTTTACTTGATCTTCTGTCTCATCTTTATTCTTTTATGCTTCAGTCTGTGCATTCATGTCTTCCTCCACTTGGCTCTCATGGCACAGAGGTTTCTAAGAAGATAGCGTTAAAGATGAGAGATTACAAGACTTAGGTTTTAAAGGAGGACAAGTCCTCCACTAGTAATCATCAGAAGTGTTTTGGTTATTTTCATCCTTGTCTTTCCATATAAATTTTAGAATCAGTTAATCATGTAGTGTAATTATATAGAATATCTCTTTTCTTTTTCTTCCACATTTTGGTTTCTTCTAGTGTTTCCCTTGGCAAACCCATGCAGGTAGAGGCATCTATGAGTTATAGTTTACAAACTCCCATACCCATCACCAAAAAATATAATCCATAGGATGTATTGCATGGACATGCAGGGTCTGCAACAGTGGCCAGATGCATTTTACAGAGCAAAGTATCTAATCTTTTCCTAGAATATGGAAGCCTTAGCCAAGAGGATCAATGGACAGTCAATCTGAAGCTGCAAACCAGGAAGGTCCCCAGAGACTCACTGGAGTGCTTGAAAGCTCACAGAAGCTAAAATCTGAAGTCCACAGGCAATGCTGGCAGCTACAGAGGCATACACACAAACGGAATAAAGCTCTCCTGCCCAAGTCACTGTCCTTCTCCCATTTCATGCTAGAGCTGGTAGATGGTGTCACCCACAGCCAAATTGGGTCTTACCTCTGTTGCAAACCTCTCGGCCCATCACCCTAGAGACTTTCCTGCAGATACTCCCAGAAATGGGCTGGATTAGTCTGTTAGGCATCCCTTATTCCAGTCAAATTGACAGTCACAAATTAGCCATCGTGTTGGCTTTTCATCTGAGATTCAGTAGATACATGAATGACACAATTCTTATTATTTTTTATAATATCGTTATAGAGTCTTTTTTGTGTTCTATGTGGACAATCTCATCATGTACAAAACTTTGAGATCTTATTTCCTTCTCTTCTTAATAAAGCCTGTTTATTTTTCTTACTTTTTAGGCTCCAGCATCAAGAAACATTGTGAACTGCAAGGCTTGGGGTTCGCCATCCCATGGCCAGCCACTGCTGGCTATGTGGCCTCTTTCTGCTCATTGTGTATCCTGGCTTCCTCAAATTCCTGTGCTTTCCATTAAGCTTTCAGCTTTACCATCGTGCTTCATATGCCACTCTCGAAGGGACACCCTGCTGTCATTTTGACTTTGTGACATGTTTGCCTGGCTTCCCAAGTCCTCCTTTGAAATCTGAGTGACGACCTTCATGATGCCATAATTCTTACATGATGTAAGCTGGAAAACCATGATTATTTGAATGACACAAGATCTGCTACTAGTGTTGACTAGGTAAATTAAAGTGTGTAAAGTAGGAAACATCAGAGAAGTGAATGTCTCAAACCCTTCTGATTTTAGAAAATGGATCAACATACTATTTTTTTTCTAAGCTAATTGTGCATGGTAAAATTTTCAAACAAAGTGTATAAAATTAAACACTAACAGAGTTTTGAAAATTAGACTGAAAAAATAAACACATGTTCATTAAATAAATAAAAAAGTAAAGACAATGAAGAAGAGAGACAAAAAGTAGTATAAATAGCCTAAAATGGAGCTTGTGCCACAGAGCTATCTCCCCAGCTCCCTCGTAAGTGTTTTTAATCCAGTTAAATCAACAATTAAATTTACCATCATATTTCTGTCTCTTATCAACTTGACACCCAACCACATCTTAATAACTATCCTTCAACTCAAAATCAGCACAATAACAAGGTCGTAGTTCCACCTAAGGCTATAAAATTATCTTACCTACAACAGAAGGAAAATTGATGTCTTCCCTCAAAGTCAATAATTCCAGCATTGCTCAAAACTCCAAGTCCAAATATTCCATGAAACCCAAAACCATTATTATTTTTAAACTCATCTTGAAAATAAATCTCAAGAGTAAACACCCTCACCCCCAAAGAGATGGATAACATAATAGAAAGGAATTGAACAAAATCAAGACCAAAACCAGCAGGAGAAACATCAGATCCTGTAGCTGCAAGCAAATGAAAGTCCAGCTCCTGCCTGAGAAACACAAGGTCCTGAGTTTAATCTGAGATATCGGTTTTTTGTTTGTTTTTTTGTTTTTTTAAAGCACACTTTAGGTGTGTCCTAGTGGGTCAAGGCGGTATGACCTGGGATACTATATCATGTTGACAACCTCTTCTTCTGTGGCTCTGTGCTGGCTTTCTGCTTCCTGGTGCCAAGAGTTCATCATCCGTGCCCTTCTATTATGATATTTCTGCTTTGGAGCCAGCTGACTCTGGAACACATCTCAGAACTCATAAACCAAAGTAAACTGTTCTCCTCTAAGTTGACTTCTTCAGGCCTTTGGTCAAAGAGACCAAAAGCTGATTAGTAGTCTGTAAGTAGATCAATAAAAATATTTCCAACTGCTTGTGTCTTCATTTCATTTCTTTAATGTTATTTTGTTTAGCAGCACACTGTATAACTTTGCCCCTTAAATATCTTCCAGATCATGAATACTTTCTCTAAGTACAGGGTCATATGCTAATTCTGTGATTAATATATAAAATAATTATCAAAATACTTTCTGATTGAGTGTAGCATTACTAGCCCAACATGAAGTTGGATTTTTTCACATTCTTGTAAATATTGTCTTTTCAATTTTAATGACTCATATCAATATGAAGAAATATTTCACTGTGGATAACTTTCATTTTCTAGTGCTATTGTTGTTGAGCATCTTTGCATATGCTTATTTGTTATTTCTATATCATCACTGGAGAGATATATGTCAAAGTTTGCTTTCTGCATATTGTTGGCCTTTAAACATATCTCTTTTGTGTGCAATTGCCTTATAAGTTAAATGGTACAGCCACTTCCCCATTCTTTCTAATAAGTACTTCCAATTGCCATTTTACTTTCTGGATGTTATACTTTGAAGCACAAAGATCTTTTTTCAATCAAATTTTATTTTGTTTTATATTTTTCTGCACTTTAGGGAAGGGTCTACAGGGTGTTCAGGGTCTCACTACTAGATCAAACTCATAGTGATCCACCTGTTTATAGCTTCCCAAGAGCTGGGAGTACAGGCATGCCCACCATGCCCAGTGTCAGTTGCCGTCTCAGCACACCCCATGGGCAGGGCTGGCATGGCAGGCCCGGGGATCGAACTCCAGACTTCTATGCCTGCTTGCAGGAACTTTAATCTGATGAGCTATTTGGTTGGCCCTTAAATCAAAGTTTAAAGGAGTAAAATTTTTCATTGCTCATGCATTTAGGGACATATACAATGCCCTGTCTTATAATGTATCATCATTAAGATTTATATTTATGTTTTGTTCTAAAGTTTCTGTAGTTTTTGCTCTGGCTTTAAATTCTGTGACCTATTTTGAATTCAGTTTTAAGTAAACTGCAAGACAAGACCCCAAAATAATTGTTTTCATGGGTGTCTCACTACAAACTCATCTCCATCATGGCACTTTATTGCATTTCATAGGATATCTTGAATATCATAATATGAAATAAATATGACAACTATACCACTTAGAATATTGAAAATTGAAAAGAAATGTCCCCATTTTAGAAATGCTCCCTTGTTAAAAACAAAAAGCACCAAACCAAACAAAAAGCAATCCAATGAAAGTCATTGGCAAACTCTTGATTATATGCATATAGGATTCATTGAAACTTTAATAATTTAATACCTTGCTTAGCACTTTTGACATGCAAATTATATGATC
>NW_004524580.1:19573200-19574093 GCF_000260255.1 Octodon degus
TCCAGAACAACTGTATTTTGGATAAAGCATCCACATTCAGAAGGAAGAAGTAAAAATGTATCTATTGGTAAATGGCACCACTTCATGTACAAAACTTTAAAGTTTCCCCCAAAAAACTGTTAGAAAAAATAAACAAATTCAATAAAGTGGAAGGACACACAATTCAACACAATTCAACACACAAAACTAAGTGGCACCTATATTCTCTAAGAAAGAATGGTACAAAAAAGAAATCAAGAAAACTATTATTTATAATAATTTTAAAATAGAATATTTATTGTTAGTGCATTAATAAATTCAACCAAGGAGGTGAAAGATCAAAAAGTATAAATATAAACTAAATGTAAAAAGAAAGAAGTAAATGCAAAGATATCACTTAATCAAGGATCAGATGCCTCAATATTGCTAAAATATTCATTCTTCCAAAAGCAGTCCAGTAGTTTAGAGGAGCCATATCAAAATTTCAAAGTCTATTTTTCACATCCATAGAAAAAAATGTCCTAAACATAACTAAGCAATCATAAATATTGCAGGAATTCTTTCCATGATATAAGGGAGTGAACACACAGCCTTTGCACTGAGCTAAATTCTCAGTGACTTTTTATATTTTTCAATTTTGAGAGAGAGAGAGAGGTATCTACTAAGCCACCAGGCTGCTCCTGAACTTGGTAGCCTCCTGCCTCAGCCTCCCAGAGAACTGGAATTATAGGTGTAAGTCACCATGCCCAGCTCTGCTCTATTAAATTTGGACAAAGGTGCCACAATCAATTTTTCAATAAACTGTAGTTAAATGAATTAATGAAAAAAATGCACAGGCTAAAGTACTGTGTACAAAGTTCTTAATGGAGCTTCAAATTATGATAAGTAATTATTTTTAATATCTATTATATTCA
>NW_004524580.1:19582434-19595205 GCF_000260255.1 Octodon degus
TTTCAATTACTGATATGTTATTATTATTATTTTTTTTTTTTGTATTTTAGGGAAGGGTGTACAGGGTGATCAGGGTCTCACTCCTACATCACACGTACTGATCCACCTGTTTACAGCCTCCCAAGAGCTGCAATTACAGGCAGGCGCCCCCTTGCCCAGTCTCAAAGGCCTTCTCAGTGTGCCCCAGGGGCAGGGCCCACATGGCAGGCCCGGGGATCGAACCCCTAGGCCCTGATCTTGCTTACTGGTGCTTGCATGGAAACAAAATCTATTAAATGCATGAGTGAATAGATAAATATAATTTGTGAGCTGTCTTTAAAATCTATGTCTGTTTTTTGGACATATTTACTACATGAGTGTCTTATGCCATTGTTACTTTTTATACATTTTTAACTCTGGTAGTAAAGTTGCTTTGGAACTCCTTTGAAATACCAGGAGCATTTTCTTTTACCCATGGATAAATGTTAGGAAAGTATTTATGATTTGGTTGTGAAGTCCAATCAAAGAACAAGCTAAGCCTATCATTATGGTAAAATCACAGCCATAGAAAAGTAGAACCCAAACTTAAAAGATCACAAAGAAAAGAATTCATAGCTCTTTCTAATCCCAGTCTTGTAAATTTGCCAGTACTTCTGAAAACATAGCTATTAGAAGTAGGAAAATATTTAACTAAGAAATCAACATTCCTTTGACTCATTTAGTGGTCCATTATTCATGTATCTTTTTTATATGTATTAGAGCATGATAATCCCTCAGGAAGTTCAGAGCCTGAGTAAATTAGTACTTTCCTTCACCAGAAAGGTCCCACAGAGCCCTAATTTTCAAATGCCGATGCTGAGAATAAGCGAAACTTTGTTCCATTTTTCCCCTTCTCCCTCCCATCAGAGACTAGTTAAGTTTTCAGTGAATGGTTTAAAAGAGAAATAATCTTGTATGCATCATGATTGTAACCCGTTAGGGGAGAATTTACCCACAAAAGAGGCAAAAATCATTGTTGCTTCCAGAAATTGAGAGAACCTCCATTATTATTATTATTATTTTTTCTTTAAAGCTGGGATGACAGGCACATGCCACCAGGCCCAGTCTCAATCACTGTCTCAGCACACCCCAGGGGTGGGGTGGGCACGGCAGGCCGGAGATCGAACCCCAACAGCTGCTTCTGCATAAGCAGGCACTTTAATCCACTGAGCTATTTGGCTGGCTCAGAACCTCCAATTTTAAAGTCACTAGTTTTTGACCAATTTCCTTGGCAACTTCTAAAAAAGGAGTGAATCAAGATGAATTGTAAGCAAACTGCTAGCACAGAGCCCAAGTAAGGTTAAGTCCAATGGGAAAAATGACGATAGCCAGGCAAGCAGTGTTATCAAACAACTCACAACGCCATTTCGGTGGCATGAATGTCATGCTGTCCTTATGAAATTAGGATTGTATTGCTTGAAAAAGGGAGAAATTGAGAGTCCGAGAGGCTAACTCTAAGAGATTATGAAAAACATTTGTATTCCATGCATGTGCATTGTGAACAGTCTGGTTCTTTCTATTGTACCTCTCTAGGGAAAAGAGCTTTTCTAATTTTTTAATCATTTGGGATTTCACTAGTTTGATCATAATATCCCTATAAGTCAGTGTTTGAAAACTGTGGAACATTGAACACAAGACTCAGAATCACTCATGGATGCAGCTTTAAAATGTGGAATCTTACACTACTTAGCTTATTGGGTCTACATATCTGTGAGGCTGGAAATTTGCATTTTAAAAAGCATTACAATTTTCTGGCTTTGCATTAGAAACTTTAAATAAGACCAGTGTGCATGAAATGGAGATGAGACAAAGAATAGACAGATAAGTCAGTCTCCAATTCACCTTCCCTAAAGTAGCCCAGGTATTGTGGAGCGAGCAGGTGTCTTCTCTTCAGCAAATCTGCCATGAGTAAATGGATCCAGGGCTCTAGAGCTGTCACTAGACCGGGATTGACCAGTGTCTTCCTCAAATGCTTCTCCTGGGAAGCATCACTTTGTACTTATGTTTGCCTTTGCCAGTTGAACTCAACCAATGGAATTATTATTTTGATTTGTGGTTTTACTCTTAGACTTAAGAATAACAAAGGACTTCAGATAAAGGGAAGTTAACGGCTTCTAAAGTTGTGGACAGATGGCCAGCTGAGAAGATGCTTTGCTGAGCTGTATGGGGACAAAGGTCATTTACAATCATCCCATTCTTGCTAAAGATAATTAATAGCACATTTTCTACTACCTACATAGGAATGCATTCCTAAGTAATGATGATTAGATGACTATATAATCACCAATACTGGGTAAGTATGTTTTTACCTGCATACTGTTTGGAAACAAATAGGCTTTACTGTTACCCAGGTAAGAGTAGAAACTATTCTTATAAGCTATATTTCCTTCTATTTCCCATTACATAGAGACACTAGAAAACTAAATATGTTTTTATCAGATTATAAATTCAAAGTGTATGCTCCAAATGCACTACATTCAAAATGTAGTCAATTTTAGAATGATTTTTAAAGTTCTATTTTCAGGCCTGGGAAGATAGCTTGGCAATCTAATTGCCTGCCTGGCAAAACAAAAATGGGGTTCAAACCCTGGTAATATGTGCTGGGCCAGTCCTGGAATTCCAGGCATGCTGCACTGGCCACTGAAACTGGGCATGCTTATAATCCCAGGACTCCTGTTTTCTACCCCCCAGCTGTGTAGTGAGACCCTGTTCCAAATAAATAAGTAAATAAATAATAAAAAAAATTGAAGTCCTATTTTCAGTCAATTCATATATTTATACAACATTTTTAACCCTGTGAGGTCTTAACCATTTTTGTTTGCTAACCAGTCAGTGATTGCTAAGATGTTATGATAGCTTCTTATTTAATGGAATAACATCACATAAGACTTGGTGGAAATGACAAGAGTGGGAGTCATGGAAAACAGCCAAGCAAATTGTGACATCTATGCACATATAATTAGGTCTACTTAATCTTTGGAGGTGGATTCTAGAAGAAAAAGAAGGAGAAGGAGAAGGAGGAGGAGGAGGAGGAGGAGGAGGAAGGGGAGGGGGAAGAGAAAGAAAATGAGGGGAAAGGGAGAGGGACGGGAAGGGGGAGGGGGAGAAGAAGGAGGAGGAGGAGGGGAAGGGGAAGCGGAAGGAGGAGGAGGACGAGGAGGAGGAGGACGAGGAGGATGAGGAGGAGGAGGATGAGGAGGAGGAGAAGAAGAAGAAGGAGAAGAAGAAGAAATGTAGTGTGAAATCCCATGTTCCTACTAGTAAAATATTTCAGGCTAAAGATGCCTTCTGAACTTTAATGAATTCATTTATGGATTTCATGTATGAGTGACACAAATTTCATGAGAAGTCTAACACAGTGATGCCACTTGCTATGTTTTATTTTGCTATTAGCTTGTTAAACACAACATGCAAATAATCAAAAAGAATCATACATGACTTAGAATAAATTGTAGAAACATTTTGCTATGTAGATAAGTAAATTCTTCACACTGAAAATACTGCATAGGTGCATATGGCTTCAGAAATTTTGTTTAGCGTTTTGCAAAATTACTGACTTCTGATTTTGCCACCTGATTTTCACCATCACAAATCTGACCATAATAGGACAATCTGGATCAAGGTGACACATACGTTACGACATTTGTTGGTTTCCATGCCGGGAATAAAAAGCTTTGCATATCTTTGGGCAGTAAAAATACAGAAAACAATATATTGACAAACAAAGCATAGAGTTTTATGTCTGTTAGTGTGTGTGTTCTTTTGATGAAATAGGCCCGCTTTTCATCTTTTAAAATAAAAGTAGGAAATGTTTACAAAACATTTTCCTCCAGAATTTAAAATTAATGGAATTAAAAAACAACAACAAAAATGGATGCCATGAAAACCTTACATTCAAAAAAAAAATGAAGTATCACTCTAAGATATACCTTAATATAATTGGAATGAGTAGATACTAATTAACAGTGATTTCATTTGCTACGCGTAGACACTCATACATGTCAGGTGGCAGGCTGCTCTGTGTAAGGGGGTTGCCGTCCAAGCGCAAGTGCTTGATCTTGGAGTAGGACAATGGTCCCAGGATCTTACAGAAGCTCTTCACCTCAAACTCTGCAAAATAAAGAATACAAACTTCATCATTTTTAAGAAAGTAGCAGGAAACAATTTTTTAAATTTCCTCAAGATGGGGTTCAGCAAGACAGCTCAGCAGACTAAGCACCTGCTTAGGCAAGCTCAAGGACTGTGGTTCGATCCCTGGCACCACAGGCTGTACCAGCCCTGACTCTAGGGCATGTTGAGCTGGCCACTGAGTCTGGGTGTTGTGGCTCATGCCTGTAATCCCAGTGCTGGGGAGGCTGAAAACAGGAAGATCACTATGAGTTTGAGCTGTGTAGTGAGATCCTGCAACAACCAAATACATTAAGAAAAAAAATTCCTCAAGTCTGTTATAATATCAAATAGGGCTTCTTCTCACTTGGAGAGGTCATTTATACAATTTAACTTTCAATTCAGATATAGCATATATTTTTGTCTTATATGTCCTTGAATTAAGAATGGATAAAAGCATATTTCATGTGACATGGCCCAGAAATATTCAGTAAGCAGTAACTAGCATAGAACAGAAAATTACATGAATTTTTCAAGGAACAGAATTTAGGAGATTCTAGAAAGTCACTTAGGGCCTTGGAAGAAAGCTCGGTGATCTAAGCACCTTCCTGGCAAGCTCAAAGGCCTGGGTTCAATCCCCAGTTACAGCATGCTGGCCCTTGAACACCAGGCATGCTGTGCTGGCCACTGAAACCAGGCATGGAGGCACATGCCTGTAATCCCAGCGCTGGAGAGGCTGGGACAGGAGGATCACTATGAGTCCAAGCTGCGTAGCAAGATCCTGTACTGAATAAATAAATAAATAATTTAAAAATTATTTAGAAAGGCATTTGATAACTACGTATTATTACCTAAGAACTCTTTTTCAAATATTTAATCTACCTGATTGATCTTTTCATGTGAAAAATCCTCACTACCATGAGAGTCCTTGGGATTTTGTCCTGAAATAAAAGAACTTATTGGTCTCTAAAGAATTTTCTTTCTAATCATATATCAAGACAATAAATCAAAATGCCAAGACAGGAATCCAATTATGGAATATCCATCTTCTGAGCCAGAGTTTTTCAGAGGATGAAGATTTACCACAAATGGAAATATGTTTTAGTTTCAAGAATAACTAACACTGAATTGTATGAATATAGATGCACACAGAAAAACTTATGAATCATCAGGTCTATTTCAGCACAAGCTTAGTGAATCCTTTGGTTTGTCATTGTCTTTAATGTTTCAAACGCTAGTTAACAATGGCTTCAGTGGAACCTCAGATGCTTGCTTCAACTCATCAATCTAATTCTAGACTCTCTCTGGTACATCGGCCTGTTGAACAATGGACCAACTTAAGCTAAGAAGGTGACCCCCAGTCTATCAGCATTCTGCTTCTGCTTCTCCTCAACTGAGTGGCCTTTCAGTACTTAGCTAGTCTTCCTTTCTGATGCATATCCATATCTCAGGATTTTGTGTAATATTAATATAGGTACAGCATGTCAAATAATGCTAGGATATAGGATATCCAAAATAATATGGCTGTCTTTATGATTTTTCTCTTTTCCAAATTCGTATTAGGAAAATCTGCTAATAGGCCAATGTTTATAGTTGCAGGATTCAAAATCTAAAATTGTTTTTGGCTATGCAGTTGGTCCTCTGCACCTGTAGGTTCCACATTATAGATTCAACAAACCACAGATCCAAAATATTTGGAAAGAATGTCTCAGTTGTAAAAACGTAGAGTTTTTAATTTTATTTTAATTTTTTTCTGTATTTTAGGGCAGGGTCTACAGGGTTTTCAGAGTCTCACTACTAGATCTGACTCAGTGATTCTCCTGTTCACAGCCTCCCAAGCCCTAGGATTACAGGTGCGCTCCACCATGCCCAGTCTCATTCATCATCTCAGTGGTCCCTCACCTGCTTGCAGGCACTTTAATCTGCTGAGCTATTTGGCCATCCCACATAGAGTTTTTAAAAGGTGATTATTTTCTAAATGATTTAACAGCTATTAAGAAAGCCTTTACACTGGGCCAAATATTATAAATAGTCCAGATGTAATCTAAAGTTCTAGATAAGAATGTGTATAAAGATCCTATGCCATGTATGTGCCATTTTATACAAAGGATTTGACATCTATGATTTGGGTGTCCATAGACTGCTGTGGAACTAATCATACACATGTGGAGTGGTACTGAAGAATGCCTACATACTCTCTTATTTTAAACACTAAACATGATACTACACAGTAAAGATGAAGGACTTGGTTTACATGAAGAGAATGTGCACAATCAGTGTGCATTATCAGCAGCAGCACTTAACTTACACTGAAGAAATGAGCACCAGATAAACCAACAGGCGCACATGGCTCAGTGTCAGTGAGAAGTGAAGAAGCAAGGTGGTCCTTTGCAAGCGACCACGATGAGCCAAGCACGTGGCTTCTCAGCAGGCTGGCACTGAGAAGCTGCCAGTGTGTCTCCCGTCAGCACCATTCCCATGCCCCACCCTGGCCCCCCACCCTTCACTTCTAGTCCGTGCCAACCCAATGTGTCTGCGTCTGCATTATTCCTCTGACTCATTCCAACGACAGCAGTGGCCTTGCTTCTGTGACTCACTGGCACCCCCAGACCACATGGGTCTCCACAGTTTTCAACCGCCCTCAATCCTTGGGTCACATTGGCAGCATAGAACATGCCTCCTCCCAACCACAAAGTTTTTAAATGTTGGATCATGTATTGCCACGTACTGAATTTTGCACCAGAACCAACGACAGGAGTTTATGTTAGCTTGATTAGGATTCATATGATAATCAAACAGTGCTAAATTTTGTATTGGCTATTTTTAAGATGCAACAAAGAACATGGTGCTTGATGCATTAATAATGATCTCCTCCGAGAGAATAGCAGTGAAAGAAAGAGGAATTGACAGACAGCAACACAAATGAGTGCCATGCAAATCTTACATCCAAAGTTAACTAGGAAGTATCACTTCAAGATATACCTTGATATAATTGGATGAGCAGATAGCAATTAACAGTGATTTCATTTGCTGCATGTACACATTTATACATATCAGGTCGCAGACTGCTCTGTGTTAGGAACTGCACAAAAGTAGTTGCAGAATCACAACACAGTCCTAAGGTACTCTGTGATTTTTTTTTAAAAACCACTATCTTTATTCATCAGATAAAGATGCTCAATTGCAATAGCTTATGTTTCAGGTACAAATATTTTATGTGTGAATCAGTAATCCCTACCTTATTTTCATTTTTAAAAAATGTTGGGGATTCACAACATTTTTCTTCTATCAAACTGTTAAAGAATAAGGTGAATAGTGAACTTTAGTCTCTCACTTGAATCTGTACTACTTGTCTCAGATCAGAAGAGTATATAAATGACCCAAGCAGAGCAAACCAAACTCTATTCAGAAGACACATGAAAAAAACAAATATGGAAACAAGAGAAGGGAAGGACAAACTGGAAATATAGAGTTAAAGGAAAGGTTTTTTAAAAGAAGCAAGGCCCTGTATTATGACTTTGAAAAGAAAAAACTACCCTAAACCTTCATCCTATGCTTGCCCTCCTTAACTTTCTCAGAGTTCTCATCACAGCACTGTTAAGACCACACACACCACCACAGACATAATGGAAGTGGATAATAGTCCTATTAGCAGAGTGGCATGTTCAGACTCCAGAAAAGAGGACAGCGCAGACCATGATAAACTATGTCTCTGGAGATAAGTGGAGGGGCTTGAAATACCTGCGGCTTTACCTCTTCTAAGCTTTCTTGCTCCCTCAGCCAGGAAGTAACTGTAGGATGCAGATCTTAGTGGTAAATGAGGTATCCAATGACAAATAAATGTCAATATATAATTCAGTGACATTATTCAACTTAAGAAAGATGAAAATATTTGATATTAAATTGAGTGATCTTAAGAGTTCTTGATCTGGCCCTCTCAAAGGAAAGCAAGACAGAAGTAGTTATATAAAGCTAGCGTACTTCTATGTTTATGTAACAGGATTCTTTGTCAGAATTTAGTTCATTTTCACTGAGTCAAATACAATATTCATGTCACACAATGTAGACACTTAAAATAGGAACACACATCAATCAAATACAAGCACAACCTTCTACTTACTTTCAAGTTCATTGACCTGCAAGTAATAGTTTTCAAGGTTTTCACTAACAGTTGGTATACTTTTCAGTTTATTATAGGAGAGGTCCAGCTCAAGCAGAGATGATATATTAAACGTATTTCCGGGTACCCCTCCATCAGCTAGTTCATTGTGAGATAAACGCAGGTATTGCAGTGCACCAAAACGCTTGAAATACTCATCAGGGATGTTTTTAATCTGATTATTGTCTAGGTAGAGAGTTAGAAGAGATGCAGGGAGACCAGATGGAAGTTTTGACATCTGGTTAAAACTCAAGTCCAGGTATTCAAGGGACTTAAGACCTCTTAAAGCAGCTGAAATGGTTTCCTCCTTCAGCTGATTGTGTTGAAGGTGGATGAAAGTAAGGTTCACCAGCCCTTCAAAGGATCCCAGCTTTGAAATTTTGTTGTTAGTGAGCTGAAGATCCTCCAGAGATTTGGGCAGTGGGCTCACAGTCTCTGTCAGGTTGTTGTAGTTTATGTGCAGCTTCTTCAGCTGTTTCAGTTTGGCGAAAACTTTCCCCTTTATCTTGGAGTTTTCTAGAAGATTGTGATCTAGAATAAGCCACTGAAGATCGGTCACGTTCTCAAAGGCCTTTTCATCAAGGTGGTCAATCTGGTTATTCCGGAGGTAGAGGTACTTGATGCCAGGAGGTACCATGGGCACACTTTTTAGCTTTAGCTCATCGCAGTACATGGCGGTTGGGTAGTTGCCTGGGCATTCGCATTCTGGTGCGCAGTTGGGTGAGGAAGAACGCAAAAAGGAAGGGTAGTAATCATAATCGTAGTACTGCCCACTGACGCCACTGGTCAATGCCAAGAGGAAAGTAACCGTGCCTACGTTCATTTTCAACAAATGCTCCGAATCCTAAATAAAATGGAAATGCAAATTATTGTACCAGTATACTTTCTGGAAAATGAAAATGAATTTGCAGTATTAAAGTCTATCATGCATTTGGTTATATTATAGGTCTTCTGGTGCATCAGAGAAGAATGCCTTCACTGTCCTTTAATTTTTTTTTTTTCATCCAAGAACAAGGATAGAGATCTATGGATACAGTTTTGGTGTGGACCTCAGGTCTAAGGTCAGACGGCATACACCTGCGCCCCCTCCTGGGCAAGCCAAACATAACTGGTCTCACTCAGTCTCTTCGGATCCTCCTTTAGCTAAATCCTTCCTGGGAAAGCAGAGCCTTCTGGATGGTATCCACTGATCCCCATGTTAGAATACTGCTGTAAAACATATCTCAAAAGCAGAAGAGATGCAAATTAAAGGGCATTTGTAAACTGAGCACTGTGCCCTACAATTTGACATCTTTGAAATGTCTCTTTCAAAAGTCCTTCCTGGGAAAATGGGCAGTCAGTGGTTTACCCTGGAGGAAAGCTATCTTGATAATATACAGAGTGGAAGCAGAGAGGGGAGTCCATTCCTTTAAAAACATCTGGTTATTGTCTCTGAGGTACTGAGGAAGGGGAAAAGAATTCCCAGTGTCAGTGTGTATTTATGTTGTTTCAAGTTTTGTATAACATTCCACACTTTTAAACACATCGCAAAATGTTGTTCTGAAACTGACATGTAGTAAATTAATTTAGTAAAGCAAATATTTATTAACAGGAGAAAGGTCAGTTAGTCTCAGAAAATGTAAATATACTAAGGTAGAGGAAAGCATTTCCATAATTTTAAATAGAGTTTTCTAAGACACTATTTTTTGTGTGTTAATATTTAAGGTGGCATGGTTTATGTATTTGGATTTTAGAGACCTCACAGAATGAAATGGGAGGAGGAGGAAAGTTTGTTGCTCATATGAGCCTTAGGAACTATGTAGGAAAGTATGCCGCTGAGAGCATAAACTTTAAATAATTTCCAACCATTATGTTTTCAGTTAAATTCTCTAAGGCTCACTAAAAAATCTTTCAACTGGGTAGAAGTACAAGTTTAGCAATTCAAATAAAGGGAAATTAGAATGCATAGACGAAATTTTTATAGAGTGAAGACATAACTGAGAATTTGGTAGCTCTGGAAGAGAAATAATTAATATGAAGTGGATCTATATTTCATTTGATGACACAGAATATTATACTTTCCTATGAGAAGCTTAAGACTGGTTTCTGAACCAAGGAATTTAAAATATATAGGATTTGGGAGAATCAGTAATTTTAAATAGATTTTTCCTTTTTTAACTTAGGATTTTAAGGAACTTAACTTTAGCAGATGAAACTCTCCAAGAAAGATTTTAGAAACACTTCAATTGCAAACATAAGACATAGGATCTTGGTACATTATTCCCTAGTAGTATAGTGGATGCATTTAATTCATTTGGCAGTTCTTAGGCACAACTCTTGTGTCTTACTAAAATAACATGATGATTTATTCCCAGGATTCTTTAGAAACTAAAGTATGTTAGTACTGTAAGAATTTTCTCTGATCCATTAATATATGTATACTTCATTTCAAATTAAGTGATACAAAACAGTCATGGTAACTAAAATCTTAGCATTGAATAGTGACAAAAAGGGTTTCTGTAGTGTTTGGCAGTGTAAACCTAGGGCTCTGAATTCAAAGAGAGTTTGTAATCTTATAATGCCTCCACTGTGGGGCAGAGGCATACTGTACTTTTCTCCACCTATTCAAATACCTGAGGCTATAGAGGAAATGCTTTTCTTTTTCCAAAATAAATGATTTCCTAGAATTTCTTGTAAAGCTGTTTTCTTGAAAATATACAAAACCCTCAAATCTTTAAGATCAATGGAATAAGAACAAGCAATTCATAAGCATTTTAGTCCTTCAACACCCATTTTACATCATAGAATATTTATGGCAACCGATTTTAAAAATATATTCATTGCAAAATATTTTGAAAACTGAGTGAAGCGAGCTTTTTTTGCAGAACTATAGGCTTGAGCCATGGTATCACATATAACTAATGAGCATAGATAATAAACATTTTAATTTCCATACTTTTCCACTGTCTCATTTAATTTTTCAGTGTGTAGTTGATCTATTTTCCTATTCTAACCTTGAATCATCTTGTAACTTCCCTTGCCAACCAATACAGAATACACTCTATAAAATTTATCTGAAGCACATAAATCATGGTAAATACATTATCCAATATGTGAGAGCAAATGCTGCAGTCTACAAATGTGCTATTGAATAGCAGTTGGCAAAGTTATTCTGGAACTTTCCCTGTTCCTGTTACAATAAAAACTGTCCCACAATGTCAGCATCCCCTAGGCTACAGTTAAAATAGCACTTACCTTACTGTCTTGACACTGCTTTTGTTAATTCTTAAAGCAGATGCACTGTGGACAAGAATCCACCAATATATGCTGTGAACTCTGTCAGGACGGGACTGACTGCCAGAATCTTAGTGATACAAGAGCTGAGGAGGGTGGGGGTGGGGGGAGCAGCGCAGTCACGCCAGGCTCTGAATGGAGTTATGTCACTGTGGCGCTCTTGTGGTGTGGCATGTGAATATTCTGCTCCCTAACGAAGTGCAGGTGGGCATGGTGAGCAGACACAGCCTCCCTCACTCCCTATGGAATGGAGAAAGTTCTGTGCTTAAACGAGCTCAAATACCATAGCTTCTAACCAAGAATTGAAGGCTGCTCTGCATGAGGCAATTCACAGTGGAAATGTTTCTCTTGCGAATGTCTCATGTGGCTGTGGCAACAATTAAGTGGGACTTGTTCAGCCAACTATTACGTTCATCTAAGGCTCTCATAAATCATGAGTAGAGCAAACAATGTCAGGGAAATGCAAATGAGAAAGCTCAGAGGAATTGAACCTTTTATGGCTATCACTTTTGGAATCTATGTTGATTAAGCTGGACTTACTTTTATTTACTTTTGCCTTGAAGTTGACTTAGATTCCAAAGCTTGAAAAATGTTGATATGAATGATAAATATTAACATTTCATTGAACTTCTTATGCTACAGGAACTCTTTTCATGTTATTCAAATCTGGAACCAATCAGCAATGCCTTGCCTGTTTCTTATTTTGTGGACTGCCTTTAGGAATGCACCCAAAACCTTACTTGCAGATAGCATTTTATAGTTCAATGCCAAAAAATTTTAAAAGAACAGAAAAAACATATACTAAAAATATTGGAAAACAATAATCTTTCATCCTGTGACTGCATGGTAATGTTCATTCTTAAGATAAAATTTATTTCAAAGTCAAGATCCCCAAAAGCCTGATCTATAAATCTTTTGTTGTCAGTACCTGATGTATATTTTCAGCAAATTGTCATATTGCAAGACATTTTTTTCCTTTTAAGGTTAGTATGTTACTTTTAGCAAGAGGCTTGTGGAAATCTTGTTTCCATCTCTATGACTACTACAGATGTGGCCTTAGAAGAAAATATTAGGGTGAATACCTTATTTTGGTAATAGAACTGTTGGAAAATAAAGTTTATACTCTGAAAGTAACTCATAGAATGGCAAGATAACCCATAACTTGGTAATTGATTATTACTTTAAGAAAAATATTTAAAGAGGGGCCGGGGAGA
>NW_004524580.1:19595310-19597778 GCF_000260255.1 Octodon degus
AAGATGTCAGTCCACAAAGGAAATGTGTAAACATAGAAGATATAGAAGATAAGAATGAGAAGAAAAACACAGACTACTCAAATGTGATTGTGTAATTATTATAAGAGAATTGATAAAACTATTTAAAGCATTAACTTTGCATCTATCGTATTTTTTAATCTGAGATCTTTGAAAAATTCTAACTATTTATGGCTCAGGATTTTTTCTTATAATGCAATAATTCTGGAGGCTATAATAGATTTGAAATATGTCAAATTGGATTTAAGTCATCACTATGAACATGTACTATTCAATAAATTCACTACAATTAAGCCAATAAATTTAATTACTGTTAGTTTTACACCTATTTCCTTTACTGTATTTCATTGAAACAAATGAAGTTTCTGTAACATATCTTCAATATCTTGTGCCTTTTTCAAAATTTTAACATATCCCTTACATCTAAATTGTTATGTGTTGTTATAATACTTTCAAAGGTTGAAACAGACTGAGAAAGTCTAAATAATTTGTTAAAGTTGCCCAATAAGTAGGTGAAAGAATGAAACCAGGGTTATTTTGACTCACTGTTAATAGTTGGAAAGTTTGAATTGAATGGAGCAGAGAGGGTAGTTAACCTATTTAAAGCATTTGGCAGGCCACATTGTTAGTGAAGGCAAAGCAGAATTGTCCGCAGGTGCCCACTTGGAGAAATGGTGGCTAGATACCCTGTCTTTGCCCATCCAACCTTTGCAGGCACGCATACAGCCACATCCAGAACTCAGAGCTTTTGAGTCAGTAGGGACTTTCCTTCCAAGCAAATAGAAATCTACATTTTCACATTGGATGGATGCTGGAGGCTGAATGTATCTCTTCGGAATACAGACAGGCGCACTTAAGTTTACCTGCCCACCCCCAAAACTGGGCTCCCCATCTCCTGAGCCCAGCAAGGAGGCTGAGGAACCTTATAACTACTTCATTCACTTCCTGTTGAATTCAGCCCTGAACTTCTCAAAGCCCAAAATAAACATGTAAAAAAACCCCAAGATTTTGTGAGAAAAACCATCAAATCCTGAACTTTCTCATGTAGCTGTCTAGCAGATTAAAAGGTAAGTAATCTTGACACTTTATTTTCTTCATCTGTAAAGCAAGATGAAAACAAAACCAATCTCATAGAAAAGGAGTTTGTCGGAAAGCTCATGGGCACCAAAATAAAAAAGCTATGTGCATGCAATGCCGTTAGAATATTACCTGGCAAAACACAAGTAATCAGTGCAGTTAAATGCGCAATGCCTATAGTTGTTACTCCTCATAGAATCACAAAATGACAGATTTGGAATGAGTCTTGCTCAATATGACCTAATTAACAGATTTCCTAAGTTCTTTTGCCAGTGTTAGGAAGAGCTAACCCAAATATGTTGGCAGGGTCTCATCCTTTCAGACAAGAACCATGCTGCCTTTCTCCAAGTAAAATAATGGCTCTCTGTGTCATCCTGCAGTGTGTGCACGGGGTTGTCTGAGTCTAGCTATGGGGAGTTATCTGAGAAAACAGTAAGACGAGATTCTCTGGCAGCAGAGTAGAAACATTGCATTTTACTGTTCTATATATCATGGTTTCAAAATTCAACCCCTTCCTTTCTAAACCTTTCATAAAAGCACATTGTTTTATTATTTTTTTATTAGTCTGCATTTCAGTGCACAACAATGACACGCTTCGTGGGTGGGAAGTCCAAGGACAGGACACACCTTCACTTTTTTCACATCTCCTTCCCACTCCCTCCCTCCAGCTCTTAGTCTTTTTCTCTTTGCAAAAGAGCAAAAATCCTTACTTTCTAATATCTTTTATTTAGCTCTTTATGTTTGGGGTTTCTCCTGTAAGAGAAAGCATCCGGTTGTTAAGCTTGCATCTGCCTTGCTTCACATAGTATCCATGTTCCTACCGACGACGGAAGTGCGTCCTTCCTTGTGGCAGAGCAGTACTGCCCTGCGTGTGCACGCCACATCTCCTGTCTGCTCAGTTGTCCTGATGGAAACGTAGGGCACTTCCAGGGTTAGCCATTACGAGCTGTGCTGCTGTAAACACTGGTGTGCACGGATCCCTGTGATACGATGACTTCAACCCTTTCGGGAGACACTCGGAAGGAGAAGGAGAATAGCGGGTCTAATGTAATTTCTATTTTTAGTTTTCTGTGCCATCTCCATACTGGTTGCCCTAGTTATATTCCCTGAGTGTAACAACCGTATTATTCATTTCCAAGATTTCTAATCCATTCTTTATGTCTGGTTCCTTTTCTTCAATTATGGGGCACTAGCCCTCTTTTCTCTCTCTGATAATAGAACATTTAATGATCACTTTAGGACATTACCATTTCAGTTTCCTTAGAGGTAAGTGCTCCCTCATTGGGCTGCTGGCTACCATGTAAGGTGGTTGCTTTCCTCCCGTTTTGTGAGTTCTGTCTGAGAGCCCGTCGTACATGGCAGTTTCTTTCTTT
>NW_004524580.1:19598083-19612110 GCF_000260255.1 Octodon degus
CAGTAGACCATAATAGCATTGGGTCTTCTGTTTAACTGGCAGTGTCAGAAATTATTGACCTGAGTCCCCCACAGATCAACATAACAGCATGGCTTTACTTCCTATATTTTGTCTCCATATTTTTCTACTGGATGGTTAAGACCAAGGTAAAGCAGGACCTATGTAACAAGAGTTGTAGCTTTTTGGTCTGAGAAGGTCAGTGAAATCCCCTCAAGATTTTTCCTGAGATCCTATAACTCAGATTGTAGAACCTTTGTCAGTGCAGCCATATGGATGAGTCACAGCCATTGTTTGGCCAATGTGCTCTCTGTGAAAGCCTGAGAGAGTGTCTTCTCCCCATGTGACTCTCCTTAGGCACACTCTACATCATCGATCACTTTCTCTTTGGCCCCATAATCTTTTTGATCAGAAAATTTAGGACACTACCAAGGTACATGACGTTACAGTACAAGTTCTCATATGTCCTGAGTCTTAATTGACCTTAGAAGGTTAGAGCCAAATTCTGCTTTTCTTTCTTCATTCACAGGGCAGTCTCTCTGCTGGGGCCCTGGCTCATACACTCAGCACTGTACCTTTCAGGAGCACCTGTCTCTCGCCCTGCGGAAAACACTACCTTGTTCCCAGCTGACACCAAGCAGGCACGTGGTTCTCAGGATGTGTGGGGAGCCCTTCCACCCTTTCATCCTAGGGAAGGAAGGCTGCTGTGCTCCTGATACTGTGGGCTCAGGTGGCCTCTGTCCCTGTGGGAACAAGTCTTGGCTCAGCGAGGAATCTGCCACCAGTCCTCACTCGCAGCTGCAGTTCCTGCTTCTCTGAGAGTAGCTTCACGATTTTAACTTCCAAGGTTTGATTACCCACCTGGCCCCCATACCTGGCCCCAGCCCTGTTGGCCAGAGCTACACCTTAGAGTTTCAGGATCCCAGCCATGAGGGCAGAACAAACAAGGTGTCTTTGGGATGGAGGCTTAGGAACCTCAGGCCACAGCGCTAGGCCATACCTGAAAGCTCTCACGAGTCAGCCTCTAGCAGATGGACCCTCAGCCTCACACCTACAGGGAGCCTGGTCCAGCTTTGACCAGAGGGCAAGGTGAAGAGCTGCTGAGGGTCCGGCAGGGGTTCTCAAGTATGGAGTGGCACCCAGGGAGTTCTGCAGGGCCTCGTGGTCTCCTCCTTTGTCATTTGTGTGGGGTTCCGTGAGGACTAGGGTGGGACACTAGGCAAAGCCTAGCTCCACAGGAGGTTGTAGAACTTCAGACCCTGTCTCTGTTGGCCAAGCACTTTGAGATGGTACTGGTGGGCCACGATTTGGATCTGGGTCATCCCCAGGCTCTCGCCCTACTCCAGCCCTCTCCAGGAGTAATTCACCTCCAAGGCCACTGCTATGGATGCCTTGTCTTGAAGCCAACCCCACCACACCCAGGACACATCTGACAGGTTTCTGCTGCATACAAGGGTTTACTTGTCTTTACTCTAGAGACTGAAGAAGTTCAGCACACAGACATATGTATGGGCATGTACACACTCACTCAGGTGGCAGGGACCCTCAGGACATGAGTCGTTCTTGCTCCACAGGGTTCAGGCCCTGTGGGGCTGCTTCAGTTGTCCAGGAAGACTCAGGGTGATGCTGACCTGGCCCCATCTGTTGAAACCATCTACAGGGTGCCCAGCTAGGTAGAGGGGCAGCGGCCGCCTCTACCTAGAGTCACAGGTCTCCTGCTCACTGGTAGTATACAAAGCAGAGGCCAGACTATCCTCCTGGCCTTTCAGCCTCTCACCTAGGAGGGGCAGATAGGTGGTAGTGAAGGGCCCTGGGCCTGGGCCACCACCTCAGGAGCCAGACCCCATATTGCCTGTGACCTGCTCCTTCATACGCACATTGTTTTAGCATACTTGCATATTATGGGTACAAAGAAGAAAGGTTTTCATGTACTTGTACAATACTTTCAGAGTAGAATATTTTCAGGGTGGAAAAAGATAATCTTGTTGCTTTTTCTGAGTTTGTGTATAGAAATACAAATAGATGCTTTGGTTGTCATGTGCTAGTTACATAATATAACTGTTACTTGATGTTTGTAGCTATATGTTCATTTTTCATGTAACAAGGGAAAAGTACCATGGATACTTTTCAATATCACTGAATATTAACCCTTATTGTTGATTTATTTGATGTACAAAGCTATGCTATATAGAGATAATAATGCAGCATATTGAACACTTATTATCTCTCATAATTTAAAAAATGGTAGCAGAAGTCCATTCAAGTATTTGTGCTTTCATTCAGTCATCTGATCTTTGAAGAGCCAAAAAAAAACCCTACCATGAAGAAAAGATAGCCTCCTTATCAAATAGTGTTGGGAAAACTGGTTAAAAGGACGAACAAGATGGAGTCTATGCATGTATCTCTCACCAAGTACAGAAGCAAAGCCAAAGCAGATGAAAGACTCAAATACTAAAACAACAACAGTTAATTGACTGAAAAATAAAAATAAATAAAACTCTTGAAGTGTTAGGGATAAAGACATCTAAGAAATCTTCAAATACACACACATACAAAAATCAAGAATCGACACAGAACTATGTAAAATTTGAAAAGCATCTGAATAGAAAAGAAAACAATAGGGCCAGAGAGATAGCTCAATAGAATAAGCGCTTGCCTGGTGAGTACAAGGGCCTGAGTTCAACCCCTGGTTCTGTCAAAAGGAAAGAAAGAAAGAAAGAAAGAAAGAAAGAAAGAAAGAAAGAAAGAAAGAAAGAAGAAAGAAAGAAAGAAAGCAAGCAAGCAATAAAGAGAGGGAAGAAACAGCCCAAAGAATGCTGTATTTTAAAAGTATTTTTCAGGTACTTCTTGAATAGAAGACTAATATTTGAAAGAGAACTAAAAAACAACTAGACTTTCAAAATAAAAAAAACTAATCAATAAATAGGCAATTAAAATGAATGGATGCATCTCAGAAGAACAAACATGAATGGCTAAAACATATATGAAAAATGTTCAACATTTCTGGCCATTAAAGAAATGAAAAGTAAAGCAATATTGAGATTTTGTCTTATAGTACAAAGAATGGATATAAGCAAGAAATCAAGTAATAACAAATGTTGGAGAGGTTTCAGGAAAAAAAAGGAACTTTCTGTATTATAGGTAAAATCTAAACTAGTAGAACCACTATGGAAACCAACAAAGAGATTTGTGAACAAGTTAAAAATAGAGATTCCACCTGATCTAGCTATATCCCTTCTAGTTATCTGCCCTGAAGAGTTAAAAGCACAAGTTAGCACAATGATAAATTTATACTCATGTGTATAGCAGCCTAATTCATAATAGTTAAGTGTTGGACTTTACCTGTATATACAGTAATGATGAATAGATAAAGAAAATAGAGTATTTGTACAAAATAGATTACTATTCTGCCCTGAATAAGAATTTATTCTGTCAGTTCTATTTAAAATACATGCACTTTGAGACCATAATTTTAATTGAAGGATGTAAGACAAGCAAAATAGAGCCAGAAAATGTCCTATAGATTCTCTTATATGAGAAACTCAAAGTACAATGACCAAAATAAAGCATGGATAATAGGAAAGAGAGAGAAAATGCGTGCCAATGAGAAAGGTATTTAGAGATAGTGGAGATGAGGGGAATTAGAAGAGGCATGAGAAATTAAAATTAAAATTAAAATCACCAGGGCTTGGGAGATAGCTCAGTAGAATAAGTGCTTGCCTGGCAATTGCAAGGGCCTGAGTTCAATCCTTGGTTCCACCAAAAAAATTAAAAGTTAAATTAAATTAAAATCACCAGCTGCCAATGATTAATGTCCCATACATGTGTACTAATGAAAAAATTAAAATTAAGAATGTTGGTTGTTCCTGATCAATCTACTTTGATTATTTCAAAAGATACACTTGAGTAGATACTTTTTGTATAGGCATTTTATGTTTTCAAATCAGACAATAAAGGAATAAATTTTAATTTATTATTATTACTTCTGATTATCATTATTCTCATTCTTAATTTCAGCATTTCTTGATCAACAACACTGTCCTTTCATCTATCCAGTATTATGTTCATAAACAGATGTATATTAACAATCATTCTATATTTACTCCATTTTTTGATATATTATAGGACACATATTTGAGACTTATTAGCAATATGATTTATTGTGTAGTTTTCACTATTAGATTTGCACTGTAAAAGTTACATATCTTATATATCATTATATACAACACTTTTGTAGCTGAGGTCCATGAGGACTAGGATGGGACACTAGGCAAAGCAAAAGTTTTGCATATAATTATATATCATTATATACAAAATTTTTGTATATAATGATATATAATATATGTAAAGTTTTACAGTGCAAATATACACAAACTATACAGTAATATAATATATGCATTATATTATATAATGTTATTATATATATTATATAATACTATATTACTATATAATATATACTACATAATATTATTATATTATATATAATATTATGATATTATATTACTATACAGTACTATATTATATACTATGTAATACTATATTATATACTATTATGATATATATATAATATATCATATTATATGATATATTATATTATATATTACATACTATATTATATACTATGTAATACTATATTATATACTATTATGATATATATATAATAGCACACAAGAATACAAGAATAAAGTGAAATAAGTCATGGCCCAAAGGTCTGTGGCCAATCCCATTTCCTAGAAGGAATCACTAATGGGATTTTATTACTTCATGTATTTCAGACAGGCACTATACACACTGTAGTTCTCATCTCTATTTTTAGGACAGCATATATGTTAACTCTGTACTTGAGTATTTTCACTAAGACGTAGAGTCACACATCTAGGAATGTATGGCTGATTCATGCCCATGATTCTCTCTCTCTCTCTCTCTCTCTCTCTCTCTCTCTCTCTCTCTCTCTCTCTCTCTTAGCTTAAATATTTCACCATGTTGAATCAGTCCTAAGGCCTGTTGCAACAGTAAGACAATGCCATCATGCTGGTATTTCACATCACCTATGATTTTTTCCCTCATGTTTTGGTGGCTTCAAGGATTTTGTTTTATTCCAATGATTTCCCTACCTTCATAATACCTACTGAATAAGTTGTGCCACTGGAGAAACACAGCTGTAGGAAGACTCCAAAAGCAAGGAGACTGTAGAGAAAAGTGTACACATATTTTAAGATTTTGTTGTTATTGTCTATTGCTAATTTTGTTTGCAAAATGTCGGTCTGTTTTCAAGTACCTGGTGAAGGACCAGAGAGATGGTTCAGTAGAATAAACGCTGGCCTGGAAAGTGCAAGGGCCTGAGTTCAATCCCAGTTCCGCCAAACAAACAAAAAGTACCTGGTGAGCACAGAGTACTATGTAAGACATTCATTCAGCTGCACTTGCTTGTCTTCTTGAGCTTAAAAGCACATAAAAATCTTAGAAGAATTTTTTTTTAATTTTATGTATTTGAGATAGTCTCACCACACAGTTCAGAGTCGTAATGATCCTCCTGCCTCAGCCTCCCCAGCACTGGGATTACAAGGGTGTGCCACCACACCTGGTTTCGGGGTGGCACAGCTTACCCAAGATTCCAGGGCCCACACAGTATGTGATACCAGGGATCGAATCCAGGTCCTTGCACTTGCGAGGCAGGTGCTTAGGCTGCTCTGCTGTCTCCCCGGACCTCTTAGAAGGATTCTTGCAACCACTAACTCTTCAGTACATGTTAGCTGTTGTGGTGCAACAGACGCCTTCTCTTCCCAACTTGTAGGAAAGCGTGCCTTGAACATGGTACACAGAATAATACTATCCACAAATTCTTCGGAATGAGAACTGTTACTTCTGTCTCTTATATTTGTCCTGCAGCTATCCTTCTCTATTTATATAAACATCATCACACCTAATTTTACTGATTTTAGAAAAGGTTAATTATTTCCATCAGGAGGAAGTTAACAAGATCCAATAAAGTGATGTGCTGAGTTATGTAACCATTTGCTGATTTTTTCTTTGTAACATGAAACAAAATCCATGTTAAAATTCATAAATGTAGCCTTAATAATTATGCTAATATAAAGGATGTGAAACTAAATAAAGTCACCAGCTCTCATAAATATTATGAAATAAACTTAGAAAAACAAGAGAAAAGAATAATGAAACTTTGCAACCTGCTCTGGTTCCACTTATGGGTGTTGCCACTTCATCATGATGTTAGGATATGCATAGTAATCAGTCAGCACGGAATTACAAAGGGAAAGAATGCAACCATATAAAGGTCGGTGGGTGTCTTTGATAGTTTTCTGTTCCTGCAACAAAATACCTGATATAGTGCTTTTTATTTTTAAAAATTTACTTAGCTTGCAGCTGTCAAAATTTCAGAGGTGTCAATCTATCTCTCCAGGTTGAGATGAAGGGCTGTTTGCTGGGATCACAACACAATGGAGAAGCAGAAACAAGAATAGCCACGCACAGAAGAGTCTTTATCATTTGAACTTTTGAGTGTAGCACTCAGAGTACACCCCAAATATGACAATAGTCTATGTGAATTAAATGCAGTATTTTGTTTTGGCAGGCTGGTAGTTGGGCTCAAGGCCTTATGCATCCTAGATAGACAGCTTGTCATTGGGCCATCTCCTTAGCCCTCTGAAAATTTTTTAGATTTAGATATATTCAACTTGTTATGGGTTTTTTGAGATGCAACACAATGGTCATATCAGAGACAGCGCCTGTGCAAACCTGAGAATGCAGGCTAGGACTCCTTGGATAAAGTAATATTTGCAGTGCATAAGAAAAAGAGAGGCGGGCCAGGGAGACAGCTCAGGGGAATAAGTGCTTGCGTGGCAAGTGCAAGGTCCTGAGTTCAATCCCTGGTACCACCAAAAGAAAAAAAGAAAAAGAAAAAGAAAAGGAGAGGACATGGAAAGAGTGGTAAATGCAGTGAGATTAGACATGAACAGACTTTGATAAAACAATCCCAATGTGATCAGGGAATTAGTTGACTGAATAAATATCCCCTTGAACTTCTTTAGATAACCTAATTAACAACTTCGAAAATTCTCAGCCCTGACAGAAAACACTGAGGGCGTACAGTGCTATTCCCCAACATTGAATTCAAATTGAAATCAGCACCAAATTATAAAAATGTTTTAAGATCTCTTTTGGAAATCAGATTTGCTCCTTGAATGTAAAACTAATCATTTATTAATCTATGCATGAATATCTGTAAGTGCTCAGTACTAGAATATAAGCCCTGACCCCAGAAAGCAAAAATGGTTTAAAAAAAAAAAAAAGATGCTTATGAACATGCAGTTCTGACCCCTGTGAGACCGGGAGGAGGAAGATGATGCTATGAGATTAGAGAACAAGAGTAGAGATGTCGGGGATGTAGCATGGTGGTACAGCACCTGTGTGGCATCTTTGAGGCCCGGAGTTTGACGCTTGGTTCCAACAAACAAAAAAGAGAACAGGGTAGATGCCCCAGGCCTGAGGAATGGTAGGTTTTACACAGGAAGTGAAGGCTAGGGCAGGCTTCATAATGAAGGATGAGCTAACATTACTAGAAGAGAGAAAAGTCCAAACACGTCAGGCAGAGGGAAGGTGGTATAAAGGCCCAAATGAATGAAAGAGCCCATATTTGGGGAGGATTGTTTGCTGTAGCTAAAGCCAATGAATACAAGTTCTATAACACTCAAAGTCAGAAATGCATCTTTTTCATAAAATTTAGGCTCTATGATGGCTCAGAACACACCAAATTCCCAGGATTCAAATTAATTAAAAGTTTATGCATAAATAACATTTAACATTTAAAATATTTTTACAATCTGTCAACAAACACTTTTCTAGTAGTAGACATGTCCTCATACAGAGTTTTGAAAGTTTACATGAAGTACCAAAGTCACGTAGCATGTTGTAAAAATGACACAATGCAGACTCATTTTAAAACAATTTCTATAAAAAACAAATTGCCTTTTAAGGGCAAATGGTGTTGTTTTAGTGCTAAAAATATGAAACATTATGTGCCTGTCATTCCAGGTAACCTTCTTCTATTACAATTGTAAGGAAATGATTGGGATTTAAAATTAAGTAGCTAATATACTTTCAAATGATACATATTTTCCAGGGTTATATGATTTCCTGTAAGTTTCAGAAGGGAGTTTCAGAAAATAGCTGTGGGATTTTAAAATACAAGTTATAGTTGACAGTTAACTTACTCATAAACCACAGAGATGTTCTTATGACAATTATTTCAGCGTTGAAAACCCTGGTATGCTTCTAAGCTTTCCTTAGATAGATAGATAGATAGATAGATAGATAGATAGATAGATAGATAGATAGATAGATAGATAGATAGATATGGGTATTCACTCAGGCTTATTATATACAAACCAAGAACTAATTTCTTCCTTTTAACAAAAATAGAATGATGCTGATGTCAATAGAAGTACCTCCAATGTTTCTGATAAGCAAATTCACTGAATAGTTTAACAATAATCTTAACAATGTTCTTTTATTTATTTAAATATTGTCTCACTTTTAAAAACCTGGGGTTTTCTCCTTATCAATATGGCAATAGCTCACATTTTTAGTGAGGAAGTACTCTTTAAAGTAGACTCTTATTTGAAATCATCTAAATGACTTCAAAAAACATAATAACCAAAACATTTCCTTTAAAGACAGACTGTATATGCATGACAAAGAATCAAACTTTTTTTTGGGGGGGTACAGGGTCTCACTACGCAGCTTGGACCTGTAGTGATCCTTCTGTCTCAGCCTCCCCAGCTCTGGGATTATTTGTGCCACCATGCCCAGTTTCCATGGACAGCTCAGTGCAGGGCTGGCATGGCATGTGGCACTGGGGATCGAACCCAGGTCCTTGTGCTTGCCGGGATGGTGCTTAGACCACCAAGCTATCTCCCTCACCACCAGGACATAATTTTCAAGACAAGAAATTTTCTCCCTTGAACTTCTTCATTTCAAAAACTATAGTAACACCTGAATATAAACACTAGTCTCTCCTTTTAATTAAACAGTACTCTAGGGCCAGGGAGATAGCTCTAGGGCCAGCGAGATAGCTCAGTGGCATAACCATCTGCCTGGCAAGTGCAAGATCCCAAATTCAATTCCTGGTACCACCAAAAAAAATTATATACTCTGTGAGTTTATAGCTTTCTAAGCATAGCTTTGGGCTACCTCTCCAGCTCTGAAACTTTTTAATTCACATCCGAAGTAATGAAAACAGAGGCCGGCAAGGTAGCTCAGTGGTCTAAAGCATCTGCTTAGGCAACCTTAGGCAAGCACACAGGGATGGTGGTTCGATTCCTGGCACCACATGCTGTGCCATCCCTATTCCCAAGTTGGGCTGAACCAGCTACAAAAAAAAAAAAAGTGATGAAGACAGTTGGAGAATTTAGATTATTTATAGTCCATTATTTCCTCTATATTTACCTCTTAATGTACTGGTCTAAGCTTGAGCTTAGGCTAACAACAATCTGCCTATTTTGCACTATAGATATGATTTCCTTCTAAGGACCTTGGATTCTTCATTTCTGATTTCTTATTGACTCACACATATGAACAGACAACCAGTTGTCTTCTGGAGAGACTGTCTCCATCATTTTTGTGTTTAATTAAATACTGTGTGAGTACAATGGAGAAAAATTCAGATTACTTAAACAGAAACTCCTGACAGCAGCAGCAGAGATGATTTCGTCATGTCCTGCATCTCCACACCCTATCTTCCATGCAAAAGACCAAATTTAAGAAAAAAACATGAGAAGTTACTTTAGGAATTCAAAAAGAGTCCTAAAGTTCAGACACAGGTAGGGACAAAGCTATGTATTTGTTCTATTTTGAGTGAAGGTTATCGCACTACATCTCTATGTACAAAATTTGTGGTTTCTAGAATTTTACGGTTATTTTCTGTTCCATCAACAGTGGACAGTAGAAAGTTTAAATTTACTAATCGGTGTTCTGCTCATAGCATAGTCATCTTTTCAATGACCTGATCACTGTGCGCTACAAAATGAGATTTGGATGTGAGTGCACAGAGTACACCCTAGTGACAGTGAGGGGCTGGTTTAAAGGCAGAAGGGAGACATGTGCTGTAGCTCTCTTGTTCCTCTGCCTGACTTGGCTGATTGGCTTCTGCAACTGGAAATGGTGACTCATGACTCTTTGGCCTTATGTCTGCAGAACGCACTTAACTATCTTTGCACTGTGACACCAGTCCCATCTCCATTCAGATGCTTGACTCGGCAGTAATAGACTCAAGGACGTCATGCCTGGGGTGCCCTGAGAGAAGGATACAAGTGATCACCTTGAGCTCCTGGATTCATTTTCTGTTACTAGTGTGATGAACGACAACAGAGTAACTGGAAGCAATAAAACTTTATTACATTTGGTCTCTGAACCCCAGTTATCCAAAATAAACTTGAGTGGGTTAAAATCAAAGGATATTTTTTTCTGCTGTCTCTGTAAGCTCTTTCATTTCAGTGTCTACCTGACCATTCACATTCCTTTTCTCTTGAACCCACTTCAAAATCATCATGAGCAGTGAATTGTTCTCACACCATAGCACTCTGGTGCTTCTCTCTTCTGTGTTTACGGACCCTCAAACTCCACTAGGAGCCATGAGATCATCTGGAATATATGTTATTTTAAAATTAGTTGAGTAGAGAGCTTAATTCCATCAGATATCTTAATTCTTCACTGCTGTCTAATGTAACATGGTCAAAAATGCTAGGAACTTTAACATAAACATCTTTGAAAATCTAGCACTCTGCTTGCAATGATTTCCAAAACATTTGTAAAATTATAGCTCCATCTAAATAAAAATTTACAAATATATTTGCTTGGAGGAAGCTTTGCTCTTTAAGTCTATGTTTTCTAATATGTTTGATAACGACTTCCTAAAACACTAATCATAGCCACATGACTTAGTAGCTCATAATGCATAATGTTGCCTCCTGTAGGGTTAGAGATTTTGATTATTTTTATTTTGGTAGTTTAATCTCCTACTAGGATAGTGAACTAAGATCTGACTTTTAGAGAAGCAAATCAGTTCCTTCATTTCAAAACTGTGAATTAAGTAGGTATCCCTTTTAAAAATAAACAGGACAAATAAAATTATAATGCACTTACTATGGGTCTGTTTTATGTCTTTTCTGGGAATAGACTTTGGAATAACTTACAAAGTGCACTGAGAAATTTGCTTGCGGGTGTGTGGTTTGTGCTTCCCGATGTGATCCTACCCTTTGGGCTGGGCAACCAGGAGAGGGAGGCCCTGAGTCATGGGATTTCTTTGTGATCACTGTAGCAATGACTGTAATAAAGTCTGGAAGTGAATAACATTCTCGCTTTGGAAAAAATAAAAGAGGAATGTGTAAGTGCAAAAACACACTGCTGTTGTGCTGGGTCGTGGGTCACAGTCATGTAAAATACTCCTCCAGTTTTCTAACAACATTTTGGCCCTCGGCATTATTAGGGTCCACATAAATCTCATTCTTCGCTTCCCCCATCTCATTTGCAGTCCTGTTTTCTCTTACTGATCCTTTCATTTCTTGTCTTCCCTTGTTGGATGGATGGATGTGTATTGAGCTGTGTGCTTTTACCCCAGGTGAATAGAACACAACAGGAAAGTGAAAAGGCAGAAGTGTCCCATTACTTTTAGATTCACTACCTCAATTTTATTAACCTTTATACATGCTTCTTACATCCATTCAATAGGATGAAATATCATGTTATAGTATATATTTGGGGTAGAGTCCTTCAGAAAAAAATAAATAGGAGAAGTAAATACTCTTGAAGTATGCTTAACACATATTATAATTTGAACCTTATCCCTGCCTACCTCAATTCCATATACTTTTTTCCTACAAAAATTTCAAAATTGGGAAAGGAAAAATTATTACTGCGGGGAAAAAACAGAGAGAGAAAACATATTAACAAAATTCCAAGGTCATGAACTCCCGCCTAGACAAGATTCCTTTTGAATGTGGTCATGGAAGAGGGCCAGAGAGTTGCTGGCTGTTTGAAGGCTGTGACTCAAGCTATAGATTGAACCTGGGCTCTCTGAAGAGGCATTGCCACTGCGGCACCAGAGCTCCGCATGCCATTTCTCTTCATGCTTTATTCCATGTAAGACTCTTTCTTGATGATGATTAACTGACACCCCCTCTTGCCTTGAAAAAGATAGCAATGATAATCGACATTTCATTCAGTGATTTACAAATAGCAAATCATTTGGAGCACAATATTTCATGCGATCCTTACAAAAATTCAACAAAACACAGAAGTTTTGTCCTCACGTTCCGTGACTTTTCTGTTCTGCCGTCTAGGAAATAGTTTTGCCTCTCATTTTCCCCATTTCTTACTGTACTGACAGCTTTGACAACCTTTTCCACCATTACGAGAGCAAATCAGATTCTGCTAATTTTTCAATTTAGTTTTATTAGTACACATTGGGAGGACACAACGAATACACTTACTCTGGCGAGTTGGTGTAGACACATCTTGAATGTTTTTTCCTTCCTTTCCTCTTCTCTCCACCACTCTCCTTCCATCTCTCACTTCAGTTTCACTCCTATCATTCTGTGTGCCTGGCTCACTGACTCTTTTGTTTATGGTGCAGTGCCAACCAGAGTTTACTTACTTTTCTGGCTATTTCTCTTCTCTATGTGAATATTTTCTTCCTCATGAGAATGGCACCATACTTTTTTTTTTTTTTTGGTGGAACCAGGGATTGAACTCAGGTCCTTGAGCTTGCCAGGGAAGCGCTTATTACACTGAGCCATCTCCCCAGCCCACCATGCTTATTTTTAACATTCTCCTCCCTGTGGCATTTTCAGTTCTAGCACAACGTTCCTTCAGAGTACTAGTTCAAGTAATTGCTAAACGAATACATTAATAAATGAACATCATGGATTAATCTAGCCCAGTATCAAAATATTTATATACCAAGCATTCAATTTTCCTGAGGAGCATCCTTAAAAATCTTTTAAGTATTAAACTGTAATAGAAATAATCCAACAATGATGTATTCTCTTTGAAAAAGGTAGAAAACATCAGAAATTCTCCAAATTGCTCCAGCTGCGTCATACAAATTGCATTACATTGAACTTCAAACTCGTGCTTCCTAACCAATTGGTGTTTCAAATGTAGTCCTGCTCTAAATTTCACAGATCTATCAGTTTCCTGTTGCCGACTTAATGTATACTATTAACATTAAAGTTCCATGCAAATAGGAATGATACAACCCTTGAGGATAGGTCGTAGTACTATAAGTTCATTAATTAATTTGTTGTTTTCTTTTGTTTCTCTGAGAAATCTAACCTCATTGTATTTTACAATCTTTATGGTTTAAATAAAGTTAATAATTAGGCAACAACAACAAAATTAAAAACCAGAATAGAAAATTCCTGTGAAATCTTATAATATTTGACGTATGGAAATAACAAAAATCCTAAAATTGAGAAAAGCACAGAAAAGTAAACATGTGCATTATTAACATAATGATGAATGTGTTATTAAGATTATATATGCATAATGTGAAATATTTGAAAGAAGAGTTTCTGTTTGGTGTATTTAAATTTGCAAAAACAATAACAAAGTTCAGAGTTTATTTTCAAAATGCTATATTTATGTACTGGCATAGGCATATATAACAAACAGGGAAACAAAATAACGTAAAATCATTAATGATTTTCTTAAAATAAAGATTTATTTTAGTGTTTTCATTTTGATAATTCACAACTTGATAACAAACTCTTTAAGAGATCTACCAATGAATAATTCTCAAATATACATACGGGATTCCCTTTATGTAACATATTTTATGTTATGATTAAATTATTTCATGTTATTTTTGCATTCTACTCCAACCATAAGTAAAGTAAAAGTTCATCTCTTAAATTTATGTGGGGCCAGGGAGATGGCTCAGTGGAATAAGTGCTTCCCTGGCAAGTGTAAGGGCCTGAGTTCAATCCCCAGTTCTGCCCAAAAAATATATATAA
>NW_004524580.1:19612210-19614904 GCF_000260255.1 Octodon degus
TTTATTTATTTATTTATTTATTTATTTATTTATTTATTTATTTGCGGAACCGGGGATTGAACTCAGGCCCTTGCGCTTGCCAGGGAAGCACTTATTCCGCTGAGCCATCTCCCCGGCCCCCGACATTTTAGATAAATCATAAAAAGCTTAAATCAGTTTGTATACTTTAACAGTTACAGTAGTTTTATGAAATGAAATCATACATTCTGATTCTAGCTTTAGAAAATATGATTTAAATCTTTAAACTGTATATTCAGCAAATGACATCACCTTTCTTATATCATGATAAATATTATGTCATTTTATACTTTATACTAGTAGTTATTTTAGAGAAAATAATCTAGCTACACAGAAATCATTACCTCACCTCAAAAACTTCTATATCTGAACAGATGTACAGTCCAGTGACTATGAGCGGCCATTCAGACAGTCTACAGTCAACATACACAAGCTTCAAACTAAACCTAGTTCCATTTGCATAAAGAAATCTTTGAGGTGACTGCTTCTCAACTTCATTAGCTTTAAACTTGCATTTCACCTGAAAATACATTGAGCAGTTCCTAAGGCCAGTTCCCTAAGATGTATGCCTGCCTTGACTACCTCAACAAAATTCATAGAATCCAGCAACTGTTGATATGATTTTCTGCATTGATTGTTAAAAATAAGGTGGTGTTTGATAACTGTTTCAGTTTTCTAAGTCTAGAACAGTACCAGGGAATTTCATTTGGTTTTCTAGTTTGGTCCATCTGTTTAAACAGATGATTTTTTTTTCTGTTGTCCCTCATTTTCTCTTCTACCTTTGTCTCTTTTCTTTCCCTTCCCATTCCTTGGTCTCCTCCCTTTTCACCTTCTTTCTTTCCTTCCTTCCTCCCTTTATTCCTTCCTCCTTTCTTTCCTTCCTTCCTTCCTTCCTTCCTTCCTTCCTTCCTTCCTTCCTCCCTCCCTCCCTCCCTCCCTCCCTTCCTTCCTTCCTTCCTTCCTTCCTTCCTTCCTTCCCTCTGATTCATTTTCTCTAGTTTCTATAATCTCCCTATGGACATTTGTAACTAAATAGGAATTATCTAGTTGGAAGAACAGTTTTTTCATTTCCAAGTGTATTAGTAGCATTGTACTCCCATACCTGTGGATACTTACAGGAAGTATGTAGATAAAATGATTCTAATTTATTGTCTTAGTCACTTTTTCATTGCTGGGCAAACATATCCAATAGCCACAACATAGAAGATGGGAGGTTAATTTTTGAGCACAGTCAGAAGTCTCCGTACTCACATGGCCACCTGGCCCTAAGACAAGGATGGCCTGGTGGAAGCTGCACAGGAAACAATGCCTCTCATTATATTTCCAGGAAACAGAGAAGGGAAAATATGGGAAGAGTAACAAACACTTCTGGGTTCCATCCCCAGTCACCACCCTGTACTGACCCATCTCCTGTCAGAAGTCTGTTGTTTTGTCCCCATAATTCAGTCATGTTTCACAGTCCCACCAATGAGTGCAAGACTCCTTTGGGACACTCTGTCTATCTAAGTCATAACATTCCACTATTTGGTCCCAAAATATTCATGTGAATCTCCTTATGTTAAAATGCACTTTGTCCATCCCAAGAGTTGCCTAAGTTCTAACAGTTCCAGCAATGTTGAAAAAGTTCAAGACCAAAGTCTTTGAACCATCTATCTCTTGGCTGTGAACCCCTTTAAAAATAAAAAAGGATGTTAAATACTAACCTAGAATGCCACATAGTCAACATATCCATGCCAAGAGGGAAGAAGCAGATGAAAAGAAATGCAAACACAGTGAGACTGAAACCCAGTAGGTAGGTATCTCTATTTACAGTTCCCAGGCAAGTTATGATACATAAATATGAACTCCAAAGTTCCCAGGCAGCCCCTCCCTTCTGGCATGGTGAGTTGTCCTCATGGCTTTTCCCTTGGGATGACTCCAATTAATGACTGAAACTCTCCTCAGACCTTCCATTATTTCTAGCATCTTCAACTTCTGGGCATCTTCACTATACTTTTGACTTCCCACAGAGAACTTTGGGCATAGCCTTCTCCAGGGCACCCAGCTTACCTTGGCAGGTCTTCTGAAGTCTTCGCAGGCACCTCCTTGATCCCACAGCTCTTGCATTGTGTGTGTCTAGAAAACAAGCACCATGTGGTTTAGGCCAAATTCTGCCACCAGATGAGGAGCTGTAACACTGCTTTGGGTCATTGGTGGAGAGAATCCTAGTACATGGGAGGCTAAGAACTGTGAGAAAAAAATCCCAGGGGATCAATTCATGGGCCATGCACCTTGGGACTCAAAGCAAATGCTTTTCATGTTTGACATCTCTTAGCCTAGAAGTGGTGAGGTCTTGCAGGTCCCTGAGATGCCTAAAGTCATCTATGTTGTCCTGATATGAAGTACTTGGCTTTCTTTGATCTTAAACTTTTCAGTAACCATGCACTTTTCTGCTGAAATTTCGCCAGCCATTTCTTTTTGTGAAAACTTTTTTTAGAGTATTTTTGCTATTGTTTCTCCTTGTAAATCTCTGTAAAAGCAGCAAACCCTATATGGGTCACAGCCTGAATATTGAGCTGCTTTGAAATTTCCTGAGCCATATCAATTAGAGAACTTCTCTAAGTTTCAGTTTCCTAAACAGGCCTGGGAAAAAAATAGATAGGGCTGGGGAGATGGCTCAGTAGAATAAGTGCTTCC
>NW_004524580.1:19615124-19629939 GCF_000260255.1 Octodon degus
GAAGAAGAAGAAGAAGAAGAAGAAGAAGAAGAAGAAGAAGAAGAAGAAGAAGAAGAAGAAGAAGAAGAAGAAGAAGAAGAAGAAGAAGAAGAAATAATAGACTTTCTGTAGATATGGTCTTGAGTCCAACTGCCAATGGAGTTCTTCCCAATTGAAACCTGTTCTTCCAGGTCTTTACTGTGCATTTTATCAGCATGTTGAGCTGTTTCTCTCTGACCAGAATGTCCCTTCAAACTCAGCTAATAACATTCTAGCGTTTATCTAGCTGGAAACCCAAACGCTTGCAAAATCTTCTCATGAACCATTGCAATGGCTTCTAGACCACATGGTCAGGTATATTCACAGCAACAATCCCACTCTTAGCACTAACAGCTGTCTTCACCCTCTCATTACAGAGACAAAATGCTCAACACACAGCTTTAAAGGAGGAGAGGTTTATTTTATTTCATGGTTTAAGAGGGCTCAGTCGTTGCAGTTCAACTGGCTCTAAAACAAGAATGACATAGTGAAAGGGCCCAGGTGGAAGAAAATTGCTCTTGTCCAGGTATCCAGGAAGGAGAGAGAAGGAAGATGTCAGGGAGGGAAATATACCTTTTTAGGTCTTACACCATTAATGCATTTCCTCTGACTAGAACCCATGTCTTAACAGCAATTCATCTATACTGTTCCCCATAATTAAATCTTATGGGCTGGGGAGATAGCTCAGTAGAATAAGCGCTTGCCTGACAAGCTCAAGGTCCTGAGTTCAATCCCCAGTACAGCAAAAAAAAAAAAAAAAATCTTATAAGTACAAGAGATTGTAGGGGTCATATTTTTCATCCCAGTTGTAATGCTATCATTACCAAAATTTCTTCCTTCTCTTTTACTGTTCCTGTTCTCTAGCCCTCTCTGTATTATTCACTAGTGTTCCATTATATTAGTAAACTTTTTTTGGAGAAACTTGTTTGCTTACCAAAGGCACTTACGTTGTTTGCAATTTTTTGATGATTGCAAGTTAAATTTCTATGAAAATTTACATGTAAGTCTTTGTGTAGATGTATTTTTCTCTGGTAAATAACTTGAAATGGGAGAGTTGGATCATAGAATAGGTTTGTGCTTAACTTTCCCAGAAATTATGAAGGAAATATTTAAAGTGGCCATAATATTGATACTTGCCACCAGTAGTATATGAGTTGGAGTTGTTCTGCATCATTCTAAAGTCTTAAAGCTAGAAATATTTTAAGTTTTAACTATTTTCATAGGTAAACAGCAATACATTGTGACTTTAGGTAGCATTTTCATGATGACTGCTGCTTTTGTGCTTTTAGAGGATGTGTGTTTGTGTATGTGTGCATGTGTGTGTGTGTTTAATAGCTATTCAACAATTTTCCCATTTGTGAAGGTTATTTGCTTGTATTATAGAATTTTTTTCTTTTTCTTTTTGTATGTTATGGAAGGATCTAGAGTGTTCAGGGTCTCACTACTAGATAGGACTCATAGTGATCCATCCGTTTACAGCCTCCCAAGAGCTGGGATTACAGGTGTGCACCACCGTGCCCAGTTTCAATTGCCATGTTAGTGTGCTCCAGGGGTGGGGCGGACGTGCAGGGCACGCCCAGTGATCGAACCCCTGGCCCCTGCACCTGCTTGCAGGCAGGTTAATCCTCTGAGTTATTTGGCTGGCCCCAGAGATTTTTTTCTTTTTTGAATGACAAAAGCTTTAACGATAATAAAGAACGGGCCGAGGAGATGGCTCAGTGGAATAAGTGCTTCCCTGGTAAGCTCAAGGGCCTCAGTTCAATCCCAGATTCAGAAAAAAAAAAAAAAAAAAAAAAAAAGCTAATAAAGAACAATATATCAACTTTTCATTCTTTTTCATGCTATGTATATCTTAATTAACAAATTTACTTCAAGTTCAGAAAGACATTCTCCTACGCTTTCTTCTACAATTCTTTTAAGTTTTTTTTTTTTTTTTTCCTTGCAGAACCGGGAATTGAACTCAGGCCCTTGCGCTTGCCAGGGAAGCACTTATTCCACTGAGCCAGCTCTCCAGCTCTCTTTTAAGTTTTCTAAAGTTAATTTTATTTACGATCTTTTGAGTTAAATCTTATGTACAGTAACCTTGATTGATGGGTGTGAGGAGCCCACACCCAATACCCAATACCCAATATGCCATTGTACCAGAGTGATTTATTGAAGTGAAATTCTTCCTGCTTAAACTGACTTGTTACTTTTACTTAAAAATCATATGATTGCATTTGTTCAAGTTCACTTCTAAACTATCTTTGGTTCAGTTGATCTTGCCATGTATCTTCTTGCCAATGTCACTACACATTCAAGGAAAATTTTATAAAGAAAGTTCTCAATTTTTCTTAAAAAAGCTGTTTAGTGAGGTTGTGCATATTTCCATTATGAAAAGCAGTTTACGAGTTTCATATAAAGATTTCTTAGCAGTATAATTGCATGGCTCAGTGGACTAAGCACCGGCTTAGGCAACCTCAGGGACCATTTGATTCCTGGCATCACATGCCTCACCGGCCCCCTCACCGGACAGTCTGAGCCAACCACAGAGACAGGGTGTGGTGTCACACGTCTGTAATCCCAGCACTGGGGAGGCTAAGACAAGAGGATCACTCCAAAATCAAGCTGCACAGTGAGACCCTCTACCAAATACATAAAAATGCCTTATAATTTAACTTGTGATTGATGTATGACTTAATTATATCAACAATATTAAGGCTTCAAGTGATGAAAATAGATATATAGATATACAGACCCATTTTAAATTTTGTTTTCTATTATGGTTATTTTTTTTAGATTTTGTGTATATACCTACATACCTCTACTTAAATTATTTTCTTGTCTTTTTTTAAGACAGAATTTTGCCATGGAGTTCAAGTTGGTTTTGGACTTACATTGTGGCCCAGGTTGACCTCTAACTTACAGTAATCCTCTTGCTTCAGTCTCCAGAGTGTTGGCATTACAAATGTGTGCCACCATTCTGTCTCTACTTAAACTTATTCATCAGTTTTTGATAAATTTTATAATTCTACAATAATGAAACTTTCTTTTTTATTATTATTAATTTTTCTGAGAAACAAATAGCAATGAGACATTTTCAAAATGGTTCAGTAGGACAGTTACAATAATTAATACATTGTATATTGTTGTCTTTGTAGTAGTTATTCATAGTACAAGATGCAGACATGATATCTTGTCCAAACACTATTAATACAAATCTTTCTTCTCATTGAATTAAGAGAAAGTAGCTGTACATCTATTCTAACTATTTTGTGTATACAGATACAAAATGGTCCTTCAATTGTATCCCCTTTTATTGTATAGTTTCGTCCGAGATGGGTACTCCGTTGCCATTTAAATACTGTAGGTATATGAATTCAGCAAAATAATCCAATATAGTCCAGTAGTCCATAATAGTAGTGGGTTTTCAGTAAGACTGGCAATGTCAGAAATTGTTAACTTGAGCCTTTTACAGCTCAGCATATTAATATGGCTTTACTTTGTATACCTTATGTTTATACTTTTCTGCTGGATGGTTAAGACCAAGATAAAGCAAGACCTATATAACAAGAAATTTAACTTTTGTATCTTCCAAGATCAGTCAAAATCCCCTCAGGATTTACCCTGAAACCCTGTACCTCAGTTTGTAGATCCTTTGTCAGTGTCAGCCATGTGGATGAGTCACGGCCATTGCTTAGCCAATGAGCTCTCTGTGAAAGCCTGAGAGAATGTTTTCTCTACATGTGTCTCTCCTTAGACACACTCTACATCATGAATCACTTTCCTCTGTGGCCTTATATTCTCCTTGTTGAGAAAATTTGGGACACCATTGAGTTACAGGATGTTACTGTACATGTTCTCCTATGTCCTAAGTCCTCACTGACCTCGAATGGCTAAGGCCAAAATGTCAGTTGTCCTTGTAGTCCTTCTTTTTGTCTAATTTTTGGTCTTAAAAGTTAAGTTGTTAACCCTCCAGAAGAAAAGCTTAATGCTATTAATATCCTATAACATAGGCAGTTGAGCTTAACCTCACTACCTATCTGAATATCACACATCTTAGACATAACATGGAATCAAGTATTGATATGTTAAACTTTAAATCCCTACAGAATATGAGGGAAAAAAATGAAAAAATAAAATTATTTTAAATAAATAGGAATAAAACAATTACATATTTTACATAGAAATTTAGAAATCTAACTATATACATCATTGTAGCAGGAGAGACAAGGAAACTTTCTGTTTAAGTATTTTTTTCTAGTTCTTTGTTACTGGTAAATAATGTGACCTAGCAAAATTCATTTATTAGTTATAACATGTATTTTTATTAGCTTCAAGATTTTTTTTAAAAACTTTCAATACATACATTCATACCACTTTTAAATGAATTCAGTTCATACTTTTCTTTCCCTTCTTCATATTTTCCTTTACTTTCCTTTTCTGATGTATTATCTAGGACTTTCTAGCCAATCTTTATCATAAATAGTAAGAGCAAACATTTTTACTATTACTTGATTATAGGAGAAAATACTTCTGCCTTCCTAAATACTCACATCTGATGATTGTCCCAACTTAAGTGGTAAGTACCTTTATCACAATTTCTCACTGTAAGTATAAAGTGCTAACATGGTGAGTCTGATATGCCACCATTGTAGACATCTACACAAAGCCTGGCTCAGATTAGTCTGTGCATAGTCAGTTCCTCTCATTGGCTACTCTGCATTGCCTCTGTGGAACTGGATCGACTGGTCAGGCCTTTACACAGGCCTTGTGCAGCATGCATGAACCACCACACACATCTTCCCTGGATGCTGAGCCCTGCACTGGCCACATTGCCCAAAGCTCATCCTCTGGGCTGAGCTACAGGTGCTTGTTTATGACCATTCAGGCAGCAAGGCTATGGAATTCTGTGCATGGAAGGATGCATCAGTGGGAAAATCAAAGAGGAAAAGAGTAAAGAGGTAGGAAGGATGTCACTAAGAATGTGAATCCAATGAAAAACCAACAAACTTGAGCCTTTCCTTCTGCAAAGCTGTCATCTTCAGATAAGGTTGATGTATATATAGTCTTGTGGTAACATTCACATATTGATCAAAACCATTTAAAATAATGTATCAGCATCTTTTTCTCATAATATAACTTAATTGCACTGTTACTTGTAAAACTAAACTCAATGATATTACATCAGAGAATATGCTTGTAAACTAAAAGCTACCACTTAAAATGCAAGGTAACATTGCAATTACTGTTGTGATTATTCTTACTGAACAAGCCCCAAAAATGGATGTAAATCTAATATTAGTTGGGGACTATCAAGAGCAAGGAAAGCATCAGTTCCAACTTTACTATCACAAATAACAGGATTTCATTCTTTTTTTTTATTACTGAATAGCTTGAAATGTATGTAAATAAATTACATTGGAGATCATTATATTATAGGGAAACAAACAAGAATATGAAGACAACACAGTATAATCTCATGTGTATGTGGAATGAAAAAACCTACTGCCACATAAATTGTGAGTAGAATAGTTTTTACTAGAGGCTAGGAAGAGAAGGGGTGTGACAGGGAAAAAGGTTAATGGGTACATTGAAAGAGTTACAGTTAGATCGGATGAAAAAGCTTTTGGATGATACTGCACAGTAGGTGAATCAAGGTAACAATTGTGCAGGATTTGATACCCAGGATGCCATGCCGGCCCCGCCCCCAGGGCACACTGAGACAGCAACTGAGACTGGGCTTGGTGGTGGGGTGTACTTGTAACCCCAGCCCTTGGGACACTAAGAGTCCCCTCTGTGTAGTGAGACCCGATAGACCCTGTACTAAATACATAAAAATGAAAACAGGTGTGTATTATATATACACTAAAAAGCTAGGAGAAGGAATATTGAATGTTTTTTAAAACCTTAAAGTAATATGATAAGTGTCTGAGGACATAGAAACGCTTGACCTAATTTAAATATTACAAAAAATATATGTGTTGAAACATCACGTGGTACTCCACTAATGGATACAAATTTTAAGTGTTTGTGCTCTTGTTCAAAATAAGTTTTAAAATGAGGAGAGATGGCTCAGTAGAATAGGAGCTTGCTTGGCAAGGGCAAGGGCCTGAGTTCAACCCCCGGTTCTGCCAAAAAATTAAAAAGAAAAAGAAAAGAAAAGAAAATGAAGTAAGCGGTAAAGTGCACTGGTAGTCCTTAAAAGGCATTTTACATTGTCATCTGATTTCCATGTTTGTCAAGGAGGGCTTGAGACACTCTTGTAGAGAAATAATTTAGAAGTGGACAACAGCACCTAAAGGCAATACCACTTCTTTGAATAGGACAGCAGCATTTCAGCTTGAGCTATGTCCAGTGCTGCCTACTCAAGATTCCAGTGTTCTCCAACAACTCTATCACTGCTCAGCTTTGGGAAATACAACTCTAACACGTTTAGCAAGGACAGTCCATGAAGCTAGGGAGAAGAAGCTTCTTAAACCCCACTTATCAATCCAGATGCTGGGGGCGGAAGAGGAATCTTAGTCAAAAATAACAGGATCCAGAAACATCTGGTCCCGTAATCTTTGCTTACCATTACTGAACCTCAGCAAAAGCTTTATCCTGTCATTTGTAGGTGGCCTGGCATTTGTTAACAGTGTTCCAGATGTTTTCTCTGAAGTCAGGACAGCCACAGGAAATTTGTTTAATATTATTATTTTTAATAATGAATAGATATGTAATACCTCTGACCTTCATTTCCTTTCATAGCTATCTCAGATATTGTTTTATTCTATATAAGCTTATTAAAATAACGTGTCTTTCATATTCTAAGATTATTCACCAGAGAGAAGAAAATATGTTTTTTTTCCATAGAGCTACAACAGTCATAATCTTTTTTCCAAAATGAGGGAATTAATAGAATACTTGCACAAATGGTCAAAGAAAATAAAATTTCATTTTCTCCCCTGAAAGCATGTTAAAATTACAGATCTGTAATTCTATTTGACCTTTGCCAAAAGGCCTAAAATCAATACAGTTGCATAATCCCCATACATACATGTACATGCCTAGTTTTATATAAGAAAGCAGGAAAAAATTTTTTAAGAAAATATTTGTATGAATTCAAAATCAAATAATCATGTGAGTTGTTCCCTACTAGTGATCAAAGCAAATTATCAGTGAATTATCCGCAAATACTGCTGAGTTCCACGTAAAATTGTCATAGCTGCAGGCTCTACATATTTCCGTGCTTTTCTTTCTAAATATGCACTCTGCCACTGTTATCACCTGGATGTTCAGGAATAGGCTTTCTTTAGGCCTCAGGGTTGTTTATTTTAACTCGCAAACCACCAGCAAATTATCAACCTCCACTCAAGGCAAGAAACAGGGATGCTTTTGTTAATGTAAACTCCTGGGGTAAACAAAAACTAGAGCATTTTTAAACAGTTTTCAGCTCATAGCAAGGAAAAACAAAAGTGAGATTCTTTCTCAAAAGATTTTTCTCTCTTGCTGTCACCCAAGGGAGGGCTGTTTTGGAAATGCTGACGCAATCATAGCAGAGGAATCCAGACCAAAACATATACTAAGTTTATTTATCTTAGAGACCGCAGGAATATTGCAAAACACCAGAGTTGGCCCAGTAAAACGTGTTACTAACATGTACGGTTTGATTGCTTAGCTTGGATTAAGCCAAGTCATTTCTGTGTGATAACCTAGATCGTCAAGCTCTCTTCTGGCAGCACTTACAGCCCACCCCCTCACCCAAACTCCCAAGTCCTATGTCGAAGGTTCTCTTGAGAACTCCATCTGGAAGTGGGATATATATCACAAGACGAGCAGATCCAAAACCAGTCTTTCAGTGTCCACATTTTCCATATTATCTTCCTCAGTCTTTTCCAGCTTAATAAATGGTGGTTCACATTATCCTTTTTGTTGATTTAGACCCACATTTTTTGGTGGTGTCTCTTTGTCCTTTATTTCTTTTCCATGCCCCTTATGAAAGCTCAACCATCATGTTCTTTCTACATTTGAGACAAATCCGTACATTAATAACTTCTCAACATCCCTGCCCTGACTCCCAGTCAAAATCACCACCATCTCTCACTTCCATAATTCAATAGCAGCCTAGATATCCTTGACTGGGCCCTGCCATCCTTCTGCAGTTGATGTAGCCACAGCATTTTCATTCCTCTAACATTTCTTCAGTACCCTTCATCTTGCTCCCGGAGAAGCTATGCCTTCCAGCTGCCTATGAAGCATTATCAAATTTGCTCCCCACTACTTCTTAGAATTCACGTAAGTTGTGTCACCTTGCTTATTTTAATGTCCTGATATTGTTCCCTGTTTGCTGTTTGTGCAACTTTTCTTTACTTGTGCCTTTCCATCCCTATTCCTTGGCTCAAATAGCCTCTTCCAACATAAAAATCCTTCTTCAACTATTGTACATAAAACATCCAGTTCCACTGGGTCTCATTCCATATCCTTCAGTCCTGTATTATTTTTCTCTCTCCCTCAGGTGACTTGCCCTGCAATGTGTCCTGCTTCTTGACTGTGTACTCCATAAGAACAAGACAACCTTTGTTACTATGGTTCAGCCACTCGTATAGTCAGACATATAGGAGATCATCAATATCATTAATAAGTATTTGTTGAATGAAGTCATATATGCTCTTAGACTCATCAAATCAGAAGTTGGTTGAATTGTTTGAATATTTTGTGTATTTCTAAATTGATTTGTGTTCTATGCTTATGGGTGAAAGTATCAAGTAGGCCCTCAGAGTTCATCAGAATAAGTGTCCTGAGGAGAAAAATCTGATCTGAAAGCCTAACACATTTCTGGGTGTTACATCCTCAAAAGGAACCTCACCCAGTCCCATTCTTGTATCTTGTATGGAAAACATATGGATTTTCCTTTTCTTCAAGATTGCTGAACTTCATGGAAGGTTATTTTATTATTTTACTTCAAATAGTGTTCATAAGTGATTTTAGTAAGTTTAATATTTTCCTTTTCTTTATCACTCTAAACATCAACTCAGCAACCTGCAAATTCCTTCACTGGGGATATGAGAGTCTGAAGGACATGAGGTCTCGTAAAGAGCCTGTGTATGGGTAGGGGGTGGCTTGGATCAGGCCTGGCTGGAGCATTGGGTGGTGAGAAGCGGTGGAATATAATGTTCTTAGCTAACTGAGGGATTAGCTGTTGCTTCATTTGCATGAAGATGAAATGATGATAACCTTTATCTATCTACACCCGTGCCAAAACCTTGGAATGTGGGCTGGTGAGATAGCTCTGCAGTCTGAAGTGCCTACTTAGGCAAGCATAGGCAGGCACAGGAGGCCATGATTCAATCCCAGTATGCCAGCCCCTCCCTCAGGGTGGGCTAAGCAGGCCAAAAAAAAAAAACTTGGAATGTAAGAGTTTATTGGCCCAGTGTTATGGAAAAGAAAAAAAGAGAAATTAAAAATGGATAATGTGAATGATTCATGAAATGAATGGAGTAGAGGTAAAGCAGAGACCCATTTTATATTTGATTTATGTGATAGAATGAGGCAATCATGTTCAATACCAGATTATTGGCATCTTTTAGGTAACTCACATATAACCCAACAAAAATTGTAATGGCTTTGAAAAAAATGTTTACAAACAAAAAAGAACAATGGGTGTTAATGATTCATTTGAAAATTTGATTTTAATTTCCCTGAAAAGATGTTCAACATGTAATCCCTAGTACCTGAGCATGTAACTTCATTAGAAAATTGGTTTTTGAAGATATAATCAAGTTAGAGAGACTGCTTTTTAAATAAAAGTACATCTGAACCCAATATAGCTACTGTCCATTGAGGAGAGAACAGTCACAGATGCATGAGAGAAAAAAGTCACGGGTAGATAGAGACAGAGATTTGAAAGCCCCAAGAAAATCCAGCGGTACACGTCACAAGGAGCAAGGACGTGCCCTCCCCTAGCAGTCTGAGGCAGAGCACGGCTGTCTGTTCATCAGGTTCCAATCACTATTGGAGCAGTACCTGAGATAATCAATTTCTTAAAAAATTATTTTTGCTCACTGTTAGGCAAATTGTCATGTTGAGATTTATTTTTCTAGGAATTGCAATGATAAAACATGCACCTTGGTATTAAAAAAAAGACAATTTTCTAAAGGTTTGCTTCTAAGAATCAAGTATTACTCAAAATTCCAAATCAGCTCATCCCTCAGGCTTATTTGTGTGCTTTCATAGCCGTGTCCAAAGCCTGATACAAATTTTTAAAATTCATAAACCAATCAGTGTTTCTAGTACAGTTAGTAACTGCAGAAATGCTGAGACAAATAGCCTACCTATACTAATAATAATTATAAATTGTGTTTAACAAATTAGTAACTAATCAGAAATAGTATGCTTTGTACTTTATACCCTAACTTTTGGTTTAGGAAATCATATTCAAATATCAAAAACAAGTGCAGAAGAAATATTAATCACCTGAAGATATGTGTTATTGCCAACTTTTTTCAGAAAGTTGAATTTAAGGGGCCAGGGAGATAGCTCAGTGGTCTAAGCACCTGAAGGCAATCCCAAGGACCTGGGTTCTATCCCGGGTACCACATGTGGCTCCTGCTACTGAAACCAGGTGTGGTGGCACACACCTGCAATCTCAGCACTGGGGAAGGAGGATCACTATAAATTGAGTCTCAGTTGCGTTGTGAGACCTTGTACTGATTAAATAAATAAATAAAATATAAAAAACTGAAAAAGAAAGTTGAATTTAAGGAGTATTGACAATTAAGGTTTTATACAGTATCAATTTTGAATGCATTTTAAATTTATTTTTTGAAAACAAAGACATTAGCACAAAATTTTACATGGCTTGTATTGAATTCACATATTCAAATAAGGCTTTACCAATAATAGTGAAGATTAATACAGAGCTAGCATTTGACATTTACTTTTATGTCATGACAACTAATTGCCCTATGAATTACAGAAGAACAATACTGTTTTTATTTTGTTCTTTCTAAAAAATTAAAAGAAAAAAGCTTTAGTAAATTTTGACATGTATATAATTCCTATGAATTTTACATTTGGTGAACTAAAGATGCCTAGAGTCACTCAATTAACATTAACAGAAACTTTAGAAAAATGATTCTGAACATGGCAGGTAATTTTTTTTTTTTATTGCAGGCAATTACTTGAATTTAATATTTGGCTTTATGTATAATAAGTCATGTGGGAAAACCATCCACAATAGAGTTGAATTTCCAATATCTAGCATTCGTTCTCACTCTTTTATTTTATTTTATTGTTTTTCTTTTAGCAATGACATTAACAGGATTTGGCCGGGCTATAAAGATGATGGTTTTCTTGGAGCTACTTGTAGTTTCCGAGTTGGATGGCAGAGCGCACGTAGACGCACCGGAAGGTGGAGGGCTGGATCTCCCAGTACTGGACGGGGTTGCTGAAGAGACTCACACCTGAATAAGAAGCCTTTTTGGTGTTGTATCCTGGTGGGCAAAAATCATTTGATCCAACTACAGAAATGTTGTTGTTATGAAGGTAGACAACCTGCGTGGGAAACAATGCAAATGATTATTTTCCCCTAAATGTGCTGATACCTTTCACATAAATATTCTTTTTAGTCTTTGAGTTCTTTACTGGGAATACTTTAACATTTCCCAAATCAAATTTTGATTTCTTTTTTTTTTTTTTCAAAAGTTTCTTTTCTCTCCTTTAATTATCACCTCTTTAGGGAACTGCCTCTCAATCATTCTATTTCTTAGATTACAGACCTTGCCTGAGTGCTGTGTCTTCTCTTGCACTCTCTACAGCATCATCAAATCCTATGATCTCTGCCTTCAAAATGTGTGCATAACCCACTGGGGATCCTGACTGCTATTTCAGTAACATTATCTGAACTGGTGCTCTTGATTTCCTCTATTATTAAAGGAGCCTTGATTGAGCTGTTACAAGTTGCTCTGCTATGCACGTATATCACTATTATGATGTTTTTAATTGTTCTGGGAAGATACCCAGAAGGATATTGTCTGGATCAAATGGGATCTCTAACTCTAGTTTTTCTTTTTTTTGAGGAATCTCCACACAGATTTCCACAGTGGTTGCACCAGTCTGAACGCCCACCAACAGTGGAGAATGGTTCCTTTTCCCCCACATCCCCTCCAGCATTTGTTATAGGTTGATTTTTGATGATAGCCACTCTTTCTGGCATAAGATGGAATCTCAGTGTTATTTTAATTTGCATTTCTTGAATGACCAATGACATAGAACATTTAGTTAAGATAGTTATATGGCTAATTTCTCTTAGTTCATTAAAAAGAAAGGTTTGTGCTAATACTGTGTGGGCAAGACATGTACTGTGGACAACTACTATGAAGATAACAATAAACAATATATTATTGTAACTCTCCTACTAACCTGCTTTGAAACTCAGTTTTACTGTTATCTTTTTTCTCTTTAAAATAAAAAAAAATTAGACCTGACTGTTTTCCCTGATTCCACCTTTGTCTTTCTAAATTGTGTTGCTTTAATTTACCTCTCAGAGCACATCTTTCAAAAAGTAAGCCAACCTATATCTTCCGTGACCTCATGTTCTTTTTCCTTCCTTGTTCCTTGCATGGTTTTCTTTGTCTCAATTTTTAAAACAATCTATACATTATTTCATCACCAGCAATTCCTTCACTAAAATAGAACCGGCACTCAAAATAGTATTTTAAGTTTCTTGAAAATCTAGTTGGTATAAATTATGCTAAGTCAATTTAACTGAAAAGTTTTCACAAACTCAACAACAAAAATGATTATTACTTACTATATTGTTGACAATACACTAAAAAAAGAAAACTTATCTTGAAATCAAATGACAGCTTTATAAAATGGTTTAATTTATAAAAATTTGCCAATATGTTGTTTCTTAATCACCTTTGTCAAATAATTTATACATTTCTGAAAAAAATAATTTAATTGTTCTTTTCAAGTTTGACCAAGTAAGAAAAAATTACGCTCTTAATTTTAAGAGATATGTTAAAAACACATATTTCCTCAAAGTAAAAATAGAAGTCTTTCATCATTATACTCAAATTATAATTCTTTTCATTGTATGTTTCAATCTGAAAATCATTACTACAGTAGATTACTGCAGTGGACCACTGATCACTAAATATATTCTTATTAATTCTTATAATGTAATAATGTATAGTAAATCAGGCATACAAATATCTGAACATGTTCTTTTGAGCTATCTGATATCTTGTGGGTTAAAAGTTAAAACTCCTATTTTACTCCAGAGCAACACATCACAAGTTGCATCCTTTTCTTAAAGTTTATATATTGCTTGCAATTATTGTTTTTCATAAATGTTATTGACAGCAAGCAATCCATTACAGTTTTTAAAAGTTAATAATTTATTATTTCATAAAACCTGAATAAATGGATGCATTTTTTGGTACAGGGTCTTGCTATGCACTTTGTACTCATAGTGATCCTTCTATCTCAGCCTCCCAGCACAGGAATTGTAGGCAGGCACCACTGCGGCTCAGGTCTGGGCTGGCACAGCATGTGGTATCAGGGATCGATCTCAGGACCTCACACTTGCCACACAGGCTCTTATGCCACTGAGCTATCTCTCCAGCCAAACAAACAAACAAACAAACAAACAAAAAAAAAATATATATATATATATATTATATGCTGGTAATAGGAGATGAATCTTAGGAGGAAATTAGGTTATAAGAAAGAACCTTCTAGAATGGTGTTCATGCTTTTTTACAAAAACATCAGACATCTGGCTAACGCTCTCCTAGGTGAAGACAAAACATGATGTACTTGCATCCTGGGAAACAGAACTCATCAGAACTTGAATGCATTAACAATTTGATCTCAGATTTCCTGCCTCTAGACCAGCTTACATCACCCACACTTGGGTATTTCGTTGGAGGAGCTTAACTGACTCTAACAGCATCAAAACTTCCAAGCATAGCCTGTTGCCTCCCAGCACCCTAGTAGGGAGGTGTTACTCTCTAGATGTTACAACAAAGAGTGATGTTTTGCATTACCTGGATGTACTTGTGCTCCGCTAGCCCACCGGGAACCTTGACAAGCTTGTTGTTGTCCAAGTGAAGCTCCCTCAGATGAGGGGTATTGGCCAGAGAACCATTGTCCACAGCAGAGATGCTGTTGAAACTCAGTCCCAACCTGCAAGACCCAGCAGAAACAAAGGTCAATAACACACACCACAGCCTTTCTTGCAGATCTCATGTGATCAAGTAAGTGGACAGAAAAGGACATTTCTTGTTTTGCACACACTAGTCCAACTGCAGCCAGGGCTTTCCCCTATATCTCTGTGATTCAGCAAAGCTTCTTAGTTTTGAGGATCTCAACTGCAGACCAACATCTTTGAGATTGTTCTGATTGAAGAGGCCAGGATGAGCAACTGTAGTAAATGCTCCATAGCAACTCATAGTCACCTCTTGCTAAACGTAAGGCTGTGTACTTGTATTGCCCTCCTTTGGATTAGTGTCTCGCACATGGTAAACCCAGTACTGAAATAATATTTGGGGGCTGAGGAGAGAGCTCGGTGGTCTAAGTGCCTGCTTGGGAAGTGCATGGTCCCAAATTCAATCCCTGGTATCTCATGCTATGCTTGACTCGGAACTGGGCATGGTCGTGCATGCCTGTAATCCGAGTGCTGAGGAGGCTGAGATAAGAAGATCACTATGAATCTGAATTGCATAGTAAGATCCGACATCGAAAAAGTTATGTAAATATAATTTACATAAATAGGATTTATATAAAGGTAGAGGGTAATAAAAGGTATGAAGCAGCAAACTAATGACAG
>NW_004524580.1:19630039-19631468 GCF_000260255.1 Octodon degus
AGAGAGAGAGAGAGAGAGAGAGAGAGAGGCTTTCTTGCATGCTTGCTAAATACCTTCTGAAATGGATCTTTATGTGTAAGGACTACAGCCAATTAATTTAACAAAACTAATAAAAGTGGCAGCATCATTTCATTCAGTTTGTAACTAAAGCAACTGTGCCCCTATCAGTGTGTTCATACAAAATAAAAGCTGCGGTATTCTATAAAGTCCATGTACTGACTTTTTAGAAACATTAAGAAGAGTGGCGTGCAGCAGTAGTTTTAGAGTGTTCCTTGGTGACCGCTCGGCAGTCATTCTTGGGACGTTTGTGCCAACAACTGTGTTTCGAAGTCAGATCTCTGCTCAGGTTCTTGATCTCTTGCCCATTTCTCGCTTCCTCAGTCTAGACCTTCAGGTTTAATGAACTCAAACTTTTGGTTCATCTTTTTAACTTCAGAGCTGATGGATCTTGCTGTTTGCTGGGGAGGGGGAAGTCGACTCTTGTTCATAATTAGTGTACTCAACATTGTAGGGATGAAACAAGCAAGCACAAAGTGATTTCAATCCAAAAGGCAGAGGGGAGTAAAAGGTATGAAGTAACAAACTAATGACAGAGAGACAGAAGAGCTCATAAGAGAAAGGGAGGAGCTGGGCAAGCGTCTTCAAGAGCCGCAGAAGAAACTAGGCCATTTCCTACATGATGGTTCCTCCTAATCTTTGATTTTGAATGCTTTTTGGAATTTATATCCTGATTTAAGAAAATTTCTTAGTTTTAATTAATGCAAAATAAGGAAGATTAATGTTTATTGCTTGTATGGCATAAATAGCACAATTGGACTATTTAGATATTGATTATTAATCTTGAATCTTGGCTCAAAACATTTTATTTTACCCACAATCATAGATATTTATGTCTTTTTCTGGCCTTTACTTTCCTATATCTGGTTATGTCTCTTATTTATTGCAGAATTCCAACGCAAATTATTCTATTTAGATCTAGCATACTTACTAGACTATAACATTTCTAATAAGTTATAAAATGAAACTTCAGTTTTCATCACCTTTCATAAACTGAATGAAAAGTTTGGAGGGGATATAATTTTGTATGTGCTATTACTCTGGGCATTGAGAGAGGCAGTGGTCACATAGCTCAGAAACTGTGTTCTTTGTTATGAAATAACACTTCACCTACTAAAGGAAATGATATATGTGCATACCACATACATATGTTTATATAACATAAATATTATGTTTTATACCTTTGAAGTGATGCATACACTTTTTTCTCCAAACTTGTTTATAAAAGTGGATTAGAACATTGTTCTGAAACAATGTTGACTTCAGTGAGTGCTTCATTTTTCTCTCTTTTCTTTTCTTTTCTTTTCTTTTCTTTTCTTTTCTTTTCTTTTTTCTCTCCTCTTTTCCTCTCTTCTCCCTAACCTTTCCCTCC
>NW_004524580.1:19631873-19678529 GCF_000260255.1 Octodon degus
CTCAAGTGCTGAGATCATAGCAAGAAACATTTCTTATCATATGAGACTCAATAGTGACTTACGGCAGCTATAGTCAACCTGGCCTCTTCAGGTCTTGCTATCCACTAGGTCACTAAGGACTATTCATAGAGCTTGGATAAGCCACACTATGCACAACCTTTTGGTGTTACTATTTCTCAAATATGCAAAACATACTCTATGTTTATTTATGACTCACAAAATTTATGAAAAAATCCAGGAGAAAGTCAACTCAACATCATCATAAGTAGGAACATTCTGTGTAATAACATTCAGTAATATACATATAGTCAAGAACAGAGTATTCTTTGAGTTGAAAAATTATGCCATTGTTTTCCACTTTTCATTACTTAGCCAGACTGAAAATACAGAGAGATTGGCACTAGACAAGAAAGTAGACACAAGGGGTCATTTCTAAAAAGGAAATATTAGGAAGGGCCATGAAAACAAAACAAAGCAAACTTGTATTTTTTAGGTCATAATAAATGTGCCTCTGTTTCACCTTGCACTCTTCAGAGAAGAGGTTTGAGAAGTTCATTCTGATATTAATTTGTGGGCTATCCCATATTTTTATATTCTGCTAGTCTTAATTTTAAACTATTTTCAAATTTGAGGGACTGTGATATAGATTTTCTCAGCTTCTGTTTTATGCTAAGTGAGCATCATATTAAATTAACATATTAATTTGAAATCTTATTGGATCAAAAACCTTGTACTTCCGTTCTAAAAACAATATGATATTCTCAAAATATTGGGTTTGCTGTAGCTACATTCCTGCATCGACTTTTCAAGAAACTTTCAAGTAAATTGAACTTTGGGACTATTATAAACAGTAATGATTGCTGGAAATAAAAAAAAGATCCTGTTCCTAACTATGAGCATGTAGGTGCCTGTATAACTAGCCATTGTTCTGATAGAAATTCACAAAATAGTATTATTACTTAGCCAAATTATTCAGTCCTTTCAGGCTAGATGCATCGACTCTGCTGATTTTGTTTCCATCAAGGTGTAGCTCAGTAAGGGAAGAGGGAAGACCTGTAAGGTGGAAGTACAAGACGTCATGTGATAGAGAAACACATGCCCACAGGGTAAGCAAAGACATGCAGGGACATGTGCCACCACCTTCCCAAACACACAGAATTTCAAAGAATCATTTTTGTATTTATTCTTTTTACAGTCATGTTTGTGTTTAAAAGCAAATCGTAAACTATTTTCACCATTTAACAGATTTATGTCCCAGCAGGAGTAAAACCGAAGGAAGAAACCAAGTCTCATTGTCAATTTCCACCATTCTTAAAGGGGTAACCCTGCGTTGATGAATCATGCAATAAAATTAGGTACTTAAATATCATGAAACAGTTATGAACATAAGTTAAACGAATGTGCCAACTCAACCAGGCATTTCGCTCATAGGAATCATGAGTTACTAACACTGCGATGCTATGGTGGCCTTAGACTATTCTGCTTTTTCAAAAGTCATCAGATACGTCTGTCATGGGACTGAGTAGAAAGAGCTGGAGCTCAGCTGGACCTGTAAAATCAAGACAGCATCCTTATGTAAGAGTCCACAGCCTGCAATCAAATGATGGCCATATGTCGAACACCTGGGGAAATGAATTTAAATCCAGCATGCCCACTAAGCCTCAGGATGGGACGCTGTAAACAGCTGGGATTCCTAATGATTTAGTAATATAAATATAAAAGTTAAAGATTTTATTTTCATTTCCTTCCCCCATGTGTGGATACATTATGATTTTATATCACTTTTCAAACACACATTGTTCCACTTACAAGCATAGCAACGACTACAAAGAAAATAGCAAGGCAAATATGTATAGAACTAAAACCTGACTGGTGGAAACTTTCATTTATGTTTTATAAAGATACAGAGTTGGAAAACAAAGGTCACATTTGGTGTGAAATATTGAGCATATTTCACTGAATTATACTAAATTTACGGAAGTCATTTTGGCTATTTTAAAATAAAAATTAGTAACTCTACAGTAGTAAGTTTTTTGCAAAAAATGTTAGGAAAATAAACCTCTACTTACTAAATATGAACAGTGTATAAAACAATCTTAGCTCTTTTCCTAATCAAGTCCACTTATTCCCTCAATGCATAAATTATTAAAATTCCTAGGTAGGGCCAAAGTAACTTGAAGTGACACATTTAATAGATTATCTCTCTCCAGTAAGAAATGCACTCTGTTCTCAGATAGACAAAAGAAGTTAAAATAGCAAGCTTTCTACTCAAAAAATGAAATGACAGTCGCAATTTTCTTATAAATAAATTTTAGACAACCAAAACCATTTGAAGCATAAATCATTTCAGCAATTGTATTCACCTAATAAATGAAAATGAATTTTAAAACACTCCTATTGTGAAGCATAGTTGTATATAATACAGCAAATTGCATGCATATTTTTTCTTCCATTTCATCATGGAAAATCTTTTAAATGCATTGTCTTCAATATGCCAATTATCATCACATTTATCAATCTTTACTAGTTTCAGGCCGACCAAATAGCTCAGCGGATTAAAGTGCCTGCAATCAGGTGCAGGGGCCAGGGGTTCGATCCCTGGGACTACCATGCTGGCTCTGCCTCCGGGGCACACTGAGATGGAAATTGGTCCTGGGCATGGTGGCGTGCACCTGTAATCCTAACTCTTGGGAGGCTGTAAGCAGGCAGATCGCTATGAGTCTGGTCTAGTAGTGAGATCCTGAGCACCCTGTAGACCCTTCCCCCCAAAAAAGCAAATTACTAGTTTCTAAGTCCTTCTTTCTGAAATATCAGTTTCCAAAATGTAAAGTTATAACTAGGTAAAAGTTTGACTGAGGAACAATATTTTCTCTGTCCAGTAGCATACAGAAAGGTAGATTTATCTATAGCTTCATTACTCTAAGCTGCAATAGTATTTTGCTAAAGAAACTATTCACTAGTTATTTTTATATATTTTTCTTCTTTTCCTTTTTCGAAGGATTTTTTTTTTCTTTTTCGGCTAGCTCAGGTTGCCTTCAAAGCAGGTCTGGTATGGCATGTGGAGCTGGGGATCGAACCACGGTCTCCCGCACCTGACTGGGTTTGCCCATGCAACCGCTTGAACAACTGAACTAACAGCAAGTTCCCTCTTCTCGTTCCTTTTTTGAAAGATAAAATATGCAAGGAGTACTTTAATATAGGTCGTGTACATATAATGAAATCCTTATTTACATCCAATGATCCTCAAAATAATTCTGGAACATAGATGTATTTTAAACTTCCATTTTATAATTAACAAAACCTTCCAATGCTGTATTTATTTTTGAATGATGCTTTAAAGATACGAACACTTAGTTTAAAGGAAAAGAACAATTAAGCTATGCCTCCCATTAAGTTGGTCTAGTTCAAAACTATGATTTATTCTTTCCTTTCCATTCCCATGGGGGTGGGAGAGAAGGACGACGGTTCTGTGCAGGTAGACAAGCCCTAGCTTAAGAGCCAGCCACTCGCTTGTCAGATAAGCAAAAAGGCACGTGGGAAGGAGGACTGTGCACAGGCCTGACCTCAGCCATGCACGGTCTCAGCACTGCAGCTTCCTACCACTTGCCCTCATTGAGTATCAATTTTTATCATTTTTAGGACATGACACTATGAGAAAGGGACATTTTGAAATCAGGAAAAGTATTTTACATGACAACTGGAGCTAAGTAGGTGCTTATAAATGGTAGTTATAGCAGTGTTAACGTTCTTATGACGGAGTTAATTAAGTATGTCAGAAATAATGGGAAAGGAGTTACTAGGATACACAGAGCACAAAAGAAAATTAGAGAAACAGATTGCTCAGTGATAAAATCCTTATCTGAGGGATAGTTTGAGGATGCATTACAAGGGATAGCATAGTTACACACACACACACACACACACACACACACACACATGCATATTACTTCAGTTCTATGTTATTGATATATACATATATACTTCTCTGTGCATATACATATATATGTAGATACATTTATAGTATACTATAAATGCATACTATATATGTATTTATATATGTATATATACTATAAATGTATCTTAGCCCTCAGAATCTATGAAGATTGACTCAAGGCTTGCACAAGTACCACAGTGTGCCAATATTCAGGCTCATTATATGAAAAGATGTCATATTATCAGGCAACCTATACACATATACACCCTCCTGTGTTTTGTAATCATATTTAGATTATTTAGAATTTCTGATAGAAATAAATGATATATAGAAAGTTGTTGCAGTGTATTGTTTAGAGAAGGACTCCATATTCTATACGGATGCAACTTATTTCAAATATTTTTAATTCACAGGTAGTTAAATCTGTGTATATGAAGTATATATAAATGTGAATATATATGTATAACATTACACACTTACCTAATATTATATACATATCATAAAATATAATATGTAAAACATTATAATATGTAATAAAACATTTAAATTAATATTTGTTGCATAACAAAATGAAAATGCCTTCCATATTATAAGCCAACATCTATCAGTCTGACTATCCATTTAATCATAATTTGTCCAATGCTGTATTTATTTTTAGAGGACCAAAAGAATGCCTCACATATAAAGACAATGATTAAGGTTGGGGCAGTAAAACAACATCCTGTGGGACAGGTACTCTCAGGGACTGATGCTTCTGCAGTGTTACAGTAGAGGAAAACACCTTTTCCATGAATAAGCACGTACATCTCATTTCCAATCCAAGAAGCAGGAGTCTGTGTTGAGGAGATTGAGGAAGGGACAGACCCAGGTTAAAACTCAAGGATGTGGAGGAGATTTTGTGAGACTACAAGGGAGGAGTACAGAAAATGTTCAAGTGATAGGTACTTTGTCTGCAATGAGGGCCTTTTCCGATTCACAGACTGTCTTAAGCTCCTCGACTGGGCATCTGTCAGCACCATGACTGAGTGTTCTCCGCTGCCTTGCTCCTAGCAGCAGGAAGCCTCTCCATCATTTCACATGGCAAATGTTCTGTTCATTATCTAAGCCCAGTGAGCGTTCCAAACATTTTAATGATGAATAGGAGGAAATATAATCTACAATCTACATGTAGGATATTCTTCCAATTAACTATTTAATTTTTTTAAAAACCCAGTGAGGGGGATGTTCTTCTCACATTTCTGATAAAGACATTGAGGAAGAAAGATCTTGGGCTCAATTATTAACAACTTGAAATTAAGCACAATAGACTTCAAATCTACAACCAACACTATTAAATAGAAGAAATTCAAACATTAGTGACTGAAATGTCCAAAAATGGAAAACAGTTCTTTAAGGGAAGGAAAATTTAACATAAAATGTTGGCTCAATTTCAGAAGTACTTACATTGTTTTTTCTTTATAGAGAAGTAAAACATTCTTTGTAAAATAGCTATACTATTTCTTTGTGATATGACCCTTAATGTAAAATAATTCTGTGTAAATCTTCAACTTTAAAGGATATTTGCATCAGTCTTTTCATCTTTTTGGTAAACCAGATGGCTTCATGGTTAACTCAGCTCCGTCTAATCACTTATAGGTATGGAGAATTTACTAGAACTAAAAATGGCCTCTTGAGTCATGATGTAAAATTCAACAACCACTTTTTAAAAAAATGTCAGAACCTTTAAGCTGATAGTTCTAAAAATGTTTTGGAGGAAGTTCTCACCTTGCGGGATGGAGGTGATGTTGGTGTCTGCAATGCGGATGTAGGAGAGCCTCTTCATTCCCTGGAAGGCTCCGTTTTCAATTCCAGAGCTCTTCAGGGGGTTTGTGCCCAGTTCTGCCAATGCAGTAAGGGCAAGGATTTTAGAGCACAATTTAAGAAATTACAAATCAGAGTAGTGTCCATTTCCACAAGGATTCTACAAAGAATTTTTTGGATCAATAGTATCCTGATGAAAACACACAAGAAACTGAAAAAGCATGGTCCTCAGAAGAGCAAACAAAATTCAGAAAACTAAAAGAAAGATTTATGAAAATGTATTATTTAATGATTGCATAGAAAACACTTAACACTAAATTAGAAGCTACTGTTTCGGGGACTGCGAGATAGCTCAGCATTGTAAATCGCGAGCTTAGGCAAGCTTAGGCAGGCACAGGAGCCAGCGGTTCGATCCTGGCACCACATGTTGCATCAGCCCCACCCCCATGGTGAGCTGAGCTGGCCAAAAGAAAAAAAAAAAAAAAAAAAAAAGCTGCTGTTTCAAAATAAAAATTATGGCTGAGTATGTAGCTCAGTGAAAAGGCTCTGGGTTAAAAATCACAGTGCTTCAAATTCAAAGAAAAAATGTTAAAGCAAGTGCCTGTAAATCATTTGCTACTATTGCCCTAACATAATTGAAATGCTATTAAAGAATTTGAATACGGCATTTTGCAAGCCAAATGTAAAATTATATTTTTACCACACATATAATGAAATGATAACACATTTTTAAAGCAAATGATGTATGTGTTTTCAAGACACACACATACAAATCCCAGCTGTGAACGAGGATCCCTAAATACCTCTAATTCAGCACTATTTAAATCTTCCCCTCATGGGCCGGGGAGATGGCTCAGTGGAATAAGCGCTTCCCTGGCAAGCACAAGGGCCTGAGTTCAATCCCTGGTTCCGCAGAAAGATAAATAGATAAATAAATCTTCCCCTCTTGTGGGACATATGGTAGGAAAGGTAACTACAGTCCTCAAACTCTCGAGGTCAAGGGATAAAATCATCTTTGTGAGGCACACCTTCGTAAGAATCTGCCATTTCTCTAGCCCTGTTACTACATTTCACGTGGGGTTTGGGTACAAAGGATCCAGCTTGCTCACATGCCTGCAGCTAAAGCTTACGTGAAATCTTTTGTGTTGAACCTTGTGTCTCATTTTTCAAGTAGTGAGAATGTACGGACCTATGACAATCATCTGATTCATTCCGTTGAACACAGACTTCCGCACTTTGGTGATCTCGTTCTCGTGGGCACGGAGCTCCTGAAGAGATTTGGGCATTTTTTCGGGCAATTCTTTCAGATGATTCTTGGATAGGTAAAGTCTCTCCAGTTTCACCAAAGGTGCAAATGCTCCAGGGCTGATTTTGCTAATTTTGTTGTTAACAAGGATCAATGCCTGCAGATAGCAAGCAAACAAAAATACCTTTTAGAAGTATAAAATCTTCTGCTTTCATCTTCGTAAATGTACATTTATAGAACCGAGTGAGAGAAAGAGGAGAAAGATGGGGGAAAAGAAAGTACAGATTAAGAAATTTAAAAGAAAAAAAATAAGCAAATGCAATTCATTACTTCACACATCTGACATTTGTATATATTTTTCAAAAATAAATATTCCTAAAGATTGAATAACTCTTACGGCCCAAGATACGGACAAACAGTCAGTGTTACGTGCTTCTTGTGGTTTGTTCAATCTGGCAGTCTGTCTCCACTGGCTATTGTTACAAATTCCTGTGCAGAAACTGCCAACGCGGATGCGCACTACCACCAGCACTGCAAGAGACTCAGATCTTTCTATAACCTCACAAAAAGTTATGTCTTTTATAGAACTCTGTAGTTGATACTGATTATGCTCTAGTTCACTGCTTTATTTGGATATCCTTGTCAATCAAAAGATGAAACTAATTTTCTTTTGTTTTCTTACTATTTTTTCTTATTTATTTATTCACTTGATGCAGGGTCTTGTTATGCAGCTTGGACTCATAGTGATCCTCCTGCCTCAGCCTACCCAGTGCTGGATTACAGGGTTCTGCCACCATGCCCAGTTTCAGTGGCTGGCACAGCAAGCCCAGGACTCCAGGGCCGGCATGGTACGCAGTACCAGGGATCAAACCCAAGTCCTTGTGCTCGCCAGGCAGGTGCTTAGACGACTGAGCTATCTCCCCAGCCAGTCTTACTATTTATTTCCATTATTATTTTTCTTTTTGGAGAGATTGCTCCCTGATGAATCTCTCTCTCTCTCTCTCTCTCTCTCTCTCTCTCTCTCTCTCTCTCTCTGTCCCATCTCTCTGATGCAGTTTTGAGAAGTTTTAGTAAGTAATTTAAGCTGGTCTTGAACTCATGATTCCTGCTTCAGCCTCTCAAGTGCTAGGATTACAGGAATGTTCTACCAGGCCCAGTATCCCAGTATACTATTTATTTCATTAAATTTTAATATATTTCATAACTAATTCACAGAACATAGTTAATATGACATAAAGAACCTTACTGTATTTTCTTCTGGTTTTCTACCAGCCTTCTTTTTGTAATGGAAAGTTTTACATGACAAACATCTTAGTGGTTTTAGTGAGGTTTCTGGGGGGTTTTTTGTTTTGTTTTTGTTTTTGTTTTTATGTTCTCCCAATATGAGGAATTTCCTTTAAGTCATAATTGTTACCACTATACATATTGGTAGATGTACATGTCAACTTCTTAATTCTATTCCAGTAATCCATGTTCTTTAAAAAAGTCCTTATTTTAACAGTTATCCTTGAGGAAATGTGCATAATTTCTTCTTCTTCTTCTTCTTCTTCTTCTTCTTCTTCTTCTTCTTCTTCTTCTTCTTCTTCTTCTTCTTCTTCTTCTTCTTCTTTTTTTGTGCAACAGGGATTTGAACTCAGGCCTTGGGCTTGCCAGGGAAGAAGCACTTATTCTACTGAGCCATCTCCCCAGCCCAAGAATAATACTTTCTAAAGGCAATAAATGGTTCATTCACTTTTGTTGTCATGGAGTTCATTTGATGTACTAAAATTTATTAAGAGTAACACAGTCTTTTAATCTAATTCAAAATGATTGTTGGATTAAAATTCTAAGAGGGGGGAGCCACAAGTTAGCTCAGCAGTCTAAAGCGCCTGCTTAGGTAAGCTTAGGCAAAGCGCAGGAACCGTGGTTTGATCCCTGGCACCACAGGCTGCGCCAGCCCCACCAGGACTGAGCCGGCCACTAAATAAATAAATAAATAAATAAATAAATAAATAAATAAATTTCTAAAAAGTTCAAGTAGAAGAGGTTCTAATAAATATTACAAAACCTTATGAGATTTAAGAAAGTTGATGCTAACAATGAAGACAGTGGAGAAACGACTGAAGACCCTAGCTAGAGGGGTAAAGGGTGACCTGCATGGAGTAGCTTGTCATGAACACTAAATGATAAAAAATGAAAGATGAAAAGGAGATTGCCCCCTCTGGAGTTAAATTTGGAAATCTTAGTATACTTAAATATACCTAAAACCTGCACAGAAGAATCTGTTTTATCAATAAATGCTGGACTCTTAGTTTTAACAGCTATGTTTTCCTCCCCGGCCTCTACTGTGGAGGTTATACTACACCAGGTATTATGCTAAGGGATTCTTTTATTCACATATTTATAGGCCATTGTTAGTGTAAATGCCTGGTCCTGAGTGGCTGCATGCAAACTCTTGCAGCTGGGGGATTATGAGCCTCTAGCTTCTCTGTCCCTACATTTCTCTCTCTGTATAAAGAAGATAGGGAGTACCTTACTGCCTAAGACTAACACTAATTCCAAGGATCAAGAAAATTAATTCATCTAAAGTACTATAAACACTGCCTTGTATACAGAAACTGCTAAACAAGTATTTATTGTTATTCAGTTGTTGACAATTTTTGTTATTTTCTAATTTTAAAAAAATCCTCCATACCTAGATTTATTAAGCCTTAAATTGTAAAGAAAAATATTGAACACTAGCACTGCCACCCTTCAGTGTCAGTGTGTATAGAAACACAGTCTTCCCACTCTTTAAAAATTTAATCCCTTTTACTCTGCAACTGCTCACATGGAGCCATGACATTGTACGTTAGCACAACTAGTAGACAACAAAGACATTTTATTTTTGCTGAAACATTTGTTTTAATCCTTACTAATTGTTCATTTCTCCTTCCTTCTCATCGAAATGCAGCATTCCTAGCCAAAATTATGATGTTTGTTTGCATAATAACAAGGATCAAAATGATCAGGAATGGAAGGGTGAGGGAAAATCAGTTACTTAACATCCTCTGCCTGGTCAGAAGCTCTAATAAACTCTTTCCCTTCTTTCTATGTATACTTTGATGTGGAAACAAAGGAATCAAGATTATGGCTGCCTGGGAATGTTTTTGGAGGGAACTTGGGGAAAGAAAGAACACGTTATTACCCACACTGGATTTAAAGAAAAACATGCAGAAATGAAGTGGTTCTTACTGAGGGATACAGGAGTTTAAAAATATTCTTCAGAGTGTACTTAAGTGCAGAGGAAGCTGAGATTAGTATAAGGGAGTTTCCCTTCCTTATAAAAGCAGCTTTTGGATAAGTTTATTCAAATAAAAAGAAACTTTTCAAAATATTTAACAAAAATAATATTCCTTCTTTATCAGCAACTGTTTAAATGTATTCCAATGATGGTTTAAAAAACCCCTGCCAAGCCCTTTAAGTCTGGCCATTGGCCCATCGCCACTGACGCCCTAGAAGAAAGCAGAGAGTCGCTGAGGGGAACCCCGGACTCCTCCCACAGGGCAGCGGCATCGGTGCTTGGGCCTACTTGAGCATCTTTTGCTAAGCGGTCTCCTCCACCTTTCACCACTTGGGTTTTCTTTGAGTCAGCTTGTGTTGTTTGTTGTCTGATGCTTGCTTTTTTCTGTCTTTACTCTCTTCTTACACAGAAAGGTCTCTTTTTTCTGTGTTTTTTGTTTGTTTGCTTGTTTGTTTTGTTTTTGTTGTTGTTGTTTTTAGTCCTAATCTAAAATACTTTACCCTATTTTCTTTCAAAACACTGCCTGGTAACCTGAAATAAGACAGTGTCTAATTGATCTCTCACTTTTAGCACTTACCAATTTTATCGGATTGCTTGTATTACTGGAAATTGACCACAAATTCTTTACCTACATTTTGTTTCCTTTCAGCCATTCCCTCTGAAACCTTAAAGTCTTAGGAAAGAAAAAAAAAAAAAAACCCACCTGATCTCTTTAACAATCTAGTCTATGTTTTTCTGCTGACTAAATATTTATTGCTTTCCTCATTTGAGTGGTCAGAAGGCACACGTCTAAATCTTATCCTCACTATAGCAATTATATCTTGGCCAATGTATTGTCTTTTATGTTTTATGAAGTCTTATATCTGTATTTCTGATTCTAACATATATACATAAATGATTTATTTTTATAGTTTATTGCATATTATTTATTCTTATTGTACAGCTCCTCGATATTTTCTATACTTCACTAGAATTAAATGAATGCGAAATTAAAATTTACCATTCTCATGATTCTTACCTCAAAACTGTATTTCTATGAAACACATTGAAAGAACCCAAGAACTAATCTCCACAGATGGGCCTCATATCACTAGAAAATTCTATTTGATAAAAACTTTATTTTTTCAAATTGCACTTTTGATATTGAAAATATGCTTTCCTGGATTTTTTTTCTCACTAGGATAGTTACTTCTACTATCTCTTGTGGCTGAAGACAGTAAACCCAATTCCCTTCCTCCAGTATGGCCCTCTGCATGCCACTAACTGTTCTTTTGCATTCAATGTAGCTTCGTCTCTGTTAGTGTGCCCGTAGGATGCCAGCCTGCTCCTCCACAGGGCCATCTCTCTCTGGTTGGTCTCTAGTGCTATTACTAACCTGCCTTCCCAAGGACTGGATCCAATAGTCCAAGAGCATTCCAGGAGTGGAACAAGACACAGTGTGATGTTCATAGGCTACCTTTAGATTGAAGCCTGGCTTGTTGGTGCTACATATGCACGAATATTCTGAGGGGAAAGTACCACATACTTATCTCATGTTATAAACCTGGTGCTCCATGTCAGCAGACACTGACTTGACTTCTACAGAAGGCTGCCTGAGAAGGCTTACACCTACTTGATTGGGCTGGACACACTTCTCCCCAGCTACAGTTTTATACATGCATTTTCCTTTTGGGGTCTCCTTTATGTCATGAGAAGCTGAGTTCCAGGTACTGCATCAACCTGGTGCCCTCCTCTTCCCCCTTAGTAGGATCAGCCAGAGGAGCCATTGGCAGGAAGAAAGAGTCAGGCCAAGAGCTGTTCTTTCTTCCATAGCTGTGGGACTTCCTAGTTACTTCAGGCTTTTAGGACTTCTTAATCAGGATTCTTCCTAGTGCTTTATTGGTTTCAATTCCCCTAAGCAAAGACTCTTTTCTATTAAATTTCCTCCAAGAAAGCCATTGGAGTAACTTCTTTTTTTCTGATAGAATTCCCCCCAGTAAATGGAACATTGTAATATAGACAAGGGGAAATTAAGGGCCTGTGAGATAGCTCAGTGGGCTAAGTGCCTGCTTAGGCAAGTGCAGGGACTGGGGTTTGATCCCTGGGAACCACAGCCACGCTGTCTCCCAACCTCTTGCATGCTGAACTGGCTGCCTAGACTGGGCATAGTTGTGCACGCCTATAATCCAAGCACAGAGGAGAATGTAAACAAGAGGTTCACTATGAGTCTGAGCTGCAGTGAGACGCTGTATCAAATACATTTTTAAAAACTGACCTTTCATATAAAGGAAAATCAAAGTAAAAGGACAGTTCAGGGTAAAGCACACAAAATCATAGATACATTCCTGAGTATAGGTACACGTATAAAATTAATGATGGTTTCTGTTGTATTAGTACCAATGTTTGAGAATTACGAAGGCTATTCACAGCTCTCTTAGAAAATAAATGAAAGAGGTGGCTTTCAGGTTAGCTCAGTTATTTAAAGTGCCTGTTTCAACAAACTCAGGCAGGCACAGGGGACCACGGTTCAATCCCCAGCTCCACATGTCACACTAGACCTTCCCTTAAGGCAGCCTGAGCCAGCCAAAAAAAAACAAAAAAACAAAAAAACAAAAACAAAAACAACAAAAAAATAAACTTCTCTAGAAGATAAATGAAAGGAACAAAGAAAGAAAATAATACCAATATTTATTTGTTGCATGTTTTCTACTATTGAAGTACAGCCTAAATATATATAATTATATTTAATAGTTTAAATAAAAACTATAAATAAGCACACAATTATATTTAAAAATTCACATTCACTGTTCACAGAGAAAAAATGATGGTGATACAATGATTTAGAGCAGATACGATAGCTGGATTATATGCAGCTACACTAGATTGTTTTATTCCTGGTTAATTCTACAACATCTTAGAAAAATGGTTCTGTAAACATAAATGCATTGACTAATTGTTATAAGTACTTTTGGTTTTCACTAGGTTTTTTTCTTTTGAAAACTGTGTTGAGCTGTATATTATTATTACTAAATAGTAAAATTGCTCTTACATGAAGATTCTTCAGATTCTTAAAGTCTCCATCTTTGATTTCAGTTATTCTGTTGTTTTGAAGGTCCAGCAGCGTCGTGTCGGGGGGGAGATCAGTGGGCACTTTGTCCAAACCTGGAATAAGCATGAAAGGGGTTTGTGGTCAGTAATAAGAGGAGCGTGGCTAGAGAACTGCAGAGAATGGACTCATGAGGAAGTCAACGTTACTGCAAAGGTGGCACCAGTTGACATCTTTTTATCTAAGGAATTATGTTAATTTCAGGTTTTTTTCCATAATTTTATTGAGCAACAAATAGCAATGAGACAGTTTCAAACCAAATTGGTAGGACAGTTTCAATAATTAACACATTGCATACATTCTTCCTAGTGGTTAATTGCTGTACAAAATGCAGACATGATATCATATTTACAAACACTATTAGAACAAATCCCTCTATTCATTGAGAATGCAACTATATATCTATCCTAAACATTTTGAATACACAGATACAAAATGGACATTCATCTGTATCCCCTTTTCTTGTTAAGTTCCGTTATTTGAGTATTATAGGTATGTTAACTCAGTAAAATATTCTAAAGGAGTTCAGTAGCCCATAATAGTATTGGGTCCTCCACTTAACTGGGAATGTCAGAAATTGTTGACCTGAGTCCCCTACAGCTCAACATAACAGCATGGCTTTACTTCTTATACTTCCTTTTTATATTTTTCTGCTAGATGGTTAAGACCAAGGTAAAGCTATGTAACAAGTATTTTAACTTTTGTATCTGATAAGGTCAGTCAAATCCTCTCAGGATTTATCCTGAGATCCTGTACCTCAGATTGTAGAATCTTTGTCAGTGTCAGCCATGTGGATGAGTCACGGCCATTGCTTGGCCAATGTGTTCTCTGTGAATGCCTGAGAGAATGTTTTCTCTCCATGTGACTCTCCTTAGGCACACTCTACATCATTGATCACATTCCTCTCTAGCCCATAATCTTCTTGATCAGAAAATTTGGCACACTACCGAATTACATGATGTTACAGTACAGGTTCTCATATGTCTTGAGTCTTAATTGACCTTGGAAGGCTAAGGCCAAAATAATGACTCTCCTTGTGGCCCTCCTTTTTCTCTAATTTTGGTCTGCAAACTTAGTTTGTTAACCATCCAGAAGACAAGCTTATTGTTATTACCATACAACTTGGGCTGTTAAGCTTAACCTCACTATCTGTCTGAATATCTAATATCTTAAGCATAACATGGAACAGGCATTTTTCATCAAGTATTGATACGTTGAACTTTAAGTCCCTACAGAATATGATGAAAAAACATTTAAAATTAGAATATATTTTTTAAAATAGGCATAAAAAATTATATAATTCTTATGTTTCTTATGTTTACACATAAGTCCAAAAATCTAACCATATACAACCTTGAAGCAGGACAGTCCCACAACATTCCTTTTCCTGTCGCTTGTCTTCATTCACCACCCCCTTCTTTTGAACAACCATCTACCCAAGGGACTTCATAGCAGCAACTGGCATGTCATGACAAGCAGCCCGTATTCAGAAGACCAGAATGACAGGCACTCCAAGCATGAACCTACTATTACAGATTACCATCTGCAATGCAGTAGCTTAATTTACAGGTATCAGTATATATAGTTAGTCAGGGTGAGAATCTTTCCAATTAACTGCTAGATTCAAAAATCTTCTGGAGATTTCAGTTTTATAAGTTTGTTATGTCCTTTGCAAGGAAGTCAAATAAAAATTTTGTTTTTAATCATAAAATGAACATGGTGTCTTTCCTAAGGAAATCTTCACCTACATAAGGGGAAAATTTGCATTTTCTGTAATGCATAGCATAAGTCTTTCGTTGTACACTATGCTCCACTTGTTTTTGAGTAAGTGCTCTGTTTGAGTGATGTATAAATCCATACATATCCGCATAAATATCTTATTATGGAGGTACTCTAAGTCATCAGTTATGAGGGTTCTTTGGATAATCTATTATAGTTGTACACATAACTATGTGGTAACTAAGTTGCATATCAACAACTTGAAAATTCTTCTGGATTTTGAGAGAATAATTCTTTTAGCTTTAGTTGGAATGCCAGAACACTATTAACTTTAGTCAATACTTTACCACCAGCAAATATGCCATTTTATTCTATATTATTTTATTTTGGTATCAAGAAATGAACTCAGGACCTTGCATTTGCCAGGCAGGCATTGTACAAACTGAGCTATTTCCCAGGCCCTATGTTGTTAATTAGAATAAAATAAATGAACTTTGGTAGGCGTGATTCTCTAAAATGAACTTTATATATAACATTATTTTTTAATGTAATATTTATGCCTAATGTAGTTACTAGCTTTAGTTCATAAATATGAACATTCTGAATAAGCAAATTGGTAAGGGTTTAGTAAGGCATTTCATTCATCATTCAACCAGGTTTTCTCAAAAGTCATACTTACTTTGAGTAAATCAGTCTTAATGTTAGTAGAGAAAAATATTAAGTGAGACCTTTTGTCTTCAGTTTGCTGTGTTTCTATTCATATAGGACATTAAGTGAAAATGTAATAGTCTATTAAATTAATGTAATAATGTGATCATTTTATACTTTAAGGCAGCATAGTATAATGTTAAGTATATTTTGATCATATTTGAAACTAAAGATCTTCTTTTAAAAAATACATTCGACAGTGCTTTGTTACATTGTTCCTAAGAACAATCAATTTATTAGATCCTGGGAATATGGCAAGAGAAATTCTAAAATGACTACTCATGTCTTAAGGAAAACAAATTCAGCTCAAAGTTTGAATTGAAAACAACTGCAGCAGGGTCTCATAACCACAGTGTTGATAAGACATCACCCTCATTTTGCATCCTTACAAACATCTATGATAGACATACGTCAATCACCTTTATTTCTTTCATGAAAATTATCTCTACTGTACTGAAAGTTACTTCTGAAATTTTCCAAATATCTTTTGTTTGTAATTTCACTGTTCTGCTCTCAGTTGGAAAAACATCTTGTGCTTAACTTAATGGCTACTATGTTCATAAATTTCAATAGCAAAAAGCAGGTGGCTATAAACTAACATCACTATGCTCCTTAAATATGGAATTCACACAGAAACAGTTGCCGTAGAAATAGCACGAGTGCAGAGTTTTCAGGGATAAACAGTAAACCACCAGAACAGCTTCCTTGTAGGAGGGTATTTCATGGCATTATGCAGCCTCAATCACTGCCATTTTCAGAAATGTCAATTCACTAATTTCATGCAATTAGAGAGAGCATACTTCTGCCAAATCTTTGATAATTAATGTCATCCAGCTCAAAAAGACACATTGCCTTTCATTTGGAGTACGCTTACTGCTCACATCTCATTATTGCTTCTTGGATTCTGTGTGTGTGTGTGTGTGTGTGTGTGTGTGTGTGTGTGTGTTCAAGTCTTAGTATACAGGCCCACTTACATTGGTTAATTTAATTTAAACTATGTTTCCTTTTTTATTGTTATTGTCATCATTTTTCTTTATTTTTTATTAATTTTTTTACTTATTTTTTTCAAAATTTTGTTGATAAACAGATAGCAATGAGACAGTTTCAAATCAAATTGGAAGTACAGTTTCAACAAATAATATGCTGCATATATTCTTCTTAGTGGTTAATTGCTGTACAAGATGCAGACTTGAGATCCTATTTACAAACACCATTAGAACAAATCATTCTATTCATTAAGAGAATGCAACTATATATCTATCCTAACCACTTTGAATACACAGATACAAAATGGACATTCATCGGTATACCCCATTTTTTCTAAGTTCCGTTATTGAATATTATAGGTGTATAAACTCAGCAAAATATTCTAAAAGAGTCCAGTAGCCCATAATAGCATTGGGTCTTCTGTTTAACTGGCAATGTCAAAAATTATTGACTTAAACTATGTTTTCATCCTAGAATTTTGTAAGAACAGAAACTACTTAGAGAGAAAACCTGAAGGATACAATAAATGCTGGGAACAGGAAATGAGCCTATTTACAAGGAAGGAATTACTGAGTTTAGGACAGGAAAGGGAGTGGGGGAAGAGATATATCTATTTATGCAAGCAGGATGGTTTGGACAACTGTACTGTGGATTTATGCTGGTCTATGGAAAAGAGCAGATAGTGCTTAATTTGTTTGTCTCCTTTTTTCAATTCTTGGACCTTTTTCTCTTTTTAATTTCTTATATAGTTCTTTCTTTTTTCTTCCTTCTTCCAATTTCACATGCATATATCTGGTAATCTGAACAGTTAGTTGGAAGACAATACTATGCATTACAATGAATACTATGAAATTCATATTATTTTGTTAAGTGAAATTCTGTATCACTTTAATTTTTTTCTTTTTTAATGCTATTTTGTTCTTAAAAATTAAAATTTAAAAGAGAGAATTATATTTTTTTCTGAAGATTTATTATAAAAATAGCATCTTCAGTCTTGTGAACTTTGCAGATTGGGTCTTAGAGAAATATTTTAATGATATTTTTCATTTTTGGTACTGGGAATCTAACTCAGGACCTCACACTTGCCAGGCAGGCACTTGTGCCCCTGAGATATATCCCTAGCTTTATTTTAGTGATTAAAATGACAATCACAACTTTCTCTGACTTATAATAAATTCATGTCTCTGAGAGATTTCACATATTGATGCTTTACTATTACTAATTTAGATGACCAGAGATTACTTTAAAATGAAACGTGTTGTTTATTCAACTTTGTCACAATTCACTATAACAGACAGAGCACTGGGATAATTTCCTTTTTCTAAATGAAATGTAGCAAAAGCATAGTGACACAAACAAGCTCATCTACCTGAGAGTGCTAAAGCGTCTAAAGCGCAGCTCTCCTGTCCAGGTTTCCAATATGACTCTGCTTTCTGTTGAACCTTTCTGTACCTCCAACAAGTACTGTATCAAGAATCCATTGAAAGACTGAGAAAAAGCATCAGGCTGTTAATTAACACCTTAGAAGACTACAGGAAAAGTGTAATGGGCAAATTATCCCAGGTACGAGTTCTTAGAATGCCACACAGCAGAGCCCTTAAATTCCAGCTCGTCTATGGTTCCCAAATCTTACAAATGCCACAACAACATTTTTATCAGAATATATGTAATAATAAAAATATAAAGACAATATATTTAGTTTTAATATAAAGTGACACTTTTCTGACACCTTGCTTGTCTCTGCTTTCTTTCCTCCTTTTAATATGCTTTCTTTAGAGAATGATTATGACTGCAACTTGTTATTTTGCTAAGCTTGGTTTTGAGCTCTCCAAGAAGCTAACTTGTTCAACATTTGAAATATGTATTTTTTTCTAAAATCAAGAAATTTCAAAGTTAGCTTTCTTTCAAACAGCAACTAGCCTTTTTTTCTTCAAGATAATGAAGCAAAAATGTGAATAAATTAAATAGATAACCCACATTGCCTCGGGCTAAAGCATATCAAAACCAAGATGGCCTGAGTTCTCAAGTCAGAAGTACTTGGTGCCCAAATTATATGTGTACACATTTTAAAAAAATGTTCATCTACAATTATCTTTTAAACAGTGTGTGTTGAATGGCAGTCTTTTATCAGTAATTTCCTGGCTCCTTTGCATACAGATCTGTCTTTCTGAGTGATTAAAGATCCTGTCACCTTACTTGAGATCCTTTCTCCATGTACTGAAATATCTGTCCACGACCTTCTTTTATTGAAGGTTTTTTTTTTTTTTTTTTTTTTTTTTTTTTTTTTTTCCCCCTCAGACATGCAGTAGCGCACTGGTTCACCATCTTCATTTGTTCTGTGGATCTGGGGAAGATGGCCACAGACTATGCTCCTCACAGTTCTCCAACAGAAGCAAGATTTTGCCAAATGCTTCTGTTTGCTAATGGAATTATTAGTGAGGAGAAAACTTTGTGAACTGAGGCAGTCCTGTATTAGAGTGAAACCGACTGCTGTGATCATAATGTTTTCTAATTCTAAATTTTCAAATGAGTTCTACCATCAAAGATGTCATTCCCATTATAGATATCTAAAATCACCCTCACTGTTCTTCACCTTTGACATACTTTTGTGTGTTTTGTGTAGGGTGGTTGTCATTGTTTTGATGTAAGTATTGTGTACAGGGTCTCACTGTGCAGCTCTGGGACTTGTAGTGATCCTCCTGTTTTCGACCTCCCCAGCACTGAGATTATAAGCATGCATCACTATGCTCAGATTCGGTCACTGGCTCTGGGTGCCCAGAGGCAAGGCCAACATGGCATGCTATAACCAGGGATAGAACCCCATTTCCCATGTTTGTCTAAGCAGGCACTTAGTGGGGCCAGCACGGTAGGCCCAGCGATTGAACCCCCGGCCCCTTGGCCTGCTTGCAGGTGCATTAATTAGCTGAGCTATTTGGCTGGCCCTCTGTTACCTCCTCTTGATCCTTGATATCAGAAAGCAGTTGTTTAAGGTCTCTGCACCTTCGTTTTCTTATATCTTTCATGGAATTACTCTACCCCAAAATCATCATCTGCAATACTGCCAAGGTGGATCTGAATAGCCACCACCTCTGTGACTATCGGTAGGGGAAGAAAACGTACAGCTCAGATTATACTGGGCAGTACTACACTGTAACACTTTCCCCCTGTACATTACAATTCTAATGGTACTATCCTGGACCCTGAAAGTTAGTTTGCATATAGGACAAGCACAAATATTTCCTCTAAAGGTCTTAGACCTGGGTTGATTTTTTTTTAAACTCATTTCCTGGTATTGCAGTTAACATATTTCATGAAGTACAGAGCCTTCGTAGTATAAATCTACAGTGTTCTTCCTTTGGATAAGACATCTTCAGTACAATTGGCATATGATTTCCAACCACCCAATGGGCCTCCAAAATCTGTTTCCAATTGGCACAGCCCCATATAAAGGTGGCAAGTAATATAGACTGTGCAAACCTATAAAATAGCTTTTTGTTTATTCGTGTTTGGAGTGGTCCTTAGAGTGGATCTTGGATTACGGTTACCTCGACCATTAAATAGATATAATTGGATCTCACTAGCATCCCTCGCCCTGTATCTCATCATCAAAAAGACTGAGCCTGAAGTAAATTGAGGCCCATGAGATGGAGATGATTCTTGGTGATTGAAAAATGTTCACTTGAACTAAAAGTAATCATCAAAGAATATAAAACTAGGTGATATTGCATGGAAACAGTTATTCTACCATCAGTTTTTTAACTACTCAAATATATTTAGGAAATGTTCTTTTTAGCTATATATGTTTGTGTTAACTCTATATCTAATTTTAACCTAATGTTTCTATGGATAATTGGGAATTTTATGTTAACTGTGAAACAATATGGAAAAGACATACAAAGTTTTAAAATTAATGCAACCACTGCAGTAAAATGTGCTTGAAATACAATGTTCTATAGTATGAACCAAGGCGTTAGATGTGAAGTCATGCCATTTTTATTATCTTAAGCAGACTTAGCTATAAAATGATCTTATGATTTATATAATTTCTTAAGAAATGTGTATTTTAAAAGAAAAATAATAGCCTTCAGAGTGAGATGTAATATTGGTGGACATCCTTTATATAATGTATAATTCTATTCTCATGCCACTTATTAGAAATGCAAAATAACTTAAGTAAAGGTATGGATAATGGTATTATCCGAAGATGGAAAAAACTGCATTCCCTACTTTATCACCTTTCACTATAAAAGTTCATCTCAGCCCCCTCAAGAAGTGGGCTGGATTCCCATCTGTTCCCACATAATCCAGGGTGGACTTTTCTGATGCCTCTGTGCGCCAGTGTAATATAGTAGAACCCAAATTTCATGGCATAAAAAAGACAGACAGTACAGCTGCTGTCTGGTTCTTCAGGGATGCTCTCTCTGGGGACAGCAGAGTCATGGAAGAAATATGTCTCCACTGAGAACACATCTGGAAATGTCACCTGAGTCCCGGCTAGCTCTCCCTGGATGCTGAGCTCAACAAATGATTGCAGTTGCATGACACGCCAACGTGACAAAGCTCTTAGGAGTTTTTCCCAAGTTTCTGGCACTTCAGGTTCTAAACAAACAACAACAACAAAAAAAACTATATCTTTAAGCCATGATATTCTGTGTTAATATTTAATTAACATTAGTAATGGGAAGAGAATTATGTCCTAAATTATTTTTTTCAAGGAACAGCCTTCAATATAGTTATAAATTTTCCAGTAAAACACAATTTCAGAGGGTAGACAAAATTATTTGCTCTACCAAATCATGCAAATGTGCTTTGCCTTCTTTAAAATATGACTGTCAAAGAAAAAAATCTATCTACTTAACACATTCTAAGAAAAATCACTTCTCAATAAAGGCTAGAGAGGCATGCATTCCTCTCTCCCTTCTGGTTATCTCATTGATAAATAGTGTTGCTTTGCTTGTAAAAGTCAGAGCTCTGGTAAACATCATGTTGGACAAACATCAGGTTGCCCTAAGACATCTTGCCTTTTTTATCCTGCTGTATGGCAAGGAACTAACTCCAGGATTTATTCTTGTTGATATCCAACAATTTATTTTTACAGTTCTGTCTTTAGCTTATTAACTAAAACAATGGTGATGCACTTAGGTCATTTTTTGGCGAATCACTAAAAGGATATTTAGAATCCCTATCCTCAAACAAAATCTTCTTGCCCCAAAATCTTCTTGTCCCATACCAGGAAGGTGTGGCTTCCCTCTTTCCCTGTTAAAAATGTCATTTATCCTGTAATATCAGTGAGACATGGGCTAAAATATAAAATTTCCCAATTTCTTTCTGTTTTCTTTCCAAACAAATTCCAGGAAGGAGTACATTTCCTAGTTTTTGTCACCCTTAAGGGAAGGATCAGGAATACTGTAGCTGTATGGTTGCTAATTCCCAGCCAACTATGCTTCCCCCTTCCATGCTGGTGGCATCGAAAAGAAAGGTGTCCATGCATGGAAGCATGAATGTGCTCATTTATTCACTCATGAAATATTTATCCATTTTTAAATACCCACAATGCTTAAGGTAAGGACTGAGCTGAAGGTAAGCAAAGATAAATTCTTCCCTCACTAGCATTCTGGAAAAGTGGTAAAAACTAAAAATATAAAAAGGGAATCTGAGCTGTGGCTGCTGATTCATCCCTGTAATTCCAGCACTCTGGGAGGCTGAGGCAGGAGGATAGCAAGCTTGAACACAGGCCACTTAATGATGTAGCGAGACTGTTTCTCAAAAATAAATAAATAAAAAAACATTAAAAGCCACTGGATATATCACTCTGTATGGTCTCTGGATTCAATCCTCAGGATCAGTTACAAAATAAAACTAATTGAAAGTCCTCATATAACTATTCTCAAGTATGTTTAATCGATTATTACAGCATAATCAAGGCAAAAGTAGTTTACAGTGAAATTAAGAAGGAAGTAGAAATCCCAGAAACTTTCTCAAAGCTGTCTACAGACTACATCCAGGGTCAGTAGATCTTGGCTCATACATTGCAGTTGCCGAAGAATGGATTACCAACTGGCTCATGGTGTGTACGTTTATCTTCTTGAGGAAATACATAATCTTCCTGCTATTCTTTGGGGAAGAATAGTTAAAACGAAAAGTCTCAAGGCTTCCTCTTTTACTCAGGAATCACGATTCCAGCTAACCCAGGTCCATCCTGTTCCCTGGAGCCAGGAAGTTCTTGCAAAGAGGAGACGTCCCAGATGCAAGCTCACAAAGCACCCTGATCCCGCACAGCTGTCTGCCTCTCCCTCCCGGGGCCAAGAAAGAGCAGAGGGATGTGTTAACTCTTGGTCAGCTCAATGAGACAGGCCCTTCCTTTACCCTTCACTGACGGTCATTAATCACTTGAGCCAGCCGTCGAGCTCTCCTCATCGTTTGAGCACAGCTCTCGCGTTATCTGAAAACTGCCCAGATGCTTCTCGCGATAACCTGGGCAACACATGCGGCGTGCTCTGCGTCCGGCCTCCGACTTGCAGCATGTTTTGAACAAACCCATTTGATGTGTGGAACAAAGGACACCGTGTTTCCCTTTTGCTGTAGAGCTTGATCTATACTATGAACCTATGCAAGTTTCCCCAGAAAAGCGACAGGCGGAGGTCTAATATGCCACAAGAGGGAAACACTCCAGAGTTTCCATCAGTTCAAGCAGAGGGAATCAAAACAGAAGCTGACTGTATGCAATTTAAGGAGTTTTGCTTTTTGCTGAATTTTTAAACAAAACTATCCTTACAAAGGAGTAATTGTTTGCAATGCTTTTAAATGGCAAAATTAAATATGCTCCATCCTCTGGTACCATTTCTACAGGGTTAAGATGTGAATTTTGAATCACTTGTGATTATGAAATAACCAAATGGGTCATTATTCTCAACTCAGTCAAACCAATTTTGTTCAAGGGAACTCTGGAGAACACTGAATTGCTTAAAATTGTGCCATTTTTGGATTATTGTCTACTCATGTTTGGAGATTATGTGTATCTCTTTAGGAACGAGAAGAGGCCTGGGGCTATGTTGTGCTCATTTCAGTGGGCGACACACTTAAGAGAAATTCTAAATTCCAAATGAAAATGATGTGTTAGAAATAGCCTCAAAGGGTCTAGGGAGATAGCTCAGTAGAATAAGCCTTTGCCTTGCAAGCTCAAAGTCCTGAGTTCAATCCCTGCTACCATGAAAGAAAGAAAGAAAGAAAGAAAGAAAGAAAGAAAGAAAGAAAGAGCCTCAAATTACATGCTGAATTCATCTTAAATGGTAAACTGATTATAAAAGTTATTATAAGTAGGTGACATGCATTTTCTACTGCTACCTAGTAAAGCAACTGATAGTCCCATTTATCAAGTAAAGGAAAAAAAATTAAAATTCCAAAATTGTAGGTAGAAAATGGCAAAGTAGAAATTGAGTTTGGAGCTATTGCAAATAATAGCCCAATGAACGGAGCTGTGCAGAGGTCTCTTTGACGTATTGGTGTCATTTCCTTTGTATTGGCAGCCAGCAATTGGATTGCTGCATCCTGTAGTAATTCTAATGTTTTTGAGGTACCTCCGTAATGTTAGCCATAACAAGGGCCTAATTTCCATTCTTAGATTAACATCCAAGGAGTCTCATTTCTCTAAATCCTCCCCAACATCTGTCACATTTACTCTTGTTGATAATAGCCTTTCTTAGTATAGCGAGGTGATACATCCCCGTCGCCCTGATGTGCATGCCCGAGGTGGTGAGTGCCATGCAGCCTGTTGTCATGTGCCCACGGGCCATTTGCATATCTTCTTTTGCACACTGTCTACTTAGCTCCAGTACCCATTCTTTTAATCAGGCTGCTTGTTGGTTTCAGATATTTTACTGTTGAACATGTGGAATGCCTTCAATATTTGCATATCAATCCCTATCTGATTTGTGGTTCATGAGCAAGTTCACATAGTCTATGGGTTGTCTCTTCACTTTATTTTTTCCTCACTTGGGCAGAACTTTTTTCATGTGACTCAGTCCCACTTGTAGTGTCCAATGGCTGATGCATGTATAAAGGAAAACTGACCCATATAACATAATGGAATACTATGCAGCCATAAAAAAGAATGGGATTCTCTGTCATTTGCAAGAAAATGGTGGGAACTGGAGAGCATTATGTTGAGTGAAATAAACCATGCATAGAACAAAAAGTACCACATGAAGGGAAGGGAATGGTGGAGAGGTTGATCAATGAGCACTAAATTATAGTTAGATAGGACTTCTTAAGGTTCTGCAGTGTTATTACACAGTAGGTGAGTATATGTTACAATTCCATACTAAACATTTCCAAAACCTAAGAAAAAGGATTCTGAGTGCTGTTTTTACCATAACAAATGACTATCTGAGGAAATGATGTGTTTAACTTATACTCCCTTGAAACATCACATGGTACCTCATTAATACGTGTAATTGTTTATGGCAACTATTGCTTTTTGAGATAGACTCTCCCTATGTAGCTTAAGCTGGCCTTGAACTCACTATGTATCCCAGGTTGGCCTCAAGCTGAAGGCAATCTTCTTACTTTTGCCTCCCAATAATTGAAATTACAACTGTACACCACCACTCCAGTATATAATTTTTATATTTTTATGAGTCAGTTAAAACAAACTTAAAAGAGATAAATTATTCTTTATTCTTCAGTTTTCTTATTTTCAGGTAACATACTGATGCCTGGATTTGCACATATTTATGTTCTTTTATTGTTAGTTTTATAAGCATAAAGACAGAGAGTAGATAATTTTATGTCTGAATAGGATAGTTAAAGAAAAAAGAGATGATATGGATCTCAGGAAGTTCTGGTTCAAATTATTAGCTAAATTGCAACAAATTCTGTAAAACAACTTGGCTACTACATGGGGAATTCATTTTACTTCCATAGCTTCCCATGGTCTAGAAAAGTATATTAAAATACTTGCTGATGAATTCTATCCAGCGATTAAATGAACCAATGTATCTTCCAGACCACCTTCAAGTTTCCCATGAAATAATTAAACAATTTCTATTTCAAAGTATGTGCTTCCTAGCTTTGAAAGAACTGTTTAAAGTGTTGATGTGAAACTTTACCAGAAATCCTCTTCTTGGAAAGTATAATAGACAAACACTGTAATGTAGATGTTTGCTTGTATTAAACAGTGTTTAGATTACAAGAAGACAAAGGATTTTTGTTCTTTAACATCTGGGCTCCTTCCTCCTCACTAATAGCTCTGGCAAGAGGACATAACTTAGCATTTGAGTGTTGGCCTGCCTGGTTCTATCCTCAGCAGGACAAAACACCAAATTCTCTGCAAAGAATAATCTTTAAAACAACATTACAATATTAACCTTCTCTCTGGGGTGATTACATTTTGCATCCCACAATGCATTGCACTTTTCTTTATTGCAGCAGTTTCAGCTGGGTGTCCAAGCAGCACAACATAAGCAACCTTAGTTTTACTATCAATGAGATTGCTCACCCCTTACCCCCTGCTTTCCTTCTACTTTTCTTTCCTCTTGTGTGCCACTTAATTGTTATATAACTAAGAGCTCTATTGCACTTCTGGGCCAGGGACCTTCTCATGGAATGGGCTTCCTGAACTTGACAATCACTGTTCTTTAAGTGAAGGTACCCAGCATTTAAAGAGCTGTATGCATTCAGAATACCAGAATGACATGCATTCCAAGCATGACCCGAGTATTACACATTGCTATCTTCAGGGCAGTTGCTTAGATTTCACAGGTATCACCATATATAGTTAGTCAAGGTGAGAATACTACCAATTAACTGCTAGTTTCAAAAATATGCATATCTGTATATACAAATTAGTTAGGATAGATATACATCTACTTTCTCTTAGCTCAATGAGAAGAAAGATTTGTACTAATAGTGTTTAGACAAGATTATCATGTCTGCATCTTGTACTATGAATAACTATGATGAAGACAACAATATGCAATGTATTAATTTTTATAACTGTCCTACTAACCTGTTTTGAAACTGTCTCATTGCTATTTCTTTCTCAATAAAATAAATTTAGGGGGCCTGCCCCTTAGCTCAGTTCTTTAAGTGGCTGCTTCAACAAAGCAGTCAGACTCAGGTTGCTGTGGTTTGATCCCTACAACTCAAGCCAGCCAAACCTGCCCTGAATGTATTTGGAGCAAAAAAAAAAAAAAAAATGCTTCAATAAAATTGATTTTAAAAAATGAAGAGCTGCCCATGATCTTATTGTGACCAAAAGTTAGATATAAGTGTGAATAAAACTAGTTTGTTTCTTTAAAGATAAAAGCATTTCTCATCTTTCTAAGGAATAGATTTTCTGCCTTAAAATATATCATTAAAAATTGTGTAGCCTATTTAAATATTCATGTCTGAATTCCTCAAATCACCTTGCTTGAGTCAGCATTACTTATTAGAACTTATCATGGTAAAATGTGGTCTCAAGAAACTTCCTTAGCTTCTTCCTTAGCACACAGTGGTCAGTAAATCTATGTGCTACAGAGAAATTACACATATTTGATCACATGGAAAAAATATCACACAGAAAAACTAACTTTGGCAGCTATAAACAAAATAAATGCTTAACAACAACAATGAGATACACAGGTCAGTGAACTTGGTGTGTCCAGTGACCACAGTTTTCTGTTTACTTTTAAACAATAGGCCAGTGCACTTTACACAACAAACAATCGGCAAACTGGCCAATTGTTTTCATCATAGTCAAGCTTTATGAGCTACTCGTAATAGAAACAAAGTAAAACTATATTCACAGTAAAATAAAACATCTGCCAAGTGACAAATTCCTCCTCAAAAGTAATAACCTTTCATTTTTTAAAATATATTCTTAGTACAGTCTACATAGTCTCACTACACAGCTTGGACTCACAGTGATCCTCCTGTGTTCAGCCTCCCAAGGGGCGTGCCACCACGCCCAGTCTCAGTCTTGGTCTCAGCCCACCCCGGGGCTGGCATGGCATACCGGAAGTCGAACCCTGGGCACTGCAACTGCCTAAGCAGGTGCTTTAGTTCACTGAGCTATCTGGCTGGCCCCCTTCATTTTTTTGATATTACATGTACTAAGAGTAATGACATACCCTTTCAACCCTGTTCTCATGAGTAAAGTGAAATTTAACTTGTATCATGTTTCTTGGGATGTTGACCATTGCACTGTGGTCTCATCAAAAAAGATGTTCATAGTTTATCCATCAAGTGCTGCCTCTTCAGATTTTTTTTTATCTACATTATCTTATCGACCAAGTCAGCAATACACATACTTTCTAGATACTTCTAAAAGTTTCAGGAGAAGTTTACAGCAGTCCAATCCCTACCATATCAAGTATACAATTAGAAAAGGAATAGTTACCACCAGTAGAGTATGAAATTTACAAGAGCAGGCAATCTATTGATTTTCTTCAATCTATTGACTCTCTTCCTTCGAGTGTTCAGAAATGTACTGTGTTGGGCTCTCAGTCTATGGAATAAATCAATGAGTGAATGAATGAATGAATGAATGAATGAATGAATGAATGAATCCTGTGTAATTATTCTTCAGTCTTTGAAAGGTTCTTAATATCCTTTCTTTTAGGATTTTCAATGGCTAAGCAGCATATGTCATCATTGAAGAAATTGTTTTCAGTTGTTACTATCAAGCATGTTTTATCTTTGTCTAACTTCCTCTCTGCAGTTTATTCCAACTAGAAAATTTAGCTGCAAATGTTTTCTACAAAATATTGTTAGCAAAGACGTCCTGGGTAATAGAGTTCTAAAGGAAATGCCTTAGTATTTTCTTTATGAAGGAATTTCTTCCAGGAGCATACATACAAGATAGAATCATCAGATGAGGATTTCTTTGCATTCTCTCTCTCTCTCTCTCTCTCTCTCTCTCTCTCTCTCTCTCTCTCTCTCTTTCTCTCTCTCTCTCTCTCTGTCTTTCTTTTTCAGCAAGAAAATATGCCAAGAAAGGAAGAATGTGAATCAGCTGCCCTGTAAACTGAGTTCATTGCCCTCTGGCCTAGCCACTGGGTCTGCAACCCTTCTGGAGATTTATCTCTTAAGAATGTTGCTCTCAGAATTTACAGGCCAAATTTTTTTCTCAAAGAAGATAAATCAGACTGTCTTTAGTGTATTAGGCTAAAGATATATGATCCAAGATTATATGGAATATTTATATTAGACTTTGGTTATGAATATTTCCTTTGGAACTTTTTAAAGAATATAAACAGCACTATTATAAAATGTCAAAGGTAATAATAACACAAGTATGCAGAGAGTGAGGGTATATCTTGGTAATAGAAAGATAAGTTTTGTTTTGCATGTGTGTGTGTGTGTGTGTGTGTGAGAGAGAGAGAGAGAGAGAGAGAGAGAGAGAGAGTTTTATCTTATTTCTGATAACTCTTTATGCTTTATAATTCAGTAATATTCAAACTTTTTTATCTGGAGTAAAGAGAAGAAAGGTTGTCTAGATTTTCTTAATAGTTAAGATGTCATGAAAACAAAGCCTACAATTAAAATAAATCATTACTTTGGAATTACAGAACACATGATATTGAAATTTTCTTTTTGTCTGTTGTTGTTGCTCTTGTTGGCTTTTGCTTTGTTTTGTTTGCAAAAGGAAGCATCACAAAGCTCAGAAAGATTTTTGAAAAAATGATTTACCCAAGACAGTAAACTGATGGCATCTTGACTTTAAAAGGGAAAGAAACAAACACGTCCTGAAGTACCAGCAACTTCTCTTTCTACCTCCTGCTCCCTCTGTTCCTCATTAGGTGGCACTGTCCCTCGACTCTGAACTTGCAGAGATTAAAACTGAGAAATACTAAACTGTCAGAGAGGCCAGCCTGATGAATAAGACAACCCGGGCAGGCAAGCAGAGCCTTGCACCCCACTTACCCAAATCAGAACACTGAACGACTCGAAGGTGGCACTGACAGCGGAAGGGGCACACAGGGCCTGAGGGCAGCTCGGGAAACTCAGGAGGAGCACGCTCTTCCGGGCCAATCCCAGAGGCCTCGTCTTCTAGCATAAAGTCAAACAAGCCTCTCTGTTGAAATGGTCCAGCCCAGGAAGCTTGTGCAAGCAGGAGGAAGATGAAAGTCACCTTCATGATTTAGCTCATATATTTTCACAACCTGGGAACCTGGGAAACAAATGAAAAGCTCAGGAAGCATAGTGATGCTTACACTCGCGGTCATTTCTTACATCTCACCCCCTACTAAGCAAGCACAGAGCAAAGTAGAAAAGTAATATGCATTCCGATGAAGCAGGAAGCTGAACAATGAGAGGTGACAGCTATTCACTTAGGAAGAGAAATTTAAATATTACTGAAATCTGTTCGAATTTGGGTGGGTCTAAATGAAGTTGCTGTAATTTATATTCACATTATATGCACATTGTTTCCTTGACAAGAAATCATTTTGAACTTTGTTATGCACATTCAATGTAAGCCTTACTGCAGTCCAAGATCCATCTACACACGCAATCTCCAATTCCTCCTTCAAAAGCATCTCTATAAGCAGAGCTCCCTTCTCCACGGGAGTCCTTTCCTTGGGCTACGCCTTCCCATCATTCCCTGAATGTGCCAACAAAACTTTCTCAGTTCTCTCTCGAGGGCTTCCTGTCTCGCAACTCGTCTTCCACTGCCTGAGTGACCTTCTCGAAGGTTAAATTTCATCCTGTTAATTTCTATTGAAAACATTTATCTGATTTCCCAGGCTTTACCAATCATGTCCTCAATCGCCATGCTACGTGGAAGGCCACTCATAGTTTGATGCCAACTAACATTTCTAGCCACATTTCCCTCCACGATTCATCTGCCCCCAGATCCCACCTCAACCCTGGTACTAAAAGCCACTCAACCTTTTAGATCTCCTACCTTGAAAGAGAACTGGAAGATCAAATGAGATAATAGATTTTGAGTCTGCTTCCCTGACTCATCCAGCCTGGAAGCTGCCTCCTTCCTCTTCTGTGCTCCCAAGCACGTTGCTTTGAACTCTTTTAAGGAACTTATCGCATTGTCTTGTGATTTGTTTTGCATGCTTGGTCTGTCCCCCGACCCCCTCGGTAGACCATGTACTCCCGCGGGCGTGTCCTATTAGTCCTTGTTCTGTACCCAGGCCTTGCACAATATTTTGCACACAAATTACTCAGCTGACCAACAGCTTATTCACAGTGAGACTTAGTCCATATGTTTCAAGCTGCCAATCAGTTCCATTATTTTAAATATAATATATCTTCTATTTTGATTTTAAATTCCTACTATAAGAAGGTTGTCACATGGAAAATCTCAATTTGCTATGAGCAAATTTCACAGTTAAAAGTAATTCTATTAGGTAGTATCCCAAAATTGGTTATCCTCTGGGAGTCAATAAATTCATATGGAAAATTCTAGTTAATATTTACAATGTATAAGTTACCATCTTTACTACTAGGGATTATATGTAAAACACAAATACACCAAAAAGAAGTACAATTTCGAGAAATGTCTTCATTCAACAAGCACTATGCTGTGCTTGTTCACTGATGTGCACTAAATAACTCTGAATAATAAAGTCGGCTGATGCAAAGTATGGTAGCTGATATCTAGAGAACAGGAAGTCCATTTTTGAGAAAAAATGTCCTAAAACCCCACTGAGAGTCTCTTCAATGTTCCCCAAGCAACTGCATCATCTCTACATTGAACTGAACAATTATGAAAACGTGTATTCAGGCTGCACTTCATAAATAGAATTAAATAATTATTTTCGGTCATCGTATCAACTAGGAGCAAAGCCAAAAGAGCAAAACAGAAAAGAAATCCTTTCATGGATCAACTAAGAGTGTCTCCTAAGAATGTTTGCCACTAAAGAAAAATCAAATGTTTTCAATTATTTACACTTTTGTTCTTAGTTTATATTTGGTAGCAAAGTACGTTTTAAGCAGTACACAGAATAAAGACTAGTAGCCCTGCATTTAAAGCACAGCCCTAAAAACTCTTCTTCATGTGGTTACACTCAGTCCAGTACTGCTGTCTCTAGCAGCCCTTCTGCATACATACATTTTCCATAAGAGAAGGTTATTGCTTTGGCAGGGCATACGCCTGCACTGATCTGAAGGAGGGTTTTCTATCTGTTTCATATTAAAATGCAGTGTTTACAGTTTACCACAAGCTTGCGAGCCTTGCACAGTTAATGCCTCACAGTTTTAGAGGAGAAATGAAGCAAAGGTATTACAGATTTAGTAAATAGCAACCAAAGTTAATGCAGATGCTGCTTTATGATTCTTTCTGCAGGGTAGAAAATGCCTTGGGTGTTTCACTAACGACCCAAACCAGAATGTGTGCAGAGGAGCAGCATCGTTATTTTCACTTGTTTACCTTTGGTAAACCGGGGAATGTCTCTGCACAATGTTTTCGAAAGCAGCTGAATTCAGTTAGACAGCTCGCAATTTTAATTACTTGTTTGTATATTACTTCCATTTGCTAGTATCTCTGTGTGTTTGTATGTGCATTCATTGCCACTCTGAAGGTCCTAAAGAAGAGTGTCTTTTCTGCAAATTCTCCCATAAAATCACTTTTTATATATTAGTGTTCTGCTGCTTGGAACCCCAGCATCTTAAAGCAATCCGAGTGAGCTGCTGTGGTTTATGATTTCTTCAATCAACTCCTTCCCTCCTTAGAAAATCACAAAAGAGATAAAGAACAAACAACAATTCCTCCTACAAAAGAAGGCATCTGCCCCTGTGGTGATACACCTTTTGTACTTCATCAAAATTGTTTTAAGTAGTCTCTAAATGTATGTAATGTTAGATTCTAGGAATGCTGGCTGCTGTGCTCTGTCAGTGTTTTATCAAAAGCAACATTCACCAGCTCCCTCCCCAAATTGTTTCTGCCCATTTACTTAACGATATCATTTGGATCAACAGTTGTGTAGGATCATTTATACTTTCCCTAGGACTTTCAAAGCTAAATTTAACCCTCAAGAGACAAGTAAAACTGTAAATGCACAGTCAGATCAAGATTCTCCAGCATTAGGAGAAGTCAAAACTCCAATAATGATATAAATAATAAAAGCAGCATTTATCCGTAAGAAAGGGTTACTAGGAAAAGCATTTGGCTGCTTTTCCTTGTAAAAGAAGTGAGAGGAAGCAAAAGCTACAGGCATTTACTTCTCGGGCAGCACACTTGGGCAGCCGTCATCCGGCTACCCTCTTTTAAAGGTAGAACAAAAGTCAACCCACAATCTCATTTTAATATGATTTTATAATAACATTTATAGATCTCTTCTAACAAAATTTCACCAAAAAAATGATAGGAAAACTTCTTTACATTCAAGCAATCATGCAACTGTTGAAATATCTTATATCCTTAATCTAATGTATATTTTTAAAGTTTACTTTTACCTCTCTGCTAATGCTTTTTCACTGCTGGGGTGATAGAAATATACATTATTTCTGATCCCCAAAGTTCACTGCTTTGAAGGTTTAAAAGTTTATAAAGTATACAAGAATTCAGGAGGGAAATAAATTCTTAAACATATAATCTAACTATGAAGAGTATATTAGTTTAGAATACTTTTCTGTTAACACTTCATAAAGAGCTAAACATTTCATTAGTACAAATACAAAAGCATCAGTAGAGAGAGCCATGGTGTCAGTTTACAAGGGTTTCTTTTTAATAAGAATCTTGCAAGAACAGAAGAGAAAAAGCCAAAGTATTCAGTTTACCAAATCTTTTACTTCTGTTTTCAAGCAGCATTTGCCTAAAATGCTGCATAAAGATTATTAAAAGTTTAGCAGGATTTTGTCCTTTTCTTTTTCTCACCAAGTATTTCCTTTTGCTCTCCACTTGAACGCAGTTTTATTAGTCTGCAGTACAATTCAGGACAATTATTGAAAAGCATACCTTTTAATCCGGGTATTTGCCACAGGAGCCCTCAAAGCTGAGATGTAATTACTCTAAATATTCAGCCCAAGCAAGAGAGTTTGCAGGTGTGGAAAAAAGGAGGGGGTCGATTCTGCTCTGTTACTGTCACTAGGTTGAAAGCCTCCTGCTTCTACTCCATAGCACAGTTAAAAAATAAGGTTTCTCTCAATGAACACAATCCGGCTGACACCCACATTAGATCATATGGTAATGATATGTCTCTTGTATTGCAGCCAGGAACTTTATCGGCCTTTTTTCTTCCACATTCGTCTTATTCCTTTTGCATCTGTTTAAGTTTCTACGCTGCTTTTGTAGTTTAGCGCAGCAACTTGACTGGAAATTTGTTTTATTGTTGATTCTTTCCCTGAAATATTTTAACGAGGTTGCTTCCCCTCCCCCAACCCCATTCCTCTAACCACGCTCTTTTATTATGATAAACTTATTCTACTTCTGAAATGACGCTGTTCTTCTCTCGGGATGTGTAAGTCTGCAAAGTGGAATGAATTAAACCTTGTTGTTTCAAATGTGCTCTGCAAAAAGTAAATAAGCAGCCTTATGTGAAACTCCTCTTGCAGATTCTTCCTTGTCTCCAAATGTTTTTCCAAGTTCAAGTACTATGCGATGGAGTTTTCTATGAATTTCGAATGCATTTCTCCAGTTTCCTGGAAGGGAGCCAGTGTTTTATATGAAAAGTATGTTATTTGTTATTTTCATTTCTTGGAGCTTAAAATCTCCCATGTCACCAGTTGTTGATGCTGTGTGTGTGTGTGTGTGTGTGTGTGTGTGTGTGTGTGTGTTATAAAACACATAAATAGTAGAAGCTGGTAAAAGCAATTTAGGACACATATGAAAAATTGTGGTTTCTCACAGATTATAATCTTATATAACCTAGAACTGTGAGAAAGGAATAGATTTTATGACTCTCCAAATTTCAGTAAGTGGGAAAAAGAAAGTGCAAATGCAAGGAAAGATATTTATTTAGCCACTGGCAAGAATTTTTGAGTTTTTCTAACTCCCTCACTGGGTACTTTTAGTTTTTTTCTGTGCTAAGTGTCTATGTTTTGACTTGTATCTTTAGGCGCTGGCCCCTAGGCTGTTACCAGGTGGAAACTTGCAATCAGCATCTTTGAAATGTGATCTGACACCCCCTCCTGTCCTCCTCTCCCTTTCCCTGCTCTAGTCATCTCCGTGTGTACTTCTACAGTAAATAGCTTTTGCCTTGATGAACCTTGAAGTAATTAAATTCTTAGGTGTGACCTAAGGAGGGAAAGGCTTGTTTCCCAAGTGCAGCTTCCCAAGTTCTACCACTTTAGCCCATGTCCCCTCCCCTGGATATTTCACACTCCAGCCTCAGTTATACTCATAGTTTAGGGGGAAAAGAACAGCACCCATTTTCCTGGACATGCACGAGGAGGCCATGATCCTCTCACCCAGATTTAATTAGTTTCCTGAGCTCTCCTCACGTGGTATTTTTTTCATTCCCTGAAATTGCTTCTTCCTCAGATTAGACTTATTTATGTGCATGTCTTATTCCAAGGTAGAAAAATCATGCTCATATGTCTAGATTTCCTGTACTCAACTTAATCATCATATATCCTAAATTATCAAGCAATGCTGAATTGCTGAGGACAATCCAATACTGGCTATGAACAAGAGAATGTGTATTGTCATACTCAATCTTTAACCTTCTCATCAAAAACCCTAACCCACTAAAGTATATGATGATGAATTATAGTAGTATATGATAACTCGTTACAAAATTCACAAAGAGAAAAGAGATTTAAAGGGGTAGTAAAGGAAAAGTAGAAGAAAGACAGGATGAGGAGAAAGAAAAAAGATGCTTTACCTTCTCAAATAGATAATTTCACTCTTATAAAAGCACTTTCGTTAATGTTTGATTCTTTACTTCTTCCTATGATGGTGAGGTCTATGAATTTAGGAAACTTGCTGAACTTTTGTGAACCTCAGTTTTCATATCTTTAAAATGGATATGCATTAGTTAATTCATTTGTGTTGGAATGAAGATGAAAGAAGGTAAACACTTGAAGCATTTATTTCAAAGCATTGCCCTTAAAATGTACAGTGTTAAAAGTAAGCTATATTAATTTCTAATGTATTTCATAATAAACCTTGAGTTTGACAAGGAAAATAATATTTGCTGTTTGTGTAATGTAGATAAGAAAATTGAAACTCAGTGAACTGAAGTTCAGAAAACTGATAAGAAACAAAGCCAAAGCTAATGCCCAGGTTTTCTCACATTTAATGTAGTTTGCATTACTGTATGGAATCTTGAGAAAGACCAAACTCTTAATACATGCACAATTATCAAAATTCTTGGGTACTTTCTCTTTGCACACTATGTTCAAAACTGTGACCAAGTATTGCACTTGCATTTGTATTTATCCAGGAAAAATGGGTATGTCTATTGGTTACCATGATGTTAGTGTTTTAGCTTAAAACGCTCATCTCCAGGATCCAAAGCATTCAAGTACGTATCAGCTTATTTAAAATTTGTATCTTGAACCAGATATTGAGTTGTATTATATTGACACATAGAAGACCTAAGTCACAGCAAAATCTTACGTAGGTACGTCACAAAGAGATGGTGATTCTGACACCAAACTCCAGGGGTCTTACCATTTACCAGAAGCAGAACAACTTTGAGGATAGAAGCTGTGCTACTTTTGAGAAGGCTAGAACTCATCCTGGCTTAGGAATCTTTGGGGGTTTGGTTCCTTGAAACTTGGGCTGCCACACAGTTATGTGAAGCATTCCAGTTTGGAGCATGTGCAGCATCTGCTGCTAAAACCACTGAAGTGGTGTGTTCTGTGGAAAATCCCCTAACTAACAGGGCAGCTGGAGTCTGCATGTTGTCAAAGTTCATTTCCAGGCCAGTCACTGATTCTGATAGCCTTCACACACAAGCAACTTAAACATTGTACCTGCGCATTAAGGGTGTGAAGAACGCCAGATCTCAGAGGCCTCCAGATACCCTTTGATTTTCTAAGAGGGCTGGGAACAAGTGATTATCTTCACAGACCTGATGTGACTTGTTTATTCATAGACTGAGTCTTCAGAGTTAAGTCAGGGGTCGCAGTGGGTTATCTGGCTGCATCTGTACCACCCTAGGTGGATTTCTTCCTCAGCCAAGAAAGAAGGCTAATGTAGAACTTGGGAAAGTTTGAATACTAGATGGCTGGAAGCCAAATTTAGTGTAAGAAAGTGTTACCTCGGCCCTTTTCCCCCTTCCCTACACACAGCCCCATCATTACTGTGTTCATCATTTTTTACCTCCCCCATTCCACAGTTTTTGAGAAATAAAATATGGATAGCCATAAGGTTATCTGCTTTATAGATCTGTGCAAATGTTTTAAAAAGTTAGTACTTAAAGCATTTTAGAGCTGTTCTTGACACATCCCAGGCAACACATAAACTACTATTGCTTTTGTGTGTTGTGCTATTAGTTCTCTTGTCTAAGACATGCCAGTCTTAAAACCAGACCATATCCCTTGCATAGATCAATCATTTTTCTGTGTTAGAACTGAAGAAATCATCAAAGCTACAGCATAGTTGGCAGAGCAAGAATTTTGAATGTGAATAAACTAGGGCATCAGTATTTATTTTTCATTGTTAAACAATAGGTTGGATTCCCTTTATGGCTAATATTTTATTGAATACCAAGTCCTGCTGAAATCTATTTGTGAAATTTACAATGATCCAGGAACTTATTATTCTCTACTCTAAGCAGTGGCATAAAGGTGGAAACAAAGATGGGGACAGCGTTAGTAATGAATTAGTATAGGGAAAAATGAATAGAAATATGAACCTCTTTTTCTCAGGAAGTAATAATTACATTTCAGAATTCCATAACGTTTTCATGAATGCTCAAAACTATCCTTTATATCACTGGCAATAGAGAGATTTATTTATATAATATGATTATCAGCTTGTACTTTTATAATAGGTGAAAATTTATTGAATATCTAGCCAACTATGCATGCCACATACATCTCGGTAATATACAAGAACATTTCCTGCTGCCTATCAATCACTCAGAAGATGCCACTCTAGGAAAAAGTATCAATATTAACCCTGATGGAAGGAAGGAAGAAGCATAGAGTACATTGCAAAGGGGCAGGCTTCCGAGCAATTATACCACATAAGTAGAGAATAAATTACATACTCATAGCGTAACATTTAGTATTACTGCACTAGACAACTTACAGTGCACAATTCCTAGCCAAAGAATGATGTAATTAACAATAACTGTCTTAGTGAGGCAGAAGAGGGATGAGGGAGAGATCACTTTACAGAGACTGGTTAAGTAAGTGTTTATGGGGAACAATGTACAATTTGGACTGAATCCTGAGGGATAAAAGGAATGTGTATGGAATGAAAGGGGAGAGATGGCTTTCTGGCTGGCAAGGCCTGCACTAACAAAACCTTGGGGATGGAAAAACAAATGAACATGGCTTAAATGAAGGCTTTCTTTCCAAGAGGTGTGTGATCTTTTCTCATCCTTGAATATTTAGCAACTGACATGGTATTTAACATGTGGAAGTCATACAAAAAATGTATGTTCAATATATACAGAAATAACTAAAAAGAGATAAGCAAACATGGGTAAAATCTAACTGTGGAAGGACTTGAAAATCTTGGGCATGCACCTATTTGTTCAGCCAGTATTCAGGTGACTAATGTGTGCCAGGTACTTGGATGTTATGAAGGGGACTCAAATAAGGTAATCACATGATTAAAGTTACAATCTATCAAAAAAAAAATCTAGCTGGTGTATTCACTTTGTGGTAAGACTGTTGTCAAGCAAACTATGACTATTGCTTTATTCTCAGTGTACTAAAAGCAGTCTCCTTTAGACATATGTGACAAAACATGCTTTAAAAATGTATCCAATATACAGAAGAAAATGTACTATGTACTAATGTCTGAGTAACCAAATGATGGGCAGATCTTGGGAGAGCGACAGGACCAGTTCTTGGGACACTGAAATGTAAAGATAAAAGCTTGGAGAACCTATTTCATGCCACTCTCTGTGATATGCTTTGTAAATGCATTATCTCAAGTAAAGTTCAGAATACACCTACTAGTGAAGTGTAAGCAGAATCCACAATCAATTTATTTCAAAGCACAGACCTTCCAAGTGCAGAAACCATGTTGTCTAGGTAACACCACTTTCTGTAAGGCTCCAGCCAATTGATTCTGTCCTGTAACTGATGGCCAGAAATAGGTGGACTACTTTGCTTTCATATGTATCTCCAAGGAGAACAGTATTTGGAAAAGAACAATAGACACAAAGGACTAAGCTGGCTAAAGCTTGTAGAGTATGCAAAACTCATGCTATTAACCATTATATATGAATTTAACTTTTAGGATACTAAAATGAAAATAAGTTTTCATGGCATTCCCAGTGTAAGTTATGGGGAAATCATGCAATCTGAAGAATAGAATAAAGGAAGGAGTGACATGAATTCTTCACTGGACTCACTGAATTCTCATATGTGAGAAGACCTTACCTAAATGAAGGCTTCTGTTGAGTGTTGGTAGAATTATTGACATGTCACAGATGAGAATAATTTTTGATCTGCAAGTATAGGAATGAATGGAAACTACCAAAAGATTAAAAATTTAAAAAAAACTAAAAGCCAGACATTTCTTGGGTAATCTACCCCTTCCTCTCTGAAGTGTAGCAGATTTACCACAACATGCCCTGCTTGAATTAGAAAAGCAAAGAAGACCCTGTGGTTGTCATTTCCTTCAACAAAATTTTTCTCTCCATGAGTTTTTCAGGAAAGGCTAATATCATACTTGAGCTGGCAGATTCTGAGGTCAGATTGCTTAGTTTTGTTTCTCAGTTTTTCCATTGATTATCTTTGGGACTATAATAAAAGCTACTTCTCATGAATAAGAAATGAGTCACTGTATTAAAAAAATGTGGAGAACAGAATCTATCATAAAGGACAGGTTCAGCTGCATTAGACCAAGAAATCAAAATTTCAAAATGGATCAATGACTTGAAAAGATTGTATTTTACTTTAACTAACATTTTAGCTTGAAAGTTGCATCTTGTTTGATTTGGAAAATTCAGATGCAGGCCTTGTCTGTGTGCTGTATATTTACTGTAGGGCAGCTATTTGGTCTGTAAATATTCTCCTTTCTATTTGGCCTGTATCCTAGGAAAAGTAGATGCTTCACCTCAGAGCAAAGCCTCCTACTTTCAGAGGTAAATGAATGAGAAGCTTTATTCTAATGTTGGTGCTGTAAAATAATAACTTACTTTAAGAATTTTTTGAGATAGTCACATCCTCTGGAGAACTACATGATTTGTTTAAATTGTCCCTTCAATGGCAATAATCGACCCACTTCAATCTGCCTTGTTGAAGTTATTTCTTTGGTAAATCATGAGATGAAAATTGCTGATATAGATATATAAGGGGTAATCATATACTCTGGCAAATTTAAAAATTAAAAAAAGTACTTATTGCAGTGAAAGAAGCATTCACATTACCAAAAGTGAGATAATGGTGTTCAAAACAAAGAAGTATATTTTGAGGGAGATTAAGGGCAACGTGCTTTTTACTGTAACAATCTGAAAATGTAAAAATACTTCATCATATTTGGTGATCGCATTTCATGTATTAACATGACAACAAAGAAAAATATGCTCTCCATTTCAATCATACAAATGCTTTTACTCTTTGAAAACAATCCTATCTCTTCAAGAAATCCACTTCAAATAACTGAGAAAATATTACCCCTTGGGATTAATTTATGTGTCCATTTTTAATAGAATGGGGCCTAAACTGATCTTTCATGAAGGCATTAATGGCTGACATGCAAGCTAACTTCATAATTCTGAGCCTGTGAGGATAACAAAAAAAAAAAAAAATACCAACTGTAGCACGATCACATTTGGTGTTTCAGTTTTAAATCTCTTCGGAGCTATCCTCATCAAAAGATTAGCTTCTCATAAAACATATTCCTTCCTGGAGGCCAGTTCCAATAACTGCCCCAGTATTACTCATGGTCTGAGACAATGCAGAATGCAACTAGAAACAGAGTGCTTAATTCTTGCCACAGGCCAAGAGCCATAGTGGCTTCTGCCATCAAAACACTCCCCAATAGGTGATTTGTTTATCCTCTGAAAGATAAGAACATCATGCGCTTGTCTGAGGAAAGTGAAATCACAGGGAGAAAAGCGCTGAGAGATTAGAGGAAATATTGTGATGTTTTTGTCATTTTCATTCTGTGTGGCTGCAAACCTTGGTGTGGGCCAGCTGACAAGTGTGGCACAATCTCCCTGGTATTTGCATTAATCACCCCAACATCATTGCATGAATGAGTATTTAATGAGGCCATTGCAAACCTGGGGGCTTCAAGTGTTTTCTTTTTTCACTTTTTAGTCTTTACTGTGGTGAAAATACACATTGCCTGACTTTGATTATTTACATTTGAAATGTGGGTGTGGGTGGGATTAAGTACCTTTACAGCATACAACCACCACAACTATCCATTCCCAGAACTTCTTCATCATCTTAAAAAAAAAAAAATCAAACAAACCTGTATGCCAATTAAACAACATTCCATTGCCTTTCCCCCCAGCCTCTCATAACCTCTTTATGCTCTCTGTCTCCAGGAGAAGTGAATGTAGAGAAATTACCAAAAGCAATGTTTTAATCCCTTGTTGGTAGGCCAGGAGTTTGCTATGATTATATCCAAGGTGTAATTTGGAAATGCATTAATTCTTTATTAAAATAATTTCCCAAAAGAAACAACAGTTACAATGTACAGATTTTCAGTTTAAAACACACATCAAGGAAGCTTTAATGTTACTACATGCTTGCTTAACAAAATATCCATTATGGATATAATTTCAAGGCCAGCTGATATAGTTGGAGAGAGGGCACTGTCTTCTCATTAACAGGTAACTACTCCAAGTTCTCTACTTGTACTGAGAATTCAGATTCAATGACAGAACAGTGACTGTAGGTCTAGGAAGGAGATGGTTATATTTTGTAACTCTAAAATACAATTAAACCAACTTGACATAAAGCAAATAAAGGCATTAATCTTTATCTTATTAGAAATGCTGTCTATACAAACTAGTTATTTTGTGACAATACTAAAGTCTTATTAATAACTTCCTGAAAGAATAGTATGTATAAAGTTTAAAATATCCTTTAGACTTAAATATCCTGAAGTTGAATAAAATAACTAGGTAAAGTTTAATTCTGAACAAAACACAAATAATGAAACATTATGCAAAAAATCATCCAAAGTTGCCTTGGGGGAGTGAAATTATTTTTGTTCTCATTGTAGAACATCATAATTCAGTTCACCCTAAACTTAGTTCATACTAAATCATCTAAGATACATTATCAGAATACAGACTCCAGAACAGCAAGGACATTGGCTATTTTGCTCACTCATTCATCTCTGTCTGAGACAAGCGCAACACATGGGCAACACAGGAAAATTGTTGCATGTGTATCCTGTAGAACTGAAGATTCTGAACACCACAGGGCATGCACATTTGATTTTTTTCTGAATTACATTGTCTTTAGCAGCTAGAAGACTATATTCCTTGTCAAAGGCTTGTTACCCTGGTAACTTGTTACAAGCCTGACGTACCTTTTAGATGAATAGCTGTTCATAGTGTTTATTTTGGACATCTGTTCTTCTAGAATTCCCTGCCATGTCCAAAACTGTAGGCTTTACTATCCATATTTGCGCTCTTCATAACCCACAAGTGACCCAAGAACCAACACATTGAATTACAAAACTTGGTCTAAACTTCTTTATTATTTCCCCACTTCACTTTCCATAGTCCAAGGTTTCCCCAAACTGTGTCATTTCAGTCACCATTTCTCCAGGTCAATGAAAGTCAAACTCCAATAAGCTAATACCCAACTGCATAAGGTCTTAACATCTTTGTTATTTAATGATTGTTGTGCTAAATAAAAATAAAGATTGTATGATCATATCACTGTACAGCAGTTATATTTTCTGATAGCCATAAAATAAATACATAGTCATTACAATCATCTATTTGAGGAAAAAGGAGAAAAGAAAGGAGAAATAGCTAAGATAATCACACTATTAATTTCTATTGGTTTATTGAAAAGATCAGTTAATGCTTATTTATTTTTTGATCAATTTTATGTGTTTATATCTGGTAATCTGAACAACTACTTTGAAGATAGCAATATACAATATAACAACCAATGTTGAATTCCTATGGTCTTATCTTGAAATTCTGTACTTTTAAGTGTTTTTCTACTTTTTATTCATACACACACACATACACACACACACACACAAATCATCTACAAGTCATCAAAAATCACATTGCTTTCTAACACTGGTTTACATCTTACATTTTGGATGATCATTTAACAACCCTCAGACCAAAATACCAAATTTATAAAACCAAATTCCAAGATTTTTATATTTAACTTAAAGCTAGTGATAATTAACCCATAACAACTGTTAGCCATACATTGAAGCTTCAAGTGATACCCTCTTTACAGCACCACCTGGGTCCTCATACACAAAGACTTGGCTCTGATGAACATTATCCATGGTCATCTTCTCCAGAACCATGGAAATAAATGAATTTCATGATGAGGCACCACTGTACCTTGTTATAGTTAAAGAAGATGAATTCTCAGTTCGTTACACCACTGAGATTAATCAGATCTATTCCCTTAGTGTCTCAAAGGTCTCCAATAACAGCACTTTAAAGGCTACACTGGTATTATGCCCTCCATCTTACACCTACTTCATCTAGATCCACCAGGGTGATTACCCATAACCACCACACCAAGTGAGCTTACCTTCTTGAACATTTGTCTTGGTCATTCCAAAAGACTTAAACTATAAATTGTTCATTATATCTTCCCTGATGGATTCTCTTACCTGGTTCCTTACCCTAGTCCTAGAATGCCAAATTTAGTATTTTTTAGGATATTTTGGAATTTTATATGTATGTATAATCAATCAGATATTAAATTCACCAGAAATTGCACCCGGAGACAAAGGTTTTTTTGCAAGAAATTGACAGGAAAAAAAAACTTTGAGAAACAACACTGTAAAGGAGAGAGGAAAGCAGAGAAAAGGAAGAAATCAGCTGTGTTCTCTGGGGTACCACAGCGGCCCCAGAGAACCCCAAAGGAAGCGCTGGTGCAGGAAGAACCTCAGCGCTGGGTTCTACACAAAGGCCACTGCTTGGCCGAGCGCCCTTGGCCTGACACGGTGTGTGCTTACCCCAAAGCGCCCAGTTAGAAACTCACTAGCTGGAGAATTAAGTGTCTCAGTACTGAGGAAAAGAATGTAACAAAGACTCACAACGTCCCCTGGAAGAATTTCTGATCCTATTATGTGGAAAAGATCAAAGCAAATTTTCACATAAATAAAATCTACAGTATTTCTCATTACTTTCAAACCATCTTTGTTTGTCTCCTTGTGTATGAGTTGGTCGAAGGCAAGCGCCAAGGTTTTCCTACTGTGTCTCCCTAACATCTGGCGTAGTAGATTCATTCTTGCTCAATAATTGTTAAATAACTGAAATCTTTTTTTAAAAAATGGGCAAATAAAAGCTTACAAACTCTTAATCATACTGCATTTTATTAACAATATACTTAAATCATTTATTTGGATATCAAATTTGTATGTGACTATTTATATGTTGTTAATAGAATACAAATGCAAAAATGTATTATGCTAAGTATTTTGTTGCCAAGGCTGATAAACTATAATATAGTCCAGGAAGATTCATAGATTATCATTTCAACAATGAGAAAAGTCAAAGATTCTTCCTCAAATGTCTCTTGGAAAAAACAAAACATACAAAAGATAGTTAAAGTAGTCACACTACTAATTTCTCTCAGTTCAGTGAAAAGGAAGTTTTGTCCTAATATTGTTTGGACAATTAAATGCTGATATCTTGTACTCTTGAGTAAGTAACTTAACAATAATAATGTGCAAATCATGAGCTATTGCTACCTGCCTATCGTATTGTTTTGGAAATTTGGTTTTTATAGCTTTTTGTTTTTATTCTTTAAAATAAAAAATGATGTTAAAAGTAAAGTCATATTAATATGCTGAGATGTAAAAGGCTCACATCAACAACTTCTGATATTGCCAGTCATGTGGATAACCCACTATTATTATGGACTACTGGACTATATTGGATTACTTTGCTGAATTCATGCACCTACAATACATGAATGACAATGTAATACCCATCTCTGACAAAAGTAAACAAGAAAAAGGGATGTAAATGAAGGACCATTTTGTAGTAAAAAATATATATATACATATGTATATACAAAATAGTTAGCATAAATATATACTTTCTTTTACTTCAATGAGAAGAAAATTTGAACTAATAGTGTTTAGACAAGATATCATGTGTGTATCTTGTCCTATGAATAACTACGACAAAGGCAACAATATGAAAAGTATTAATTATTGTAACTGTCCTACTAACCTGTTTTGAAACTGTCTCATTGCTACTTCTTTCTCAATAAAATTCACATAAAAGTAAAATAAAAGAGAAAGGATGAATAAATGATGTAACAATACTGACAGTTTCTGCTCATACCATCCCATCACCAAGCAAAAGGCCATGAAGTTATGCTAGTTCTCAATAGTCATTCCATAGTGTATCATATAAAAAACTTTTGATTCCGATTTCTCACATTTACAGACGTATGTAAGTACTTCTAAGAGGGGGCCTGCCCATTAGCTCAGTGGTTTAAGTGCCTGCTTAAACAAAGCACTCAAGCTCAAGCTGCTGTGGTTCGAACCCAGATACTCACAGCAAACCAGAAATGTTTTAAGGCATCTTCTGGCCTCCAAAAAAAAACCTTCCAGCATTTTCTGGGGGCCTGACCCTAGCTCAGTTCTTTAAGTGGCTGCTTCCACAAAGCTGTCATCTTCTGTAGTTCGATCCCCACAACTCCAGCCAGCCAAACCTGCCCTGAAGGCATTCGGAGCAAAAAAAATTATTATTATTATTATTATTATTATTATTATTCCATTTTGGGGCCGGGGAGATGGCTCAGTGGAATAAACGCTTCCCTGGCAAGCGCAAGGGTCTGAATTCAATCCCCGGTTCTGCCAAAAAAATAAAAAATAAAAAATAAAGTATTTCTAAGAATGTATAACATTAGATATAGCACTGTTAGTTTTGAAAAACTGTACTCATAAACAGTCAAAAAGGTCTTATGAACTGAAATTGAAATTGGCTTTAGATTTTGAATCTTTCTTTTTATACCTGTACATCGGATGTTATACATTTCCCTCTTATTACTGCTTTTAGTACATTCCACAAATTTTGATGCGTTGAATTTTCATTTTACTTACCTTAATATTTAAAATACATTTCCTTGTGAGGTCTCCTTTGACTGAAAACTTATTTAGAATAGTGTTGTCTGATTTCAAGTATTTGGGGATTCACTATCTCTCTGTTTGATTTTTATACTAATTCTGTTTACTCTAAGAACATACTTCACATTATTTTCATTGGTTTAAGTTTTTGAAGTATATTTTATGCCTCATAATGTGTTCGGCTATACTAAGCATTCCATGTGAACCTCAGGAGAATATCCGTTGTTGACTATAATCATTCATAAATGTCAATAAGACCAAGCTAATTGATAGTGATATTGAATTTAAATATTCTCTAATTTTCTGCCTGACGTTCCACTATTTACTGAAAGAGATGTGAATGCTTTAGTCTATAGCAGTGTATTTATCGGGTTTTGGTCCTTTTCAATTTTATAAGCTTTCCTCTCATACTTTTTAACACCCTCTTGTTAGGTAAAGTCAATTTAGTATAAATTAAAATTCACTCCTATACACTTATATAGTGCCTCTGTTCTTCCAAGATAATTTTCTTTTTTCTGAAGTAGGTTTTTAGGGGCCAAGGAGATGGCTCAGTAGAATAAGCGCTTCCTTGAAGTAAGTTTTTAAAATATAT
>NW_004524580.1:19678629-19683224 GCF_000260255.1 Octodon degus
TGTAAGTAGTGTTAAAATGATATATGTTTCTCAATCATTTATTTTTTTTAATGTATTTAGTACAGGCTTTCATTACACAGCTCGGACTCTTAGCAATCCTCCTGTTTTCAGCCTCCCAAATGTAGGGATTACAGGCGCACGCCACCACACCCAGTCTCAGTCATCCTCTCAGCATGCCCCACGGGTTGGGCCAGCACCGCACATTGGGAATAGAACCCTGGACCCTGAGTCTGCCTCAGCAGGCGATTTAGTCCACTGAGCTGTGTGGCTGGCTCCCAACATTCAAACATTCATTTCTTTCTTTCTTTCTTTCTTTTTTTTTTTTTTTCGGAACCGGGAATTGAACTCAGGCCCTTGCACTTGCCAGGCAAGCACTTATTCTGCTGAGCCATTTCCCCAGCCCCTCAACATTCATTTCTAATAGAACTAATTTTCATTTGAAAAACACTGTCTCACATCATTTATGTTACAAATGCATTATAATATTACTTGTAACTCCTCTTTACAACGTTGTTTACATCTGTTTCATTTACTAATAATTGCACAACACTTGTTCTTATTTTTACTTGCAGAAACGTTTAAATTAAATGAAAGTAATATATATATATATATATATGTATATATATATATATATATCCTGCATGATTTGGTGATTTTGTTTTCCTTCATGTAAACCCAAGTTTTTAATTTTTAAATCACTCTCTTTCTGCCCAAGAAAAGAGCTTTTGTGCATAGGTGTGGAGCTAACGAACACCCTAAGTTTTTGTTTGTCTGAGAAAATCCTTATGTTGCATTCATATTTAAGGATGATTTCAGTGGGTATGGATATGTTGAATCTTTATTTTTTTAATTTTAATTTTATTTTTTTAATTTTTAGGGAAGGTTCCACAGGGTGTTAAGGATCGCACTACTAGATTTGACTCATAGTGATCTACTTGTTTACAGCCTCCCAAGGGCTGGGATTACAGGCGCACGCTACCACACCCAGTCTCAATTGTCATCTCAGTGCACCCCGGAGGTGGGGCCAGCAGGGAAGGCCCAGGGATTGAACCCCCTGCACCTGCTTTAATTCGCTGAGCTATTTGGCTAACTCAAAGTTGCAGGAGACTAATTGTGTTTGGTTAAACTAATTGCACTTGGTTAGGACTAATTGAACTTGGTTTAGACTAATTGTTCTTGGTTTATGTTGTTAATACCAGTCTAAAAACTCCAATATTTGTGTCATCTGAAGCCTAATTCTGAGGCTGTTTCTGAGACCTAATTTTCTTCTTTGGGGGACTTTTTTTCTTGTTTGGCATAACTTGACATGTTTTGTAAAACCTAGGCATTTTTTATGTTGACATGAGAAATCAGGTAAATAGGACATTATTGTGAAGATTCATGCTATTTATCTTAAAAATTGGACCCATATCTTACGTGGTTTTACATGAGAAAAGCTTGAAATTCCTCTGATGTCCTACTTTTATCTCCCTTCTTGGCTCCGAGTCTTCCTATGTCCCCTTCTTCCGAGAGTGTGTTTCTTACAGTTCATACAACTATAGTTTCTGTTAATATATGGGAGCCTTTATTAGGTGATGATAAGAGATGGGAGGAAGAAACTATTTCATATACTTCCTAAGAAGCCTACAGCTTGGAACAAGCTTTCCTGCCTAGGCTGTTGTCTTCCCAAGTAGGTCTCTCTTGTTACACTTTTTCATCTGTTTTGGTAAAACAGCAAGAGTACAGGATATGAATTAGCTTCAAGCCACCCCCCTCAGTGAGGACATGACACTGGTGAAGTTTTCCCCCCTGGAGAGTGGATTTGTTCCAGAGAACACTCTGGACTTATTAGCAATGATTTCTCATCTTGTCCCCATTCCAGAGCCGTGACTGCAACTTCCTTGTATCTTCAACTTGAGAACTAGCAAAGTAGAAGTAGGAGTTTTTCCCATCCCTCACAAGTCAACATGTGGTCTCCACAAATTCAAAAAAATTACTATTTACACATTTCTTCCAGTTTATAGCTGTAGGAACTTCTACTCCAGCTAAGGAAATGCCGGCTGAGACTGAAGTCTCCTGTGTAGCCAGACACCAATGGAATATTTTGTTCAAAAAAATCATCTTCTCCTGATTATAAGGAAGATGACTAGCATACAGATCGGTTTCTTTATGCCATAATTATAAGAATAAATTCTAAGGTGTTTATATACTGTTGTAGAAAGTAGAACTTTCTCAGTTCTGGTAAATGAAATTTTTTTTTTCTTTCTTTCTTTCTTTTAGTACCATGGCTCAGATTCTGGATCTTGTGCTTGCCAAGCAGACGCTTCTGCCACTGAACTATATCCCCAGCCCTGACATTTTTCTTTGTAGTTTCTAGAATATTCTATTGCTTTCATCTCTTTTCCCCTTTCCACTGTTTTTATATGAATGTGTCTATCATTTTAACAAAACGTACGCGTACGATACAGTGTTATTGACTACTACTGCTACTTTTCAGACCTCTAGAAATTTTTCATCTTCATAATTGAAGCTTGTACCTGTTTTATAATAATTACCTATTTCTTCCTCAAACTCCTAGAAATCACTATTATTTTTCCTACTTTCTAATTCCATCAATGGACCTGAGTGTGCAAATAGATCTCAGGATCCTAATTTCAGTGATTGTACATTAATATTGAGAAACTAATTTCTAGCCTTATGTTACTTCTATGTGAACTGTTTGAAGCATTTCCAATACTAGACAAGGGCTCTTTTCATTCTCCACAGTCTCCCTAGTGTGGTAATTTTAAAAAGAAATCTTTATATATTCTAGATTTTATAAACAGTTGGCTGTGTTTCACACATTTGTAGCTTGTATCTTTCTGCTGGTTGTTCCTTTTGCTGTGTGGTGGTCTAACACGAATATTCCATTTATTGATTCTTGTACTTATTTCCTGAGCAACCAAGGTACTGTTCAGAAGCTCCTTGTCTACGACCATGGTCTCAGGAGTTTAACCTACTTTATCTTTTAGCAGATTAAGTGTTTTGTGCTTAATGTTTCTAATTTATCAAACAAACAGCTGGGATCATTTGGCAGCTGACTGAGTTGACAGTTGATTGGTGAATGTGGGCTTACTATATAGTATACCAGTCACTTATCTAAAGGAGGGGTCAGTGACTTTTAAACAGTAAAGAGTCATTTACAAAAATGGGGTGACTTGATTTGGCCTCGTTCAGTCAACTCTGTCCTGGAGTCCAGATATGTGTCCTGAGATCTATAATTTCTGCTTTTTTTTCCTTTGTAGCCACCTCAGTCTTAGCATAAAGACTTCACTTGTCATTGTTCACCAATACTAATGTTTTTTCATGTATTTTTTACCTGTGGAAATAACAGTACAGTTTTTATGTTCACTCTCAGACTAAAACTTGAGTATTTGTTACTTTGTGTTCCTGCCACTCCTGCCTCAGGGACCTGAAGATTCATCATGTGATTTTACCACTATTTCTTCCATATCCCCATTAGTGGTCCTCTCACTGAAGCTTTCTGCCAGAATGTCTGAAATAAAATGTGTTCTAATTTTACTCCCATATTGCCTTCCTCTAAGCCATCTCTGTAAAGCTTCTACAACAACAAATACAAATTAAGAAGCTAATTATAGCCTTTGTTGTCTCCACTCTTATCTCCTAATTTGCTGTTTTTGAGCTCATATAAACACCAATTTCAAGAAACACTGAAGAGCCCAAATGATTAGACAGTCCTACATCTCTAGTTCAGGCTTATGCTTTGTTTTCTTTTCAATCAGTTAGTGAAATTCATTTAAATGTTAATATTCACCTAAATATAAATTTTCCATGAAGACTAACTTAGAGCAAACTTTAGTCAAATCAACTCTAGAATTCAATTATGTGGGGTTTTCTTTTTTTGTCAAATCAGTTTTCATTTTCAGCTACATAAACATCTTTCTTAGGCAACAAAACAACTTGTATATGGGTCTTACTATTTCTGAAAATCTATTTTAAAAACAAACTTATCTCCATTATACAGAGTTGTGGTATAAAAAAAGATTAAAGGCTATATTGTTTTTCAGAAAGCAGGTAGTTATACTGCAAACCTGCTCAACCAACCTTCCTAGTTAAGCCAATGCTGCAGAATGAAAACTGTGGTTCAGACATGTTCTATTAAGAATACTTAAGAGCTTCAAAGGTATGTTTAGTTTCCTCCACAAAGAGCCACCAGAGTTTTTCATAATCTCTCTTGGTTTCACCCAGGCTTTTTTTTTAATAAGCATCTCACCTCATAAAATTCAGTGCCCTTGGATACTTCTCTTGTGAACAGAATAATGCATAATTACTTTTAGTTCCAAGTACAGTGAGTCTTTAAATGATGCTAAGTAAAAAGTGATGATTGGAAGGACACTTAAATTAAGACTTGATTTTTTTATAGTACAAATCTATTAAAAACTGGCTGCATGATCTTATAAGTGTCTACTATAAAAATTCACTAAATAAAAAATCATGTTTTCTGAATATATAAGGTTTGATAGGGATCACTATCCATTTCATTTATAAGCTAATATTTTAAAAATTAAAAGATAGAAGATTAGAATTTGAAACTATTCTTTTTTTTTTTTTTTTTT
>NW_004524580.1:19687177-19688718 GCF_000260255.1 Octodon degus
TCTCAAGTCCGCATCTTGTACAGCAATTAACCACTAAGAAGAATATATGCAGTGTGTTATTTGTTGAAACTGTACTACCGATTTGATTTGAAACTCTCTCATTGCTATCTGTTTATCAATAAAATTTTGAAAAAATATAAATAAAGCATTAATAGAGTCAAGAAAAAAAATTGTTATGGCTATCTAGTGATATGATGACTGTAGAAGGAAAGATCCTTTCTCTCCTAGTGATAGAGTACTAAAGGAATTGATTCTTAACGTTATTTCTTGCCTCTTATGGTTTTCTAAATTTCCAAAAGATGAGTAGGATGTATTGCTAAGTAATTTTTGTGGAGTTTTAAGGTTTTGCTAATTGCATAATAACTTCATGGTATCCATTATTTCCAGTGAATTATAGATAAATAATCTATAATTAATCTACATAATAAATATCTACATGACATTTATTATCATAAATAATCTACATGACAACTAAAAAAAACCAAAAGGAATACTTTTTTAAAAAATGTCTTAAAGAAATGAAAACAAAGTGATCCACATTTGTGATTATCTTCAGCTTGTGGACTAGAGGCAGTTTAGGTACTGTCTCTACTCTAATTGGCCTCTAGGAGCTCCTTGGTTTTCCAAAGAAAATTTCCTTAATTTGCCTACCTAAAGTGAAAATCTTGTTCTCCCCATGCTTCCTGCATGAATCACTGAGCCAGGCCTGAAGACGATACCTTCTCATACTCACATAGCAACTATGGCTCACTGTAATGAAAAGAGATGGGATTTGGAGGTCAGGCTACATAAAGCTGGGGATGTTACTTCACTACTAAATAAAAGCAAATCTTATTCTGTTGTAAATAGGCTTCAGCATTGTTCATGTGTTTATTCTGTGTTTCTTAAATCTCTAAAATCTTTTGGAATGGAGTTAAAGCTGTATTCTCTGATATTAGACAACGACATGAACAGAGGGTTTGTATAGTTGGTAATCAGTTAAAGGAAAAGGCCATTTACTGGCATTAACAGAGATAACCTGCACATAAAAGAAAATCTGTACCCGAGAGGTTAGAAAACATCATGCCCATGTTGAAGAACCTCACAGTCCCCATGTGCTTGAGCCATGAGAGGCTTTCCTAGATCAGAAAGATCATATTCATACTTCAGCTCTTCAGAAATAGCTGTAATTTTGCAGAAGCAACATCTGCTTATGCATACCACCTTTATTCGTTCTGCACGCACTTTTCTCCCCAGTGATTGCTCAGAACCTCTCAAGTGACTTGGCAAATGAAGATGTAAGAAAATATTTATTGCTGTTCATATGCTTTCACTTGAAGGAATTTGCATTCCATTGAAGAATGTATCCCAGACATATTTCTTTAAATGCTTTTTTTAGAATCTTTGGTAGAAAAAGCAAGCTAAATCCTTTGTGTTCTGCCTCAGAATATCGTGGCTGACAACAGTGGTACTGGTGTTATGAGACAGATGCCTTTCTGAATTATTTCTAAAGTTTGGACTCGGGGCTGGAGAGATGGCTCAGTGGTCTAAGGCACCTACTT
>NW_004524580.1:19688875-19696216 GCF_000260255.1 Octodon degus
AAATTTAAAAATAAAAAAATAAAAAAAAATAAAGTTTGGACTCTAGGAATTAAGAGCAACCAGAAATGGCCAAGTCTGGGTGCATCACACAATAAAATATATTCTGATCAAAATAGGGAACATCTTCCAAAAAGGGATGTTTAAGTAACAATGAATAAATTATAACACATACTAGCTTCTGTACTATGAAAACAAAAATGTGAATAATTAAACTATTTACTATTTGTTGGTGGCAACCTCCCTGAGGCCCATGGCATGTAGAACCCTTAGTTGGTACTATGTCTTGCCAAGCAGATCACAAATAAGAAATGCAATTTCTACCAAATGAAACAGAAATGAGGCAGTGTCATTTCATAAGAGCAGTTTGTGTCCCAAAAGCCATAGTTAACCAAACTACTAATAACCATTCTTACTAGTTTCTAAAATGGAGCGAGTTAGTCTTAATGTTCGATCTTTTCCCCGCAAAATGTTTTGGCTTAGTGTTAGATTAAAAGGTAGAGTTAAACAGACATGATACATTGTTTTGGAGTTCTCTTGCTATGTAGTAATCTGTATTTTTGTAACCCATTTTTACTGACGGAGCCACAGAATGACAGTGTGGTTTTAAATTGCCTACAGAACATAATGTGTTCATGAAAAACGCTATAGAAATGCCCTCTCTTTGCTATTTTATTCAGTTTCTCCAAAAATAGGCAACTGGCTAGGATAAGAGAGTTTATTCTTTCTACTCCTTTCTTCAAAACTTCCAATATAGTGTTTCTCAAAGTACATCAGTGCTAATGACCTCTTTGCCTTCCACTTCAATAATCATAAGAAGTTCCTATCACCTTAATTGCCAACTCAGCCCTTTGTTCTCATCCTTTGACTTGCTTCTTGTCCATCTAGATAGTGGGAGACAATCCAATGGTGGTATCATCAAAGAACTGTTTTTGTCCTTATTTTTGTTTTCCAGTCTGAATTGATTTCCCATTGCTGCAGAAATTCTCTTAATTTCCCGTAAATTCATTAAATTCCTTTAAATGTAGTGACTTGATATAGCACAAATTATGACCTCACTGTCCTCAAGGACAGAAATTCGAAATGCTTTCATTGGTCTGAGACTAGGGTAAAGGCAGGGCTGTGCTTCTTTCTGGGGATGCTAACGTAGAATCTGTCTTCTCTTCTCTAGCAACTCTAAGCTGCTCACAGTGTGCCACATCATCTACTGCCCTCTTCAAAGCCAAGGGCAGCTGACCTATTCTTTCTTACATCACCATGACACTGACTGTGACACTGAGTCCCTCTTGTCATATGTTAGGACCCTTGTGATTGCACTGAGGCCACCTGGAAAATGCAAGATACACTTTAATCTGAGGCCAGGTGGTTGACAGCCCTAAGCCAGTCTACTACCTTGATTCCTCTTTATCACACATCACAAGACATTCACAGGTTCAGGCTTTGGGACATGACTGTCTGAAGAGCTGTTCTGTCTGCTATATGCCCAGTTTTGAGTCCTTGCCTTTTTGATACTTGGACACATGCCATGTGTTAAAGATATGATTTCCAGTATAAAAAATTTAAAGAATATATGTCTTGACTTAATAATATTTATCAAGTTTTCAGCATGTGCTGAAATTATGTTCTACCAGATGAAATTAAATTATGTTAAGCATGTAAGCACTGTTGTATTTTTTTTCTTTTTCTTTTTTTTTTCAATTATTTGGTTGTTATAAGGTCTCAGTATGCAGCTCAGACTTGTGGTGATCCTTCCGCTTTCAGCCTCCACAGAATTGGGATTACAAGCATATGCCACTATGCCTAGACTCTGTGACTATCTCAGCCAGCACATGGGGTGGGGCTGGCACAGCATGTGGCGCCAGGGATCAAGTCATGGTCCCTGTACTTGCCTAAGATTGCCGAAGCAGGCACTTAGTTTGCTGAGCTACCTTTTTAGCCCACTAATACTTCTTTCTGTGTTCATTCTTTCTTCCCTCTTTATTCTAGAAGACTGAATTAATATTTGGTATGGGGGGCTTTCCTCAAAGACCTTAAATTCTCTGTAGATGACTCTGCTAATCTCTGAGGTAAGAATGAGAGTGAATATAATAACAGTGGTTATCAAAACTACTTTGCCTATAATTGATGCAGACAAATTCTTGAATATGAGTTTTATTACTAATAAAATTGACATTTTTAAACTTTTGATATTTCTTATTTATGCAGGGAGAACTCCAATGTGTAAACACTCTTTCTGTAGAGAAATTCTGGGTCTGTTCTCTGGGCCTGGGTGATACCAAAGGCCTCATTCTTATCTTTCTAGCCATCTTTACAAGCATGCCAAATCATGTTGAGCTTTAAATAATTTACAATCCAATATCTCACACACAATAGATGTTCAGTAATATGAATTTATTTCAACATTTTCTATGAAAAAAGGAGAATCAAGTAAATGAGGATTTTTAACCATTATGTAAGGCAATTGTTAGAGTAGCCCTTAATTTTAGGACAAAAATCATGGTTATATTAATTGATGCACTGATTTTTAATTAACTTACTGGCTTGTTTACTCACACACATAGTTGTTTTTGTTCCCAAGAGAAATACAAGAAAGCTTGCGCATGATGGTGTATGCCTATAATCCCAGCGCTCTGGGACACTGAAGCAGGAAGAACTCATATTCCAAATTCTGGCCAAGTTTGGGCAATTATATGACTAAGTCAGACTTTGTCTCAAAACCTAAATGGGACGGGTATAGGAGGGGATGTATTTCAATGTGAAGACTTAAAGTTTAATGTCTAGAAATACTATAAAGGAGACAGAAGAGAGGAGAAAGGGGAGAGGAGAGAGGAGGAGAGAAAGGAATGGGTAAGATTCAATGGAATACCCATCTCTGACAAAACTAAACCAAAAAAAGGGGCTACAGATGAAGGACCATTTTTTATTTGTATATATAAAGTAGGATAGATATACAGCTACTTTCTCTTAATTCAATGAGAAGAAAAATTTATACTAATAATGTCTGGACAGGATATCATGTCTACATGTTGCACTATGAATAACTACTGTGAAGAGAACAATATGCAATGTATTAATTATTGAAACTGTCCTATTTATAGGTTTTACAACTATCTCATGGCTATTTGTTTCTCAATAAAATTAATAAAAAAATAATTTGAATTGAATTGGGGTTGAGTATAGCATTCATGTTTTAAGAAAAACATAAAATAAAGTAAATGGCATTTCCATATCTTTCACAGATAATTCTTTTTTACTTATGATATAGAGTAACGTAACTAAAAGAGATAAAACTTCCAAGAACATATAATAAAAACAAATTCACCTTATAGCTATGGTTCTTACTCAGTTATCTTCATGGTGAGATAGTAATGTACTTTGGTATGACTGTAACATGTCTAGATATTAAATGTCCTGTAATATTAAATAGGAGAGGTCAAGATAAAATTTTACTTGAATTAAAATTGGTGGACAAGATAGTTTCTGGTATTATTACACTTTTAGAACTCTAACAACTGACAGGAGTTTTGAGGATAACTAGGTAAATTTTGAAGATAAGTAGATATTTCTCAGGACATCAAACGCAGGCTGACTTCTGCCTGCCTTGGCAGGATTACTTTGTAACAGCTTTTGGTGTTGTTGAAGAAAAGCAGAGACAGCTGTTGTATCGTTCACTCTTCCATTGTTGGGCACATTTATATAGGCGTTGCACTACCACGTAGCTAATGTTAAAACCAGAATTTCTAAGTGTAAGAATATACACTGTTAGTTTAAGCAATCGCAAGGCCTGCTGCATCATCTTATGCTATAATACCGAGCATAAGGTGGAAATATTACCCTTTGGAAGAAAAACTTGAAAAGTTTGATTTTGATTCAATTGTTTCAAGTAGAAATTTATCTCAGCTCTTTTGAATGTAGGTTCTTTCGTTATTGCTACAAAGCATTAAGATGATGTTTGGTCTAAGGTCATGTTATAATTAAGAGATTGGTTTCTGGAGTTAGAAAATTTGGGTTCAAGGCCTTCTTCATTTATATGAGATGCAAACTTTGAACCAGTCAGTTTCTCTAAGGTTCAGAATCTTGGCTTGCAAATAATATGTTTCAGCCTCAAACAAGCATCATAAGTATAGAGAGAAAATTTCTGATTTCTTAGTTTAATATTTAACTTACAGTAGTACTCATTTGATGATACTCAGCTGTTATTATTGCTTTGCATTTGTCAGGGTTCAAGAAGAGACAGCAGTTTCAAAGTACTAAATTGAAAAGGTTGCCTAATCTCCCTATGCAGGAATTGTGACAACTGGCCAACACAGTCTGTGTTCTCCCCTACCTACGGCTAGGCCTCCATCCAACCCACTGCTGTGGGTACCAGAACTCTCCCAGGCATTCTGAATTTTTCTTTGCTATTAATTCTCTCAAGGTTACAAGTCCACAAAGCTCCCTTGTAATGGAAAGTTTCTCAAACTGATTTGGCAAGGGAAAATCATTAGCAATAGTGCTTTGAGGTGAAGGCAAGATGTAGGCCTTCTAGTGTGATCCTATTAGATGATTTCCTCTACCATCAACCCTCAGAACATTACCAAATTTCCTTCATCAGTCTTTCTCAAAGACATAATTTTGAGGTTATGGGGGTGTTTACTCCTTCTCCTTGGGTCCTTGACACAAAGCTCTGAATAGAAAATGTAATATATTAAATACAGTAAGTTCTCTATTTATAAACATTCAAGTTGTAAACTTGCACACATAAGCAGGTCTTCCATCATGGACTTTCAAAGATGCAAACAAATTGTGGAAGGAGCTTGTATGTGTCAGAGACATTGTCACAACTGTGTGCTTACTGTACAGTGCAATCATACACAGTATAATTAGGGACTTACTATCTTGTGTGTATGTACGTTTGGCTTTTTTTGTGTTTTACATTGTGTATTTGTGTCAAAGGCGTATAAGACTCACTTTGTCAGACTTATGATCCAATATGAATTATGAATGTTCTCCTAGGATGAAATGAAATACTAAGATGGACTTACTATGGAAGTTATTTGTCAATATTTTCCCTCAAGCCCTGCTGTTATGGTTTGTGTCTAGTTGTCCCCCAAAAGCCTAATGTAAATTGTGGGGCAGATACAGCTGGAGGAACAAGTAGCTTGAGGGTCAGGGCCAGAGGACCAGGGTGGGACCTAAGAAGCGGGGCTGGAAAGGTGCAAACCATTAAACTGGCTAGTCTGTGCTTTCTCAGAGATGTGGAGAGGATCATCTTGGAAATGGCAGTGCCCCAACCTCTGCTCTAGTGTCTTGAAACCTCCAGTAACTGTGAACTAAATAAACCTTGCCTTCCCTCACTGTGAGTGTCGAGTATTTGTCCAAGCAACTGGAGAAGAGTAACTAATACACCTGCCATGCCCTCAAATCCTGTCATGTGCACTATTACCAGAGCTTTGCTGAGCTGTACACATCCCACCCATCTTAGGAGGCTTGGTGAGCCCTACCCTGCACCCTCACCATTGTGACAAACTTGGGGAGCTTCAGCCTGTCCCCATCATTGTCAGAGTCTTCCTGAGCTAAGGCTTACCCTTCCCCACTTCCCTTGGTAGAAGCCATGCTGAACCCCAGACAGAGGGAGTTTTGTTAAGCCTACCCCATCCCCCAATGGTCATAGGAGCTTTGTATAATTGTGCTCTGACACACTATCATTGCTGCTGAGTCCAGCAGCATTGGGAGCCTCATAAGTGTCAAAATGAAGGAGAAAAAGTCAATCTCAAACATCTGGCCCACATAGAACAAGTTCAGGAGAACTTGGAAGTCACATACCTGAAATTTGTGAAATGATAGCAACTGAAGTAAAGGAGCAACTCCATCAAGCTACAGAAGAAATCATCTCAGAAATAATTGTTAGTGTGAAAAAAGAAATAACAGCAATCATGAAAAATTCTTCAGCACATCTAAAGAAGAAATAGGTTAAAAAAAAGGACAGAAAAATGATGGAAACATGAAACAAAAAATGCAGGAAAGAATTAGAATACGTGAAATAGATTCAAGCAGGTATGCATGCAATTAAGAATTCTATTTAAAACTAGAAAAACAGATTGAATGAAACTGAAGATAGACCTTCAGACCTTGAAGACACCATGAGGCTAGTGAACATAAAAAGAAAGATCTCTTAAAAGTAACAAAAAAACCAGGAAATAACAATTCATCAGCTACAAGATGAAGCAAAGAAAAATAAATAAAAGATTAATAGCTGTCAGTGAAACAGAAGTCAGCACAAGTGACATGAGAAGACTATTTGCAGAAGTAGTACCACATAATTTCTCAAGCATGGGAAGAGAATCTGACATACAAATAAGTGAGACATATAGAACCCCAGTTAGCAGTAATCAAAGTAAATCTACATCTACACACATAATAACCAACATCTCCAAAGGTCAGCAAAAGCTGTTTAAAGAGTCAGACCACCTATACTGAAAAACACATCAGAATCATGGCAGGTTTCTTAACACAAACCATCAAATCAAGAAGAGCTTGGAGTGAAGTATTTCAGATCCTAAAAGAAAACAATTTTCAAAGTAGATTCATGCACTCTGCAAAACTATTATCAAATTTGATGGAGATGTAAGATGCTTCCATGAAAAAGAACAACTAAAGAAACTTATGACTGCCAACCCAAATCTAGAAAGAGGACTACGGATATCCTAGAAGAGACAAAAATAACCGCAATTTCAAGAACAAAGCCAGAAGTGAACCAACAAGCATAGAAAGCAATTAAACAGATGTCTTAGTTACTCTTCTCTCATTCCTGAGACAAATGCCCCACACCCAGAATTAAGGAAGGAAGGTTTATTTAGTTCACACTTAGTGAAAGCTTCAGCCCATACTTGGCTGGTTCTAAGGCAGAGTAGCACAGGGAAAAGGACAGCTTGTTCAAGGAAAACAGCAAAACAGCAGGAGCCAAAAGGGAGGAACAGTGGCAAGCATGGCAACAGAGAGCAAGTCTGTCTCATTCATGTTGCATTCAAGCCATTTGTCCCAGGCCTAGTGTAGCACTCAGATGCATAATCCCAGCAGCACTCACACCCATAATCCTAGAACTGGGTCATGAATTAATCACAAACTCTTGGGCTGGCCAAATAGCTCAGCAGATTAAAGTGCCTGCAAGCAGGTGCAGGGGTTGAGGGTTTGATCCCTGGGTCTGCTGGCCCTGCCTCTGAGGCACACTGAGACAGCAATTGAGACTGGGTATGGTGGCACGCACCCATAATCCCAGGGCTTTGGAAGCTGTAAAGAGGAAAATCACTATGAGTCCCATCTAGTAGTGAGACCCTTAACACCCTTTAGACCTTTCCCCAAAAA
>NW_004524580.1:19696316-19702219 GCF_000260255.1 Octodon degus
GAACCAGGGATTGAACTCAGGCCCTTGCACTTGCCAGGGAAGCGCTTATTCCACTGAGCCATCTCCCTGGCCCCTGAAACTATTCTTTAGAGGTGTGATTATGAGTTACATTAAACATAATCAGTGTATCTCTGCGACTATATGTACCAGATTATTTATACATAATGCTAAAAGTTGAAATTTGAGAAAGTATAAATATCCATCTCATGCCAAGTAATTCTAATGTACTTTGCCTTGATAATAGGTCTTAATTGTGATATAATTAAACAGTAGGAAAGAAAGAATGCATTTATCCATATACATGTACAATCCTATTTTTCCAAATTTAATAAGTATTTAATGAAGAATATAGTGATGATTTAAAAACTTTTGTTACATGGTTTACTACCAAGAAGACTGTAAATACAAGTATCCTAAATTTATAACCTTTTGATTGCCTTTTTTAAGCCTTATTGTGTTTGTGGGTAATTATTGACTAAACCTGGCTATTCGGTACAATAAGTTCATTTTTGTAACTTTTGCATGGAAAATACAGCTATGGGTTATGAAGGCTTTGTATTTATGTATTTGGAGGGATGCACTGCTGCACATTTTCACTTGCCTTAAATTATACCCTTAAGATAATTATAAATATCAGTCAAGCTTTTTTTTTTAGAAAGTTGACACGCAAACACAGAATTCCTTCATTTATAGTGTGAATGAAGACTAAAATTCAAAACTTATATTTTATTGTTAAGACAAAGAATGTAACTGGCACAAAGTAATTTATTTGTTTTATGTGAAGTTCTATCTATGAACAAAAAAAATCACCGATGGCCATAATACAGATCTGCTAGACAACGAATTAAGTTTATGGATTTAGAAATTAATTTCTTTAAGGCCTAGTTACTCTTACACTAACACATGTAAAGCACAATGTGTTGACAGATTCATCTGCTATATGACACATTAACCCTATCAATGACAGTAACATTCCCTAATCCTTAAGATTATCCTGTATAATCTCATGTGTATGCTAACCTACTTACTTTACCATCACAAACATACATCCACTTGTTTCATATGGTGATAGAGGAAGTTTCTATAGTAAAGCCACAAATTTTAGGTAAATTATTCACTGGTATAGAAGCACTAAGAAAAATGATGCTGCTGCAACAGAACTCTGGAATATTGACTACTGGATTTGTAACCGACCACAAGAACTTAAAGACAAAATATAAAATGTCTTCTTTTGAAAGGTACAAAAAGAGAAAAACTATTTAGAAGATTGGAGAAATAGGAACTTAGGCTACTTATAACAGTATAAAAATATGCTGCTGTAATTTGGAAGACTGTAAAGGGACTCATTAAGCATGTAGATTTGGGTAAAGTGGAGTGTAGGGAAAATGCTGAAAGCAAAACAAATAATTAACGAATGAATGAGCTGGTTCTTTGAAAGAGTAAGTAAAATTTAGAAACTGCTAACCAACTTCATCAAAAAGAGGAAAGAAAAAATTTAAATTCAATCAATAAGGAATGAAAAGGACCAAATTAATGCAGATCCTGTGGAAATTCAGAAGATCATCAATAGCTATTTTGAAAATCTTTACTCTCACAGTATTGAAGACACGGAAGAAACGGTCAGATTTCTATATAGGTACAAATTACCACAACTAAACCAAAAAGTTATAAAAACTCTGAATGACCCAATATCAGCCAGTGAAATTGAAAATATAGTAAAAAACTTACCAAAAAAGAAAAGCTCAGGTCCTGATGGATTCACAGCTGAATTATACCAAGAAATTTAGAGGGCATTTATTCCCAGTACTCCTCAAACTTTTCAATGAAATTGAAAAGGAAACAATATTCCCAAACTCATTCCTGGAGGAAGGTATTACATTGATACCAAAGACAGAAAAAGACTCAACCAGAAAAGAAAATTATAAGCCAATATCCTTCAAGAACATAGATGTAAAATTCCTTGATAAAATACTAGCATATAGAATGCAGCAAATCATCAGGAAGGTTATACACCATGACCGGGTAGGATTCATCCCAGGGATGCAAGGATGGTTCAACAAACACAAATCTATAAATGTAATAATACAGTATATCATTAGACTCAAAACCAAAACCAAAACCACATGATCATATCAATAGACACTGAAAAGGCTTTTGACAAAGTCAACACTCATTCATGAGCAAAGCTCTGCAGAAAATTGGGAAGGTGTATTAGTCAAGGATTTACTTAGGGAAACAGATACAATATAAGGAACAGACAGGAACACAAGATGTACAAATTATAAGAAATTACAGGATTTGGCTTACAGCAGTCAGCTGCAGTCAGATGAGGAAGCGTGCAAAGGGCGTCTGCACACCTGAGACTGAAAGATTCGGTCCCAAGGTCTGAAGCTCACTGCAGTGCTCCGTGCAATTCTCTATCAGTCGACCAGTGGTTCTGCAATGGAAGGCTGAAGAGTCCGGGATGAAAGTTGAAGAATCTGTGACAGAAAGCTGAAGGATCCAAGCCAGGGGCTGAAGAGTCTGTGCTGCAAATCAAGCGATGAAGTCCCAGCTGAATGTGAAGACTGAAGTTCCTTCAAGGAAGTGGAGTGTGAACTCCTTCCCTGGCCCCTTTATATGGTCTCTTTGTGCTGAATCACTCTGGGTTGGGCCCCTTTGCACCCCAGGGTATAATCAATCATGCCCTAAGGTGGGCCCATGGGCCCTCCTCACAGGGGGCCCCGTAGCCTGGAACCGCAGGGAGTCATCCAGCCAAGTTGACACAATGTATCAACCACTATACATGACCTGTATCTAAATCTGATAAAAGCCATCTATGACAAAACAAGGGTGTCCACTATCACCACTTCTATTCAATAATGTTCCAGAAACATTAAGTAGAGCCATTAGAAAAGAGAGAGAAATAAAAAGAATATGGGTAGATGAGGAAGAAGTTAAGCTATCATTATTCGCATACCGCATGATATTCATGGAAGACCAAAAATCTCCACAAGGAAGCTCCTAGAATTAATAAACAAAGTCAATAGTATTCTAGGATATAATATCAACACTCAAAAATCAATAGCATTTCTCTACACAGATAACAAACTCACTGAGAAGCAATACCTTTCACAAGAGCATCAAAAAAAAAAAAAAAAAGAAAAGAAAAGAAAAGAAAAAAGAAAGAAAGAAAAGAAAAGAAATACCTAGGAATTAATCTAAAGAAGAAAGGAAGAAAAAGATCTATACAATTAAAATTGTAATATCCCAAAAATAGAGATCAGAGAGAATTTCAGAAAATGGAAATATATTCCTTGATCTGCAGGGAGTCATCCAGCCAAGTTGACACATGTATCAACCACTCTACATGGTCTATATCTCAATCTGATAAAAGCCTTCTATGACAAAACAAGGGTGTCCACTATCACCACTTCTATTCAATAATGTTCCAGAAACATTAAGTAGAGCCATTAAAAAAGAGAGAGAAATAAAAAGAATATGTGTATTCTTCTAGAATATTGATCCTTGATACAAAGAACCAACATTGGAAAAATGAGTGTACTCCCAAAATTTAAAGCAATTCCTATCAAAATACCTTCAAAGTACTTCACAGATCTATCAAAAGCATTTCTAAAATTTATTTGGAACCAGAAAAGACCTGGAATAGGAAAGACAATCATGGGCAACAAAAGCAAGGCAAGAAGCATTACAATCCCTGACTTGAAATTGTGCTACAAAGCTACTGTGATAAAATCATCATGGTACTGGCAGAAAAGCAGACCCAAGGATCAATGGATCCAACTAGAAGATGTGGATGCCACTACAAACACATTCAACCACCTTATCTTTGACAAAGGGACCAAACATGTTCACTGGAAGAAAGATAGTGTTTATTATTAATGATTAGTACTAGAAAAACTGGCTCTCTCCATGCCTAAAACTAAAACTAGACCCAGGTCTATCACCATGCTCTAAACTAATGTCAAAATGGATTAAAGATCTATATATTAAAACGGAAACATTAAATCTACTGAAAGAGAAATCAGGTGGAAATTTTGAAGACCTGGGGCAGCCAAGAATTCATAAGCAAAAACCAAAATGCACAGGAAATACTTCAAAGAATCAGCAAACGGGATTTCATTTTATTGAGAAGTTTCTTCTTATCAAAAGAAATTACGAACACAGTGAAAGGACAACCCACCAATTGGGAAAAAAATTAACCATCAATCACTCAGGCAAAGGACATTTATCTAGAATATACAATTTTTTAAAAAAATCAGCCCATTCAATTCAAAAACCCAATCAAAAAATGGGCATCTGAGATGAACATACACTTCTCTGAGAAAAAAATACAAATGGCAAATAAATACATAAAAAATGTTCCACAGCTCAAGCCATTGGAGAAATGCAAATTAAAATATTATTGAGGCACCATCTGACCCCAGAAACAATGGCTATCATAAAGAAATCAACTAATAACAAATGCTAGAGAGGTTGTGGGAAAAGAATCTTTGTCCACTGTTGGTGGGCATGTAGACTGGTGTAACCACTGTGGAAATCAGTGTTGAGCTGCATCAGAATTCCCATTTAAGCCAGTTATTTCCCTTATGGGTATTTTTCCATAAGAACTAAAAATATACCACAGTAAAATATGTTTGCCCAAGCTTATAGCAGCATAATATGTCATAGCTAAATCCTGGAAACAACAAAAATGCCTGTCACCTGAGGAATGTATTAAAAAGATGTGGTATTTTTGTACAATGAGGTATTACTCAGCTATAAAGAAAGACAAACTTGAGGACTTTATAGGTGAATGGTAGATAGAGGCTATGTTCATAAGTGAAATAAATCAGACCCACATGTGTAAGTATTATATTGTCTCTCTAGTGTAAGATCCTGAAAGAATAAATAAAATTTCAAATGTATAATAGAAATAATAAAATGGAAAGAAGCTGAACCTAAGGGATAAACAACAAAGTTGAGGGAATGGAAAAAAGATAGGAAAAAAAATGAAGGGGGAAAAATCATGCAAGTGTATACAGGATAGCCAAGGCAATTGTACCACTAATATCATCAGGGGCAGACTAAATAGCTCAGTGGATTAAAGCACCTGCAAACAAGTGCAGGGGCTGGGGGTTCAATCCCTGGGCCTGCTATGCCAGCCCTGCCCCTGGAACTTGCTGAGATGGCAATTGAGACTGGGTGTGGTTGTGCGAGGCTATAATCCCAGCTCTTGGGAGACTGTAAACAGGCAGATCACTATGAGTCCGATCTAGTAATGAGACCCTGAACACTCTCTGGGCCCTTCCTTAAAATACAAAAAACTAAAAAATAAATAATATCATCAGTTCTTTGAAAATAACAATTAACATTTGAAATTTTTATTTTGACTAACTCTATGTGCTAATATCTGTAATCTGAGCAACTACATTGAAAACAGCAACATGCAATACAAAAACCAGGGTTGAATACCTCTCATCTTGTTCTTTTAAATGTGTGTCACTTCTAATGACTTATCAATTATGATTGTACTCTTTTTAAAATAAAATTAAAAAATAAAAAAGTAAAAAGGACAAGAAAAAAATTAAGGTTTGAAAACAAGTGTTAATGTTTAGTTATTTGTCCAATCTTGCACACCTATAGCTGTTAATCTGAGCAACAGATTTGATGATAAAAATTCACAATATTACAACTATTGTTAATTGCTATTCTTGTTTTGAAAATCTGTACCATATGTATTGTTGTATGTTGCTCTGTTTCTGTCTTTGTTTTTGCTGTTGTTTTTGTTTTTACTCTTTGAAATTAAATTAAATATAAAATATGAAAGTTCATGTGATTCTAAACTGTGAACAAATCATAACAGCAGGAGCATACACTTCAGTTTATGTCTTTTTAATGTGTGAACTTTACTTTTGAATAGT
>NW_004524580.1:19702769-19707197 GCF_000260255.1 Octodon degus
AATAATAACAAATTCTAGAAGTCTGCCCCATAACTGCACAAGGCTTTGGGTGGACAACTAGATTCAAACCAAAACAACAGAGAATAAAGTAGGGAAGGTGCAGGAGGAAAGCCACATGACACAGATGTGTCAATATGTATCAGTTATGATCAATACAAATGGCCTTAATTCACCAATTAAAAAAAAAAACAGACTGGTAGAGTGGCCCAGGAAACAAAATCCAACAATATGCTATTAACAATAAACATATTTAGCTCAAAAGAAATTCACCAACTGAAAGTCAAAAGTTTAAAAACAATATTCCATGTAAGAAAAACTCAGAAGAAAGAAGGAATTAGCTATTCTGGTTGCTAAAAGAGATAAAGATTACTACATGGTTGGTAGGGAAAAATTGCGAGATGAAGAGATAACAATCTTAGATATATATGCACACAATATAGAAGCATATGACTATACAAGACAAATTAATAGACATGAAAAATCAAATGAGTAAAAACATAAATGTAATTGGGGACTTCAACACTCCACTGTCAAAAAGAGGGATATCAACATTTTTTAAAAAATCAGCAAATAAATAAATAAATAAATAAAATAACAAAACTAAACCAAACTTGTGGAAAAATGGACTCAGTAGATCTTTGCAGAGTGTCTCACCCAACAATGTCAGAACAAATATTTTCAACTGCACATGGGATGTTTTCCAAAATAGACCACATACTATCACATAAGTCATGCTTAAGTAAATGCAGAGAAATAAAACTTATCCCATGCATATTATCTAACCATAGTGCAATGAAACTAGAAATTATTGACAAAGTAAATCACGAAAAAGACATAAACACATGGAAATTAAATATCAATGTCCTGCAAAATGAATGGGCCATAGATGAAATTAAAGAAGAATTTAAAAATAGTTATAATAAAATGAAAATGCAGGTACAACATATCAGAACATGTGCAATTCAATAAAAGCTATTTTAAGTGGGAAATATATAGCATAAATGCTCATTTCAGTTAAACAGAGTGCACCCAAATAAATCACCTTATTCTGCACCTCAAGCTCCTAGAAAAAGAGGTCAAGCCCAAAGCCCATAGAAAGCAGGAATTATAATATCAGAGCAGAAATGAATTCAATGCAGATGAAGAAAACAATGCAAAGAATTAATGAATAAAAGAGTTGGTTCTTTGAATGAATACATAAAATTGGTAAACCCCTCACCAATCTTATCAAAAAATAAAGAAAGAAAAATTTCTAATTCATGAAGTAAGGAATGAAAAGGGTGAAATAACTACAGGTCCTATGAAAATTCAGAAACTCATCAATACCTACTTCCAAAATCTTTACTCTCACAGCATGGAAAACAAAGAAAATGGACTGATTCCTAGAAAGGTACAAATTACCAAAACTAAATCAAGAAGATATAAATACTCTGAATAACTCATTATCAGTCAATGAAAATGAAAATGTAATCAAACACCTAGCCACAAAGAAAAACCCAGATTCTGATGGATTCACAGCTCAGTTCTACAAGAAATTTAGAGACGACTTAATGTCAATTCTTCTCAAATTCTTCAGTGAAATTCAAAGGGCAGAAATGCTCCCAAACTCATTCCTGGAGGCAAGTATTGCTCTGACACCAAAACCAAAGAAAGACCCAACCCCAAAAGAGAACCACAGGTCAATTTCCCTAATGAAGATAGTTGCAAAAATCCTCAATAAAATACTAGCAAATAGAATGAAACAAATCATTAAGAAGATCATACCTCACCACTAAGTGAGCTTCATCCCAAGAATGCAGGAATGCTTCAATATACATAAATAAAAACACCAGAATACCCTACATCAACAGAGCCAAAGTCAAAAAGCACATGATCATCTCAAAAGATACATTTGACAAAATCCAACACTCATTAATTATAAAAACCCTAAAGAAAATCAAAATACATGGTCTTTACCTCTACCTGAAAAAGTCATCTATGACAAACCAACAGTCAATATCATACTAAATGGAAAAGAAAAAAAAAAGGAAAGAAAAGAAAGCCTTCAATTTAAAATCAGGAACGAGATGCAAATGTCCACTATCATTACTCCTACTTATTATAGTTCTAGAAACATTAGTCAGAACAATTAGACAAGAGAGAGAAATAAAAGGAATAATGATTGGAAAGAAGAGAAATTATCAGTGTTCCCAGATGACATGATACTCTATATAGAAGACCTCAAACACTCCATCAAAAGACTTATAGATTTGATGACCGGATTTAGTAGCATAGTAGGATAGAAAGTCAACACTCAAAACTTGAAAGCATATCTGTACACAAACAATGAATGCACCAAGAGAGAAATCAGGGAAACCAAGCTTTTCACAATAACATCCCCACAAAATGAAATATCTAAGAATTAAAGTACCAAAGAAATTAAAAGATCTATACAGTGAAACCCTAATACTCTGAAGAAAGAAATGAGGTTTTCAGAAAATGGGAAGATTTTCCTGGATAACGGACAGGAAGAACCAACACTGTAAAAATGGCCATACTCCTAAAATTATTATACAAATACAATGCAATCCCAATTAAAATACCATCAGTATATCTCACAGATCTAGGGAAAATATTCCTTAACTTCATCTGGAACCAGACAAGACCCAACAATCCTGGCCCAGAATTATGTGATAAATTAAGCATGGTACTGGCAGCAAACAGGCCTGAAAATCAATGGAATGGGTTAGGAGATGCAGATACAACTACAACCATACTCAGTCACCTTATCTTTTTTTTTTCTTTTCAAAGTTTTATTGATAAACATATAGCAATGAGACAGTTTCAAATCAAATCGAAAGTACAGTTTCAACAAATAATACACTGCATACATTCTTCTCAGTGGTTAATTGCTGTACAAGATGAAGACTTGTGATCCTACTTACAAACACCATTAGAAAAAATCATTCTATTCATTAAGAGAATGCAACTATATATCTATCCCAACCACTTTGAATACACAGATACAAAATGGACATTCATAGTTATACCCCAATTTTTTTTTAAGTTCCGTTGTTGAATATTATAGGTGTGTAAACTCAGCAAAATATTCTAAAAGAGTACAGAAGCCCATAATAACGTTGGGTTTTCTGTTTAACTGGCAATGTCAGAAATTATTGACCTGAGTCCCCCACAGCTCAACATAACAACATGGCTTTACTTCCTATATTTCCTCTTCATACTTTTCTACTGGATGGTTAAGACCAAGGTAAAGCAGGACCTGTGCAACAAGAGTTGTAGCTTTTTGGTCTGACAAGGTCAGTGAAATGCCCTCAGGATTTATCTTGAGATCCTGTACCTCAGATTGTAGAACCTTTGTCAGTGTCATCCATGTGGATGAGTCACGGCCAATGCTTGGCCTATGTGCTCTCTGAGTCACCTTATCTTTGACAAAGGGCCGAAACGTGTTCACAGGAAGAAAGCCTCTTTACTGGAAAACAACTGGCTTTCCTCGTGGCAAAGACTAAAATTAGACCCATGTTTATCAACATGCACTAAACTACCATCAAAGTGGATCAAATATTTAAATGTTAAAACAGAAACACTAAATCTATTGGAAGAGAAATTATGCAGAAATCTTGAAGATGTAAGGGTAGGTAAAGAGTTCATGAACAAAAGCCAAGCTGCACAGGAAACGCTTCAAAGAATCAACAGCTGAGATCTCATCACTTTGAAGTTTTCACATGTCAGAAGAAATCCCAATAGAGTAAAAAGAAAACCCACAAATTGGGAAAAAATTATACCAGATTAGGCCTCAGACAAAGGGCTTCTATTTGGAACACAAAAAAATCAAAAGAAATCATGTCTCCATTTTTTTTTTTAATTTTAGGGAAGGGTCTGCAGAGTGTTCAGGGCAGGTTCCTACTACTAGATCCAGCTCATAGTGATCCACTTGTTCACAGCCTCCCAAGAGCCGGGATTACAGGCATGTGCCACCACACCCAGTTTCAACTGCCATCTCAGCATGACCCAGGGGCAGGGCAGGCATGGCAGGCCCAGGGATGCAACCCCAGCCCCCTGTGCCTGCTTGCAGGTACTTTAATCCACTGAGCTATTTGACCAGTCCTCAAAAGAACTTATAAGTTAATTATCATATATACTGATTGAAAACAAGTATAATAGGCCAAAGGACATATAAACTATAATACAATTGTACTAATGAAGATGCATTTGTAGTAGATTTATTGTCTGTACTGGATTACAGTATGATCTTTTTCTGTTTTCTTTTCCTTGTTTTCCTTTCTCTTAATAAATTTGGGAAACTCATTCTTTTCTCTCTTCTCTCCTTTTTATCTCCCTTCCTCTCTTCTCTTCCTCCTTCTCTCCTTTCTTCTTCATTTTCTCTCTCTCTCTCTCTCTCTCTCTCTCTCTCTCTCTCTCTCTCTCTCT
>NW_004524580.1:19707712-19708418 GCF_000260255.1 Octodon degus
GTTTTCTAGACCATAGAAACATAATGCTAAACAGAAAAATATGAACTTGAAAATATATTGCTTTAAGAGCATATTAAACTCATTTACATTGTCTCATTTTTTAATTTTAACTCTATGTGAATTATTATGATATACATATTACTTTTTAGATATACTTGGTTTTACAGTTCCTTAAGACTATAAAGAAAAGATACTCTTTCAAATAATTTGGTTGATCACAGTCAATGTGGTTAGGCGGTTAGTATAAGTAGTTCCTTAATACTTTGCCCTCAGTATAGAGAAAAAAATGATATAGTATGCCAGGTGGAAATCGACTTACTCCTAATGGCCCAGGAATGCAAATAAAATAGCAATGTATTAACATGACCAGCTGTGCTTAAGGATTAGCGGAGGCCCCAGTTGTGATGTGACATCTGAAATATTTTTCATAACATACTTTCTGCAGCTGAAATTTGTCATCTTCATGTATGAGACCTTCCATGCCGCAAAAATTTACAAAGATGTTATAATTTTTAAACAGACTGAATCCATATTAGTTACAAATTGTTCAGGCATAAACCTTCCCTTTCTCTCTCAAACCATAATGAAAAACAACCATAAGAAATTATAAGGGTCAACCAAGTAGCTCAGCAGATTAAAGCGCCTGCAAGCAGGCACAGGTACTGGGGGTTGAATCCCCAGGCCTGCCATGTGGACCCTACCCCCG
>NW_004524580.1:19708518-19734288 GCF_000260255.1 Octodon degus
TATATATATATAGTATAAGTATGTAGAGTGAATCTGCACATGTGTCTGCATGTGCAGTTTTACACATATTTTAAATAGATGTATTTTCCAAACACAGCTTATGTCTGGCATGTTTTCCCCAAAAGACTCAGGTTTTGTGAAGGTGAGGGATGTGCTGTACTCATTCCCAGATTAGGCCCCGATGAGTTCCCAGCTGACTTGTGAGGAGGTGGGGCTTGGTCAAAGGCAGACAACTGGGGTCTGATCTGGAGGTGCGCACCCCACCCCTGCCCCTTCTTGGGCTCTCCCTGCTTCCTGGCTATCCTGAGATGAGCAAATTTTCTCTGCTCTAGCCTTTCCAACACACCATTTCTGCCTTGGATGCAGCCTCCGGGGAAAGGCAACTGTGAACCAAAACAATCCACTTTGAAGTTGTGTGTTGAGTACTGAGTCTGAAAGAGAGAAAAATTGACTAACAAAGACCACTCTTGGGAAAACAAAGCATTTTATGCATTCACATATTCATCGTTGTTTGAAACATCTCAGATTATAAATATGCATCCTTAATTCTTTCACAACCATCAGATCATCCCATTGATGTGGTGAAGAATATTACCAACGAAGAGATATGCAAACTGAGTTCAAGTCTAGATTCTTTCATTTGTATGTTGTTGTTTTGTTTTGTTTTGCTCAGACTCATAGTAATCCTCCTGTTATCAGCCTCCCCAGGGCTGGGATTACAGGTGTGCACCGCCACATCCAGTCTCAGTGGCCATCTCAATACACCACGGGAATCTTGCCAGTCTTCGTTTTTATGTTTTATGCAGTCATTAAAGCAATAAGAATCTAAATTTCTAAAATGGACAAAGACCTACATAGAGAACACTAAAAGATCCATTCTGAAATATATTGGAATTTATTTTAATTTTTAAATTTAATTATACTTGTTTTGGGTTACCAAGAAAATGTTTCCAGAATAAAACTTTTGGGTTTCTATTTCAATAGATGGATTTGTTTTAGAGTAGTTTCAGGCTATGGGAAAATTGCCTGGAAGTTACTGTACACTCTGTTTGGCCCTTCATAATTTCTTACGCTATTTACATAGGTTTTGACAAATAGGTAAAGTCCTATATTCACCACTATGTTATCATACAGGGCAGTTCTAACTGCTAGAAATGTCTTTTGAACAGATTAGTCATATCACTGGTTCATTCCTATTTCCTTCTACTTATTTTCAGAATTCATTAAGGCTTTTATTGTCTTTATAGGACTGCCTTTTCTAGCTTGTCATTTGGTTAGCATCAATTGCCTATAGTCTTTCAAACTAGTTTCCTTGTCTTAGCAACATGCATTAATCCACATCTACTTTTGGTCTGATAACTCGTTCCTTTTTACTGTTGAAAAATATTCCATTCTATATATGGGTCACTCTGCTTATGCATTAGCTTATTGAAGGGCATCCAGCTGCTTGTAAGATTTGACAATTATGAGTGAACTAGCTATATAGGTTTACATGCCTATGCAGATTTGTATGTACAGTATTTGTCAGGCACAAAAATTCAATTAATTTGCTTATATACTGGTAAATGTATGTTAAGCCTGTGTTTATCATTGTAGAAGTAAACCGAAGGATGCTACAAAGTTGTAATGTTTTGCATCATGCTCGTAATGATTTAGTTTTGCAACATGTTTCATTGTAAGAAAAATAATCCAAGGGCCAGCTGGATAGCTCAGCAGATTAAAGCACCTGCTTAGGCAGAATGCAGGGACCGGGGTTCACTCCCCAGCGTGCTGTTATGACCCCACCTTGGGGTGCATTGAGACTGCAGCTGAGACTGAGCATGGTGGCGCACCTATAATCCCAGCTCTTGGGAGGCTGAAAACAAGAGGATCACTATGAGTCTGATCTGTGTAGTGAGACCCTATAGACTCTGTACTTAACAATAGATAAACATTAGTTCATTTACTCTTCAATGCACATAAATTCATATTTATGTATTAGGAAAGACATTTCATATGTCTATTTTGTTGTTTTACAGACTTAATCATTCATCAAAATATTTATCTTTGATAATCCATGAATGTGGAAAGTATGTTTTGTACAAGATATTTTAAGACAATTCTGAGCTATATAGAATAAAGCAAAATACTTTTTGGATGTGTTTATATATCGTAAACTATGCATAAAATTTGTGAGTCCTATAAATTTCTACACTTCTGAAATAATTATAAATTATGTTAGCATCATGTAATCTCAGTGCTATGAGTGTTTTGTAATGATTAGACGTGGCTTAGTGAGATCCAAGAACTGAAATACTTAAAATCTCATTTTGCAAGAAATTCCATTTTCAGAGCAGAAATCTAAACTTTAAGTAGAACATAATTGCAAGCAGAACACTTGATTTCCTTTATACCTTCATTCATTTCCACTCTTCGCCATAGTCATAGCTCCAGACACAAAGCTAACATCTATAATTTAGTTCCTAAATTCTGTAAGCCAGGAATCTATGGTGAGGCAAATGTGAATCCTAATATCACAAAATTTGTCTAGTTCCCAGATGTGTATTTCTTTGATATTTGAAATTAGGTAAGTGGAAGTAGCCTTGATTTTCCCATTTATGGAGAATATTTCATACAATATTTTTAGGAATTTTGTCACACAATACCCAAAAATACTTTAGTGTAGCAGGAAGGTAGCAAATAATAAATAATCATTAAGGAGTATTATAGTATTACATTAATTAAACCCATGTCTTCACTAACTTTTTTTTCTCTATTTGCCTCATTTATTTATGAGACACACTTCAAGTGTAATCTCTCCATGAAAAATCTTCCTTGCCAGCCATTCTGTGTGCTCCATTAGGCATCTGAGGACTTGCCAGGCAAGTCCTTATCCTCACGCAAAAGTACATCACACTATACAATTTGTGTGTTCTTTGCTGCTACCCAGGTATAAATTCCTTCTTATTTCAGATTGTGTCATTCCTTTGTTATTGTAAACACCAAAAGGAGCTACACCACCTATAGATCTTTAGCCACTGTGCAAAAAGCATTTGTCTACCGAGTGCTTGAAATACGGAAGAACTAATGGAGAACCTGAGAAGAGGCACATCAGGGTTTTGGCCAGCTGGGGCCTGATGTCTCAGTAAGATCGCAAAAGACTCATTTCCTTTCCACGTCTGCTTGGAACATTGCTCAGTGCTTTCTCAATCGAAGTCTGATGCTTCAAGTCTCATGACGGCTGTTATCATCCGCGAGCGATCACAAGGTTTCATTTATACTGGAGAGAAAGAGAAAGCAGTTTTTCTGAGTTCCCTTTAGGAAGATAAGAAGATTCTTTCACAGAAGCCTTCAGAAAATACCTCAAGCAACCGCAAGTCACGTAGTCTTCCCTGCAGGCCGGAGACAAGGTCTTATCCACTGGATTGGTTGAGCTGGAAAGTATTTAGTATCACTAGTAACTTTTCTCCTGCCCCATGAACTCCAAGCAGAAGTAGAAAGCTAGAATAAAACTCGTATTACTATTGCTGAGAATAACAGAAACAAATGTGTTAGAGCAATATTCTTCCTTGACAAAGGCATAAAATTGAATTGGAAAATATCTTTAATTTGATTTATGGCATAGACAACAGAGTGACATTAAAACACTATGCTTTTCACTTTTGGCTCTCAAATTTTCAAGTTATGTGAATAAGAATTGGCTTCAAAATGTACTTTGTATGCTGTATATACTGCTTAATTAGAACATTAATTTTATAAAATCAAAATATACTTTTTATTTATGATAATGATGAGTCCATGAGTCATAGAATATTGTGTGACTCTAGAATATAATAAATAGCAAAATTAATTGCATACAACTTACAGAATTTGGAATTTTCTGCTTGAGAGACTGTAAATTCATGAAAGAGATTTAAAAAGTCACATTTTTTCCTCCTTAACTAGTAGGTTATCAAAAAGTTCAAAAGTTCTAGGTTATCAAAATTTCTAGGTAATGAGGATTATTTATTTCACCACAGAATGGTACTTTTCTTTTTTGAGGAACGTGAATATCTGAAAATTATTTTACAGCTAAGTGTTTAAAAAAAAAAAAGTGGTAGAAAATAATCATCATTTCAATAGAATTTTAGTTGTGCTCAAATTAATGCCTACTTAGTGACTAATTGATATGACCTTAGAAAATAAAGGTCGTGTGTTCCCAAAAAAGTAATGCAAGTGAACAGCTGGACATGACATAACTAATGACTAATGGGGAAACTGAAGGTAACAAAGCCAAGAACTGAAGATTGTAGGCTGGAGGAAGTGGGACTCAACCCATGATCATAGTACAGGGCTATCAGTGTTAAAATAAAATTCACAGCATTGAATCCTCTGCATCAAACCCTAAGAGTGCTTTTCATTTTCACTTATGAAAAACAGATCAATTCAAAATTCTTAGAAGGTTTATGACGGCTTCAGTAACATCTTCCACCACTAGCACCAATGCAATTTCTTTAACTTATTGACTGTTACGTCTTTCCTCATTTCCCCCCTCAGTAAAGTTTCTTTTTCATGTTGATCAGAAAAGTTGGGTATTCTCCTCTTTGAATTAATAATTCCCCATAACTGGCACACTCTTACTTTACATTGTAAAATGCTTCATTCAGAGTTATTTCATCATTAGAGTCAGCATGGACATCATATGTAGTGCTGGATTCCATTCATCCATTCACCTCTATAATTAACTGTATTCTAACTGTATTTCCATAGTACTTAGTACCTTTGTACATAACAATAATTTTATTATTCATTTTCTGTCATCTTCATTGAAATTTCAACTTTAATGAAATAGTAATTATTCTTTTGTTTATGGATTTGTTTTGAATGCATAAAACAAGACTTAGCACATGCAATGATTTCAGTATGTATTTAATGAGCTTGTATCATGTTAACATTGTATCGAGTTAGTAATTCAAGCACATTCTTATATAGAAGAGCAATTCAAAAGGCAAATTAAATACTTTTTATTTTTTCACAAGTTTACTGTTATCTAAGTCTCCTATTAAAAAGTTTTACTGAAGATCCAAATGTATTTTTGCACCTATTTAATATTGCAGTTTTTCCAATCATTTTGATAAAATACAACCATAAATTCAATTAAATAATTATATAAGCTTATAGCTCATAGATAGTTCTGAGAACCTGAACATTTGACTACGTTCCAGGTATATAAACAATTTTTAGTAAAAGCTTCAATACATGCACAACCCCTTTATGTGTGAACTACTATAATTGAAATATGAGTTTTTCCAGCAAGATGCTGCTAGGTAATGAGGATTATTTATTTCATCATAGAATGGTACTTGCCTTTTTTGAGGAACATGAATCTCTGAAAATTATGATTTTACAGCTAAGTGTTTTTAAAAAAAAAAACAGTAGCAAATAAATAATCATCATTTAAATAGCATTTTAATTGTGCTCAAATTAAGGCCAACTTAAGAGATGTAAGTTTTCTGTAGTTTTCTTTTTATAACTTTCTTTGATAAGGAATTGGTTTCCTAAATTAATTAAAAGTTAATCCTCTTACCTAGAAAACAGAAAACTGTTTTAATGCACAGAGATTATTTTGCACTGTTTTGTTCTGTAGAACTGCATTTCTTGAAAATGCTGAGGGACAGAAGAAGAATGCCATGATTTTAAGCTTTTTAGCTTGACTTTCTTTAGGCTTAGTCCATTTCCCCGAGTCATGGTCTGTGGCAGCCCTCTCTTTTCTCCCTGGGCTTCCACATCTTTTCATAAATGTATCACCTGCAGTCCTCCAGGCTTTGCTGTACAGCATGAAAGGTATTAACTGTGTTGGAACAGGCCTCGTCTTGAATCTTGCCTTCTTCAATCAATCCAAATTCCTCTTATTCCTCATATATCGCATTTCTCCTTTTCATCCAGTGACTTTGATATAGGGTTGAAAAAAAATGTGTCAAATTAATTACATAAGCAAAAATATGCACAAAATACTATCCAATTCCATAATACTTGATCAGGAAATGGCATGCATATATTCTATAATTCATTTGTCATTTATTTTAATAATTGAGTGCATTTTTGAGGTCAGCAGTAGATAAATTAAAAAGATAATAAATAAGTAAAAGTTAGATTACTGAAGAAGACACCACCAAAACTGGTGGGGCTGTGGGGGAGAAGGAACTGTTCTTTGTTGTGGAGACCAGAACAACCACTATAGAAATCAGTGTGGAGATTCCTCAAAAAGTTAGGATTGGAAGTCACATTCAACCCAGATATTCCTCTCCTAGGTATTTTTCCAAATGAACTAAAAACATCATGCCACAGTGATATATGTATATCCATGATTATAACAGAGAAATTCGGAATAGATAAAGCTTGAGAAACAACCCAAATGTCCATCAACAGAAGAATGAATAAAATAGATGTGATATTTTTATCCAGTGGAGTACTATTAAGCTATAAAAATAAACTCAATTCTTTTATGGGTAAATGGATTTTTAAAAGGTAATCATAAAACAACATAATACATAATTCTGATGCTATGCTACTAAGTTATATATTTTGTCTTTGAAGTTTATTTGAGCTCTGTTTCTTCCCTTTGAGGTGAGGATTTCTAATTACATATTCATTTAACTAAACTTCCCCACATGGTCTCCATTTTAGTTTCTGGTTGCTGGGAGAAAATGCCTAAAGGTTGAGAAAGATGGGAGAATCTGCAAGTATGTTCTGGGAAGGATGCCCTCCCTTTAAAGGCTTTGCAGCAACCTGCCACCAGGTGGGAAGATAATCTAACTGCAGAGAGGCTGTGACAATCATCCTGGTCATCAACTCAGTTGCTTAGAATACACTGAGAGACACTGTAAGGCATGCTTCTACATGTGTCTGGGCGGCCAAAGGAGCATGGCCTTTGTGGGTACATCTGGCCCTCAGTTCCTTCCTTTGGCCTCTACTGTCTCCCTGCTTCCTGGCTGTGAGGAGGTGAGCAGATTCTCTCCATGCTACTATTTCTACCTCTGAGCTGCCTGTGACCCAAGGAAACCTCTGGAACTGTTAGCCAAATAAACCCTTGTCTCCGTCTTGAGGCCCACGCTGGCACTGCATGACAAGTTTCCCCTAAATACTGGGTAATCTGCTACAAAGAAATAGGTAGCTCCTACAGGAGCTCTGCTTCAGACAGCTTCCTTCTCAGCGGCAAGGTCATGCTCCTTGCAGTGCACAACCCACAGGGAATTCGGTTGCTTATAAACCGTGAAAGTCTGAACAAAGACACATTTGATTTCTAGGTACATATCTGTAACTTCCTAATTACACGTTACTAAGCAAGTCAGTCGACATTTTCTCAGAAACCTTAGGCTAATGATATTTGATGTGGATGTCAGATTAAATGGGACAACCATAGATAGAAGCTCTATTATCATTTCTGTTCACATAAGCACATGCCTCTTCAGAAAACAGCTCTATCTGCTAGACTGCTAGTGACACTGGGGAATGGAGATCAAATGTTCTTACAAAAAGCTCAAATGACTGCTCCTGAGGCCTGGCAAGTCATGATATGGCTTGCAAAAAAAAAGGAGAACTGAAATGAAACTAAATGGAAAATTAAAAGAGGGAGAAATTCTTGCTGACAGTCTTTGGTACATTTTAAAGGATTTATATTCCCATTATGAAGTTTTGTATCTGTAAGATAAATATTCCTATTTCCTTCGAATATTTCTTATATATGATTTCATGTTATAAATATATATTAATCTTAAATTCTTCAAGTAAAGTAACTAAATCTGAAAGAGAATTCAAACATTTATTAACCAGTATAGAGTTAGGCTTGTGATTCTTTATTTTTATATGGAGTACTGCTCCAAAGGGTATTACTCTATACTATCCTGTTGGTCAGGAAATCACCTGACACTGAAGGTACTGATAATCAAAAACATGTTAAAGTATAGCTTCATTATTTTGTATAGAGAATTATCCTAAATACACAAATGAAATTGCTTTTACCTTTGATCAGTTTCTACCTTAAACACATCTTGTCTCTTCGACTATCAGCATACAGATTATATATATAGATTTTGTTCCCAGGCCAACACGTTCTCTTTATTTCTTGCCTTAATTTTGGACTTACCAAAATTATGGGTGAAAACCTGTACACTTTTATTCACAGCAGATGGAGTAATGGAGATAGTCACACTATTATCAGCATCTAGAAAGTATTTTATCGTCTATGAAGATGGTATCAATGTCTTTACCAAACATGAGTACACAGGCATGATTCAAACATGTAGTATTTACATTTACACTGATTGAAATCTCACTAACTACCTCATAGGTTATATGAGGTATATACCATGCTATATATATGCTATATACTGTGTTAAGTACTAGAGTTACGGTTGCAAGACAGATGTGGTCTGCGGTAATGCAGGGTTAAAGATCAGTGAAAGATTGCAAGCTGTCACTCGGTACAATTGTATCTACTGACTCAATATTTGAAACATTCTCCACAGGTGATGAATTTTGTCTATTAATTTACTTGAGATCTTACTACTTTAAAACATTCATAAATCTTGTTCTGGTACTGAGATGAAACAGTAATTTTAGGCTATTTTTGAAATGCCATCAGCATATTTCAGAATATTTGAATTTATAGAATATTTATAATTTTGTCAGTTTTGTCACTGAGCTCTAGTGTATGTAAAATATATAACTTAAATCTGGTACAAGCCTCTTGTTTTATACGTCAGCAACGTTTTAGTGTTGCCGACAGTATAATGATTGTGTGACTAGAACTACTCCATTGTGCTTTCTATTTTCTTTTGTCCATTGATTATAATTTTGTCTTTGTGGCTGAGGTAGATTTCATCCAAGTGTACATTTAGAAAAAGAAAGGTTACTGAAGATGTAGGCTGTATTCAGTGACTTCTCTGACTAAAATTATAGTGCTACCACTACAACGTAGCATGTTGATCACAAGTTAAAAAAAAAAAGGACCTTAAATTTGGTTATTTATGCCTCATGGAGTAGGCAAAGTAAGTGACTGATGGAGAGGCTGATGGCTTCCCTTGGACAGAGCAAGACTCAGACCCCAGTTTCCTGCTTTTCTCTCAGATGACGGTACTAATGGACACAGAAAGCACAGAATCAGCAGTGTAGCCAACAGAATGACGCAAGAGTGTCTATGCATTGCTCTTGGTAGTAATTTCAAGGAGTTCATTATACTGCTCTCAACTTGAATGTTTTTCTACAAACTTCCATGCAGAAAGTTTAAAATAGCAGTAGAAAGTTGTGTTTTGTTCCCTTTTTATGCTATATTACTAGAAATTGGAATTACAGTGACATTAAGAAAGTATTCTTTCTGGGCCAGCAAGACAGTTCAGTGGTCTAAAGTGCCTACTTAGGCAAGCTCAGGCAGCACAGGGACCATGGATTGATCCCAGGTACCACATGCCACAACAGCCCCTTTGTGGTGGGCTGAACCAGCCACAAAATATATCTACGTTGCTGGCGAGATAGTTCAGTAGAATAAGCACTTGCCTGGCAAGCACAAGGACCTGAGTTCAATCCCCAGTTCCGAAAAAAAAAAAAAAAAGTTTTCTTTCTATGAAATACATGTGAACATGTATTTTTATATGTATAATTTTAATATCTTATGTTAGGTTCATTTTGTGCTCAACCTAGTAAAATAATTACCCAAGAAAACTAATACCTTATGTTAATATCTTATGCAGTTTCTGAGTAAAATAGAGTGATAGAAAAGATGTATTTATCAAAAAGTAAATTCTAGACTATAATATGCCTTCTGAATATTTGTTATTACCTCTCAGAAAAACAAAACAGAGTTGATTTTGAGTTGGATGAACCTAAGACACATAAGGACTCTTTATTTCTCAAGGAAATTAGGCTTCAGCTTATACTAATTGTACAGTGCTTTAGGGTATGTCGAGACACTTCAGACAATTGCTAGAATAAGAGTAAAAACGAAAATATTCACTTTATGCATTTTAATTAGAAAATTTAATAACATGCTCTAATCAATCTCCATGAGTTGAGGTTACGCAATTCATGTTCCGATGATGATTTTGTTTAGTGACATGTGCAGAGCAGCAAGTCCAACCTCGACAACAGGCCTCAGGGCTGATGGTATTAGTACAATTGCCGCATCGTCATTGTCCGTGACAGGGGATTCAAAGGTGAAATAAAAATTGGCCAGGAACAGTGGGTTGGTAAACTGTCTTTTTCTCAGAATCAGAAAGAAATCCAGTTTGACACACCAGAATTCATATTATTTTAATTATTTATTTTAACAGCATGGCTCAAAACTTGCGGCTGTAATTCTGTAAACTTACTTTCTCCCAAGAACTCACAAAATGAGCACAAATAGACTAAGTCAGGGAACTTTAATGACCTGAACTTTCCATATTTCTCCTGGAGAACCACAAACCTTCTGCGTGTCATTGACAATGATCTAAAGGCTACTCACTCATTACAAGGATCGTGGAAGCCCAAGTCTAAGCAAACACAACAATCTGATGAGCTGCCAACCTCAGGACAGCACTCCTGGGCTCCTTGCATGTGGAACTGCCTAGAATTTAAACTAATTTAGGTCCCTAAAATTCATTTACTTTCCTGGATCCTGCAACACATAAGAGAAAATGTGTTTATTCATTCACTTGTTTGTTCGATCATTTGCTTACTCACTTAACAAGGACTGAATACCTCTTCTATACTTCATGCAGAAACTAAGAAAGATATGGAGGATCTGGGGTATAGCCAAGTGGCACAGCTCCTGAGTGGCAAGCGCAAGGTTCTGAGTTTAATTCCTGGTATGAAAGAAAAGTATAGAAATTCAGGGTCTTTTAGTGTTTTGAGATTTATTTATTTATTTATTTATTTCCTGTACCGGGGATTGAACTCAGGACTCTGTGCTTACCAGGCAAGCACTTATTCTACTGAGCTATCTCCCTGGTCCTTGAGATTTAAATTCTAATAGAGTGAAAGAAATTATGCGCGTAGAACATACAACAAGATTGCCGGTAGCCATGGATGATAACGTAACTTTAGCTTCTTTCAGATCAGTCAGGTGGACTTGGTAATGTCTCTTAACATTTTTCGTTGATTAACTTTAAGATGTCAATGAAGCAACATTTCTCTAAGATTCTGTGGGAAGATTAAATTAGAGCCACAGTAAAAATAATACTTCACTTGCACATTTCAGTAGGCTATATGCTAGGATATCTGAACTGCTATTTATAATGTAGAAACAATAGAAATAAGCAGAATACTCACAGAGGAAAAAAGATAAGTAATATGTATTATATTCATACACTACAATATGGTTCTCTATTAAAAAAATTGCCAGAACAAATTTGAATAAAGTGATATGGCAGCAAATGTGTAAAATGTTATGAATGCAATACTCATAAATATATATGCAAAACTATTTTAAAGAAACAGGCAAGACTCATCAAATTCATGATGATAATTATGCTTTGATAAAAGAAAGGATTGAAGGAAAAGGGTAGGAGGATTCAAGAGTACTGTACTTTTACTTGCAATATATTATTTACTTTATTTTAAAAATTAAGCATAGGGCTGGAGAAATAGCTTGCCTGCCTGGAAAGCACAAGGACCTGGATTCCATCCCCAGTACCACAGGCTGTGCTGGCCCCAGGTCCTTGGATGTGCGGTATCAACCACCAAAATGAGGGATGGTGGTGCATGCCTGTAACCCCCATGCTGGGGAGACTGAGACAGGAAGATCGCTGAGTCTGAGCTGCAGAGTGAGACCCTATACCAAATACATTAATTAATTAATTAAAAAATAAAAATTAAGCATGAAAGAAATCATACTAACTATATTATGAGGAAATATGCTGGGAGATAATATGCATTGTGTGGAAAACTGAGATTTTACATAAGAAAAATGATCCTCTAGAAGGAAGTTTCTTTGTGTTTGCAGCCAAGTTTCCTGCATAGCAATCACTTAAAATTTGGCAGTTCATTTTCCCTTCATTAGCAATGTTTGGTGGAATGAATTTTCTATAGTTCCTGTTTTGGAGGTGGAGCATATGTAGTGGATTGCCAAGTGGTGGTAGACTTGTTAAATCCAGCTGAACTGCACCAGTGTGGTGCTGGGTGTGGGAGGCCCACCCGAAGAATGTTGCTGGCAGCATAAGGGGCAGAATGGGAGAAGTAGAGGGGCTGTTAGGGAAGGTGCTTGGAGAAGCCGTTCGAGTCGTTGGAAGCTTCTGGTTCTCTTGGGCTGTTCTGTTGGGTGGCCTCATCATGCTGACTTTGCTGATGAAATTGATTGTTCTTTTAGGAGGAGAAGCATGGGTCCTTATTTTTCCTGGGAATGGCTGCAGTTCACTTTGGGGCAGCTCTGGTCCTCACATTGAGCATTGCTTCCTGGCTCTGGAGAGGAAGCGGGAGTACTGCCCAGTCTCGGAGAAGATGTCATGTTGGCTTTCCTGATTAGAACTGTTTTCCTCATCCTTGGAGGAATTCAGGACATCAGTGCTGCTGAGGATGACTGTGGTACTTTTCGAGGGAGTTCTGGTTCTTACTTTGAGAGTTGCTTCCTGGCTCCAGTGCTGATCCCTCAGCCTGCTAGCACAGACCCTTCACCCCACTGGCACAGACTTTCTAGCTTCCAGCACTGACCTTTGGGCCTTCCCAGTGCAGATCCATGAAGCGGGCCTGCCTGAGACACTGACATGGCCTCTTGGCTTCCAGCTGGACTTGTGGGAGGCATTGTTATGAGCTCTAGATTTTCGGCTAGACTCAGAGAAAATATTAGGATACAGGGCCTAAGCTGGAGTCTTTGGTCTTTTGTTTGAGGACAGAGTTCCTGCAATCTTTGTATATGATTCTATGTGTGATTCATTATAAAATAGTCTTATAAAACGTGTGCTGTATTGTATTGTTCTCCTTTGCAAAACCCCAAACTTTGACAGCACACTTTCTTTGAATAACCAAGCAGATTTTCTCAATTTTTCATTGTATGCCTTTGACTTTTTGTTTTGTTTTACATTGTGTTTAGCCAGAGACTTCATCACATCTGGAACACAGAACAAAATTCCTGACTGCTGTTCTTGAGCTTGATTCAAAAACTCAGTGTTTTCCTTAACATTGTCACAGGACCATGGGCAGGATTTCTCCCCACCTTGTGTACTACAAAGTCTTGACTGATTCTCATAGACTTCAAGGAGTTATTTTTTTGTGGGATCTTTATATTACTAAATACATACACTTGCCTGATGTCAGCCTAAATTCTTTCCAATTCTGATGGTTTTTAACTTGCACTGACTACTCACAGGCCAAGCACACTGTCAGTAACGCGGTTGTTCTTTCCACTGCTGTCTTACACAGTTACTCAAGCAGATGTGGGTTGGTATGGTGTTCCCCAAACCTAAGCAATTTGTCAAAGATATTTTTTTTCCTTCTACCACCAAGGGTAGAGATTAACATTTTCAGACAGCCAAGTTCACTACATGAAGGCCAGAATATGCTTAAAACAGAGTTGTTATTGTGGCCATTAATCCCTGGTAGCGTTTCAAAAGTTAAATAAAATGAAGAGAAGCTATCATGGTTTTATTGCAGCATATTTTTCCTTCTTTGGTTCTTTTTCATGATCCAATAAAATGCAGACTCATTTTTATGATATTGCCTGTGTAATTTAAATGAATTCAAGTGAGAATCTCACTAAAGTAGGTTCATTTATAAGAATCTGTCTAAGAGTATTGAAAAACTCCTACATTCTCTATTATATTTCAATGACCAGATGATTGCTTCAGGACTCTAAGGGACCATTAGATTCTAAGGGACCATTTCCACAAGACTAAAGGTAATGTTTAAAGTACTAAATTTATTTATTTAGGCCGGGGATGTAGTTCAGTGGCATAAGTGCATGACTGGCAAGCACAAGGTCCTGAGTTCGATCCCTGTTACTGAAAAAAAAAAATTATTTGTATGCATTGTTCAATTTTGTCCCAACAAGTTGCACTCCCATGCCACACCCAACATGCTGACTTAATAATCACTTATTGTTTAGAGCAGGAATTACACTTGTAATTGCATTGAAGCAGTTTCTACAGATTTCTAAGGCCCATCAAAATATTTTAGCTACTGAAGCAAAAGAATAAGTTACTGAGGGCTCACCTGATGGCTCAGTGGACTAGAGTGCCTGCTTAGGCAGATACAGGGACCAGAGTTGGATCTCCAGCCTACCCTGCCAGCCTTGCCCCCAGGGCACACTGAGACAGTGATTGAGACTGGGTATGGTGGTGCGTGCCTGTAATCCCAGCACTTGGGAGGCTGAAAAACAGGAGGATCCCATGAGTCTGATCTGTATAGTGAGACCCTGTAGACTCTGTACTAAATACACACACACAAAGAAAGAATAAGTTACTGAAAAATAAGCAGAATTATCTTTTCTTATCAGTAAAAGTTTACAATTCTCCATGTGTTGTTGGTACATATATATGACAATGTTAGTTCCTCACATCCACTTCCTATTCGACCTCCCCTTTCAGCCCTTTTCTTTGCCCCAAATCCCAATTCCTTGGTTTCTCTCCAGTTTTCAGGACTCTTAGAGTTCCTCCATGATTTTTCCTTTCTTTAATTCTTCTACTGCGTGCTCATTCATTCCTACCTGACATCATAGTTTGCTAACTTGAATCGTGATGTCATTGATTAGGGGAATCTCTGCCAGTAGAATTCGCCCAGCAATAGATATATCATGATTCCATAAACCCTCAGACAATTTCCTTCTCTTACTTTTCAATAATCCTGATTCAAGAGGATGTTTCAAATTTGCACCTCACAATTTTCTCTTTCTTGGTTGTCTAATAAAATTTGTTTTATATAATAACTTCAGCATTTTATATGTGCATATTTCACCATATTAATTGGTGTCACTGTCTTGCCTTAATACTTGTTCTGTAGCTTAAGGAAAGCAAGTTTAACTCTAACCATCTTCATGTCACTGCAGTCGTCAACCTGAGACAAAAGCCAGGACATTTCTTCTTTTATTAAAATACCATAATTTTAACAGTATGCAGAACAAAGAAGGAAAGTATTGTCATTATAATCAATCACTTAAAATAGTATCTTACAATCTAATTAAGGAAAGAAGATGCAGTATTTATTTTCAAAGAATGTAACAAACTATTTAAATAACCTCTCACCATTATAGAGGAGAAGCACAATGTTATCTAGCAAATCTTCTCAAAAATAATTATTTGGCGGCTCCTAGATAGGGAGAAAGCACTTCTCAATGAGCATTTAAAACATTTTTTTCTTTTTTTTTTTTTTTTTTTTTTTTTTTTTTTTGGTATTTCAGGGAAAGGTCTACAGAGTGTTCATTCAGGGTCTCTCTACTAGGTCGGATTCATAGTGTTTCTCCTGTTTACAGCCTCCCAAGTGCTGGGATTCTAGGTGCGCACCACCACACCCAGTCTCAGTTGCCATCTCAGCACATCCCAGGGCAGAACTGGCATGGCAGGCCCGGGGATGGAAACCCCAGCCCCTGTGCTTGCTTGCAGGTGCTTTAATAGGCTGAACTAATTGACCAGCCCTAAAACATTTCTTAGGAAGAAAAATAGAAATTAAATTTGGGGAAATTTTAAGGGCCAGCCAAATAGCTCATTGGATTAAAGCACCTGCAAACAGGATCAAGGGCCAAGGGTTCTATCCCTGGGCCTGTCATGCCAGCACCACCGCTGGGGCATACAGAGATGAAAATTGAGACTGGACTTGGTGGTAAATGCCTGTAATCCCAGCTCTTGGGAGGCTTTAAACAGGCAGATCACTACGAGTCCAATCTAGTAGTGAGACCCTAAATACCCTGTAGACCCTTCCCTAAAATACAAATTTAAAAAAGGGGGAAGGGTGTTTTAATCAATACATTCAAAATCGTCTCTTGAAGAGGTTAGTACCCAGGAAGCATTGTCATAAATGCTGAGATGAAGAGACTCTTACAAATCGAAGAGATATGGATAAAAACTCTTTCAACATATAAAAAGATACAAACCTTCTTCAGAAATTGTATGGAGTCAGCCTAGTGTTCTCTTATGCACCACTATGTTTAGCACATAATTACTGTACTGTTTCCAAGTAGATGGGATTATTTTCAATTCTGGAAACACTGCAGGAAAAAAGTCACTGCCTTCTTCTAACAATAACTATTTAACAGAACTGAAATAAGTGATTCTCATTGAAAAGAATTGATACCTGATATAATAGAGGCACATAAGTCTGAGAATATATCTGAGAATATAACAAATTAACATATATCTTCTGCCCTTAAAAAGAGATGAAAATATAGAATAAATATGATGTAAAATATTGATACAAAGAGTAGTTGCAAGATACTTTGTAGTTTTTGAAGACTTGTAAATGTACACTAGAAAAATTAGATTATAAGAAAAAGTTAGATTTCAAAAGAGTATAAGAAGGGGCAGGTCAAAGGCACTTTAGTCATTATTGTAAAGTTTTCAGGTTATATCAAAAGTGAATATGAAGGTCACAGATCTCATCAAAATGGGAAATTCAGTGACTGAAAGACAGAGTGATTTAATGGACAAGATCATTTAAATGACCTTAAAAATAAAATAGAAATATGATGGAGGTGACCACAAATATAAGAACAGTCAAGGAAAGCAAACGAAAGCTTGTTGAATAAATGACCTAATAATCCGTTCCCGGTTTTTTTGTCTTAGAGGGGAAAAACATGGAACTTGGAAGACTGTATTTTTCTATCTTCATCCAAATTCTGCTGAGAATGAGCAATGACAGAGGAGGCAGGAAAAGCTCTGGACCATGTCACATGGGTACCTGCTGTCAGGGGACCTGCGTCCGTCTGGGCAAGGGGCAGCTGCTTGGCCTGAAGAGACTCTGAATGAGACCTAGGCAATATTCACTCAGAATAAGTATCACCTTCAGGAAAATTTACCTATCATGCTTATTTAAAAGTAGTTAAGTTGTGACTGCAATAGGTCATACCTTCAAAGTGGAACATTGTGCTCAATGTTCCAGAAAGTGCAACTTTACTTTTCCAGTTACTCAGTTACAGAAAATATTCAGACGTACTTGCGAGTTGTGAAACCTGCCCTTTGAAATTCATATTTTGTATGACTTACTGTGAAAACATTCACATCTCAGACTCTGTAATTAGCTTCCTCATCTGAAAACTGCCTCTCTTTAAATTTAAATATCTTTTAAGATTTGCAGCAATATACCATAAGACTTTAATTTGAGAAATTGAGTAATTACAAATGTTTTTAATCTTCCTTTTAAATTCTTTTTCTATGCTTTAGGTTCACTCACATTTGCTTCATACTCAGACTCAGAGTAAGTCGTTGACTTTCTTCCTGTGACTTCATTTCTTTCTTTCTTTCTTTCTTTCTTTCTTTCTTTCTTTCTTTCTTTCTTTCTTTCTTTCTCTTTCTTTCTTTCTTTCTTTCCTTCTTTCTTCCTTTCTTTTTTTGCTTCTGTGCTTTAATGTTTGTCTTTAATACTGACAAAGAACTTTTAATTACTTGCAGTATATCTGCCTTGAATCTGATGTCATTTTTCTCTTGTCCTTTTCATTTCAGTAAAATTATATACCATGTGTAGATGTCCCCTAAGGTTTGTAAGATCACACAAAACTACCTACTACGACATCCTGAGTCCATCCAGCGTGCCTCACATAGGCCCAGAATAGTATGGAATTAATCGTGTATTCTACATACATAACCATAACCAATGTATTTGTGATCACTGATCTTGGTTACTATCCTAATATTAACTGAGGAAATGGATTGTACGTCACCTAATTCTATTAATGCCATGTGTCACTAGTACTGTTTCACTTCATTGCAGATCCGAGTGAAATCCACTTTGAACTTCTGTTAAAAAGACCATATTTTAAGAGAATAGCTATTAAATATTCAACCAATGAGATGAAAGTACACAATATAGGGGTTCACTGTAAATGTTGTTCCACTAAAGAGGTAGTGTTACAAATGAAGCATTTATTTAAAGAAGCACCATTTAATTTTGATCCTTATTAATGCCCAAGAAGTTGATAAGTATGCATCTAGAAGATAAAGGTGACATTAAAATTTTGTAACAAAAATGGACTTTTAAGACCAACAGGTGGGTCAGTGGAACCCTACCGGGCCAGAACCTAAGTTCAGCTTTAGGTTCAATCTATTTTATTTGAGATTTTTGGTTGGTGTTGTTGTTGTTTGGAAGATGAGGCTGCCATTGACCTTGGGGTAAGTATAAATTATTGGGGTTTGGTTTAACCAAAACAGCATATGCGAAGCTATGCTAAGTAGAGGTTTAAACTTGAAAATGAGTTTGAAATACTACTTGGGTTATAGACATGGGAGAGCAAAATCTCTGCCTTCCAAGCACCAGCACTTCCACATCAAGGGAACCGGGTCAGAGAGGTTACTGGTATGTTTCCTTTTATACTTGGTACCTCAAAATGTTCTCTACTTCTTTTTCCTTTCCCCAATGTCCGAGCTCTTTCTCTTCATAAGGAGGGCTAAAAATAACAAATATTAGAAAATTTTAGATCCCGTAACCTTAGCAATGATATGGTATCTAATTGGATCCTAGATGTAGCCCTAACTTGCTTCTGAGGATCAGTATTGAATCATACATTAACTTGCTCATTGTGTTTTGTGTTTCCACAGGATTTCCATGTAAATGAGAGTGACAGACACACCACCGCCACTCTTTCATCCAGAATAATGTTGTGTTGGCCTAGATTTCCTTCTCTGGGTTTCTTATACTGGAAAACTAAGTTACTGAAAAACGAATACTGTTAGGATCAAAGAAGAGGGAGAAAAATCAAAGTAAGACTGACAATGAATCATCTTTTCTATCTGTCAAAAACAAAGAGACAAAAATCATTAGCTGTTAACTCGTCTATTCTTCCTGCTCGGATTAGACAAGATTCAAGGACCCTTTGCTCATGCTATCACCACGAAGCATCCATGCTCAGAGGTTGCAGAGCATCTTGCTGTCCAGCAGTTCTACTTTTCTCTGTTGTGAACAGAACGAAGGCACATTTGATTGGGTTGAAAGTAGCTGTGTTGGTGTGCAGCATCCGGTTATGTTTCCTGTCCACTTCCATGGGACATCCATGACTCTAGGGTGGCACATACCATAGGTAAGAGAAAACTTTTGTCTCCATTCTCTGTCTCTCTTTTCTTTTCTCTCTTCATTCACCCTTACAATATTATTATTAAGTATCTTAGATTTTCCAAAAAATGTAAAGCAAATTTGGGAAATCTGGGGCCAAACTCCTCAGACTTATTTTGATTAAAGGGAGACATGTAGCCAGATGGGGTGGGACATGCTTTTAATCGGGGCACTGAAGGAAACTGAGGCAAGAGGATGGCAAGTTCAAGCTCATCCTGAGCAACTCACAATCTAGCAAAACTCTGTCTCAAAGTAAAAACAAAAAAGTGACTGAGGATATAGCAGAGTGTGAAGACCCTGGATTCAATTCCCAATACCAAAATGGAGAGATAGGTGATATAAAGAACCTAGATAGATGGATAGATGGATGGACGGACAGACAGACAGACAGACAGACAGACAGACAGACAGACAGATAGATGCATGGATGGATGGATGGATGGATGGATGGATGGATGGATGGATGGACGGACGGATGGACGGATGGATGGATGGACGGATGGATGGACAGATAGACAGACAGACAGGTAGTAAAAGACATTTACATGTTCAATTTACAGAGGATTAACTGCACCAGATAAAATACAGTATTCAGTATGTGTCAATTTACTAAGATAATTAATAACATCAACATACTTCTTTCTGACTGGGAAAGAGCAGAATAATTATAAATTCTAATTAAACTCTTGGCTCAAGCTAGTTGCCCTAAGTCTCTTGGCAGAAACAAGCACCACCCCTGATAATTTGTGCCCTGAGAAGGTAAACACTGTGACCACGAAGCACACTCCTCAGCACGGGCTTGACTCCAGCCCTCCTTTGTCAGGCGCAGGCGTGGTTCACACAAGATGCTTTGCATAGTTGTTAATACTATCTGACCACACACACAAAATGGCCATAGATTTAATGATAAATAATTTGGCTAAGAAATGAATGAAACATTATTATTTTGATAATAACTCATTTATGATCATCTTCCTGCTTCAAGATAGCATTTTCAATCTCTCCACTAATTAGGAAATCTTTGATGATCTGTTATTAATAAGAGTAAATTACAATAAGAATCACTAACAACAGGGCCAATCAGATAGCTCAGCGGATTAAAGGGTCTGCTTAGGCAGAGCGCATCAGCCGGGGTTCAATAGCAGGCTGCCTAACCAGCCCCACCGTCCCCCAGGGCACACTGTTATGGTGACTGAGACTGGGTTTGATGATGTGCGGCTGTAACCCTAATACTTGGGAGGCTGAAAACAGAAGATCACTGTGAGGTGAGACCCTGTGGACCCTGAACTAAATACAAAAAAAAAAAAAAAAAACCTACTAAAAACAAAATAGACAAAAAGTGTTATTAAGAGTGCTAGCCTAATTTTTAAAGTTGAATAAGAATTAATCTCCTAAGTCTACAACAATGTAGTAAGAAATTAGATTGGCACAGTTTCTGATTATGTGAAAAAAATAACAAAAGCCTAAAATATCACCAGTTATGTTACATGGATTATGGTAAAATACTGTCTAAATTATTTCTATGTCTCTAATAACCTTGACAGCTCAAATTACCTAATAAACAAACAGGCGAATTTTTATACCAGCTCCCAAAATTTTGAACCCAACAGTATTCTAAATTCACGCTGTGAGGGTAAAAAATGCTGACCATCCATTTCCACTAGGAGAAGGATCTGCCTTCCTGAAAGCTCCAGGGAAAAAGCAAGGAAAACTTAAAGGAATCAAGGAGGATTATTTTTCCAAGTTAACTTTTTCAAAAGTATTGAAGAAACAAATAAAAACAAACCAAAAATTGATATCATCAAAACATCATCCATTATCAACTTAAAGCTCAGGAGAATGAATAATAACTTAAGTATGTAACCAGAGTCTGGATTCATGGTTCCACATTATAGTGTATCTGGCATGAGGAAATACATTCGTGCAGACTTCTCAAATGAAATAACTTAATGATTATCATTGACAAAGCTTAAATTGCTCCACAAAAAGTGAATGGATAATTTATTTGAAATTAAGAGTTTCTTGGGGGCTGGTGAGATAGTTCAGTGGTCTAAAGAACCTGCTTAGGCAAGCACAGGGACTGCACTTCGATCTCCTGCACCATGTACCATGCCAGCCCCACCCTCAGGGCAGGCTGAGCCGGCCACAAAAAAAAAGAAAAATTAAATATTCTTGTTTGGAAGATGCTTTAGTGGCTGTGCTGTACATGTGAGCAAGAAGAAACTATCTATAATCATTGAACCCACTGCTAGAGAAAAATGTCGAGAGTCATATTTATAAGAGAGATTTCATCGATTTAGGGGGAGAAATCTATTCTCTGTGGAGAAAGTCTGGCACTTTGTCAATGTCTTTGAAAAAAACCATTATGTTCTAATTTAGCACTGACAAAATAAAATGAATTCACTTATACTGACATAGTGCACTGAAATGTAAGTCAAGGAAAACATGAATATCTTTAATATACTGCACATTTCCAGTGATACAGGCTTGAAGTTCTACTAGATGGCAAATATCAAGCCTGGTCACTGATGAATCTCTATTAAGATTTTATCTACCAAGATTATTTTAGTACAAATTTATTAGATTAGATATTGTTGAGGAGTAAATAGTGAGTAGTAGAATTTTAAGGTAACTTCCAAATACTGAAGCAGACTATAACCAGAAATTGAAACAAAACACTTAACAAAATAACACAGTGAATAGTATAATTATAACTGTGAATATCAAGTAGCTATTTTTGTGTGTGTGTGCGTGTGTATATATTTTAGGGAAGGGTCTATAGGGTGTTCAGGGTTTCACAACTAGATCAGACTCATAGTGATCCTCCTGTTTACAGCCTCCCAAGAACTGGAATTGCAGGCACACGCCACCACGCCCAGTCTCAATCCCTGTCTCAGCACACCCCAGGAGCAGAGCTGGCACAGCAGCCCCAGGGGATCAAACCCCCGCCCCCTGTGCCTGTTTGCAAGCACTTTAGTTCACTGCTCTATTTGGCCAGCCCTTTCAAATAGCTATTGAATAATTTAGATCCTCTGTTACTCCTTACTTGACATGTATAATTAATTAAATAATCATTTAATGAGCTCGTATTGAAAGAGAGAAATATTTAGTATTACTGGACAATATGGATGGTTCTCCTAACCTTGCAGAGTTTATAAGTTAGGACATGAGTAGAAACACTGCGATTTATTTTAACACTCATGAAAGCATTTAAGTACCATTAGTCCAATTATGTAGGATAAACTCTGAATAATGCACAGTTGTTTAGATCTTGGCTTCATAACCTGGAGGCATGTACATTACACAAATATTTATTAGATCCTTCAGTATTACTAGCTTTGTGAATAAGAGAGGAAAGATAGGATACCTCCAATATAACATGATAGACTCACCAAAAATTAATCTGTGTTTGTTCTGAAATAAAGAAAATAGATGAAATAGGAAATTAATGAAAAAATGAGAAAGCCACTGCTTGTAGGATGGATGACGTATTCTGGACCTGACATGATGCTCATAAATTTATAGATTATTTTACTGAATACTTATAGCTGACAAAAAAAGTCTTTATAGTATCTTTGTTAGTGACATGAAAACCTAGGGCCAGAAGAAAAATAACTTGCTAAATAAAATCTGGTGAAATTAGAGTTTACTGCTCAATCATGGCTATTCATTTTTGTCTATAGCTGAAACCATAGCAACGTTATTTTCTTTGTGTCTTACAGGTTTTAAAAATGTCTTTGGTAAGAAAGATGTGCTGGGGGGCCTGCCCCTTAGCTCCGTTCTCTAAGTGGCTGCTTCAACCAAGCAGTCAGGCTCAGGTTGCTGTGGTTCGATCCCCACAACTCAAGCCAGCCAATCCTGCCCTGAAGGCATTCCGAGCAAAAAAAAAAAAGAAAGAAAGAAAGAAAGAAAGAAAGAAAGAAAGAAAGAAAGAAAGAAAGAAAGAAAGAAAGAAAGAAAGAAAGATGTGCTAATATGTACCTTAAATCCCAGTCTTTCAGATGGCTGGGGCAGAAAGAATGCAAGTTTAAACTCAGCCAGGGCAACGCAGTGACTTAACAGGACTCTCTCAGAATTAAAACAAAAGAAAATGTTTAGAGATGTCTAGAGTAATGGATTGAAGTTAGTACACTAGGAATTAATAGGTTAAAAAATTTCTGTACATATTCAGCTAAAAATAGTGCTTGCCTGGAAATACATGATCTACTATGCATGAATAAGAGTGAATAAATTAATGAGACAATTAATAAGTAAAAAATAAATACATTAAAAATCCAGAAATTTTAGCAATGTAGAACTGTCTCACTATCTCTGAGTATAGTTTTTTATGGGTTGTCTGCTTTACACATAACTTTGTTTCATATTAAGGCCAAGATTTTTTAAATACCATTTATATACTTCATTGCAAATCAAATATTGCTTAAAAAGAATTAAATTTTAGAAACCAAACACATAAACACCTTTAAGCTATCATATCCCCCTGAAAGAAAAGACTGATCTTTAACTGCTTCACAAATGAACTTTTACTTTCATAGTCAGCATAAGTTTCCCTTATTACTTTTTATAATATTTGAGTCTTTAAACCAAATAAATAAAAACGTGTCCATCGTTGAGTACCAGAAGAAATCGAAAACGTGAAAGTCTATTGTTAGCCCAAGCACAGAGTTATGTGGAATGATTTTCACTCTTGGCAAAAACAATGGGAAAATTCATTAGCCACTCCAGTGTGAGCTTTGGTGCCTTCCACTCTAGGGAAGTCCAGAAACAAAGTGAGATCAGAAATTTTCACTAATTTCTGGCCTTCTATTTCTCTCCATCCTGGCAGCGGTATATGGAAAACATATTTGCCCAAAGGCAATCTGAACTTTTTCTGAACTTCTGAGCACATCCACCCTTAGTCATAAAAAAAAAAAAAATAGAACCTCTTACTTCTTGCTTAGCATGGTCTATTGAAAATACCAATGAAGCATTTAGTGATTTCTCTCAATCCTTCCCAGTCAAAATTCTTTCTCTTTTCTTAGTTAGCACATATATACACTATTATACCAAGGCCTGGACGTGTACAATTAGCATCAGAAAATGTTAAATCAGTGTTCTTCACAGAATAAAATAGATGATATTTCCAAAAATTTCCCTTTCTGATTTTCTATCTCCCAAACTAAGGCAAAAGGAATACAAGAACAATGCTTAACTGACTGAGTCTGCTGATAAAATTTTTAAGGTCAGTGTTTCTTTATCTGGTTAGCCTCCCAAGTCATTTGACCAGTTAGTGTGGGCCATATGAAAATAATTGTAAATGAAGAGCAGAGATGGTATTTGTTTGGTTAAGTGTTACATTATGATTGCTTGTGTTACAGAATTTTTCAAAGATAAAATATTTCTTCCAATCAGTGCTTCTTAAAGACTAGTTTGATTTATTCAATCTATTCTACAGATATACCTAAGTATATCTCTTTCCCCTTCTTTCATTTGTCCTTTTCGCCATCCCAGTATTTCCTTCCCATTGAATGAATTCTTTCTCTTTCATACTATCTGTTGTACCTTTTAGATTTTATTTACTCTTTCAGGTTCTCATACTAGTAAGATAATACAACGTTTACACATTTGTGGATCTGATTTATTTGACTTACCGATACAGTCTCTAGCGGCATCTATTTATCTACAAAAGGCTTGAATTTATCTTTTATAGCTGAATTGTGTAAAATAGAGAAACACAACGTGTATTAGAAAAATAAGTTGCTCATAGAAACTAGACAAAAGGATCCCTCTAGAAGAGAGTGACATTCTAGAAGCAATTCAATAGCAACATGTATCATATTTAGCAGGAGGTTTGGAGCCAGCTGGAGACAATAGTAATTCCACTATTTTTTTTTGGTCTTTCTTCATTTCTGAAATGCTGTTGTGCAAATCTGGGATGTGGTTACAGGCTAGCCGGGCCACTCTGACCAATTTCCTTGTACTGCTTCTTGGTTGCACGTAATCCAAGCTCTTCTCTCTGGGGTCCGGATGTGTGCATGTGAGTTCCCTGAATGTATATTTCTTCTAAAGGGAAAAGACCACTCTGAAAAGCCACAGTCAGGAATCCCACCCTCAGACCTGGAGCAGGAAGAGCTCCTTACTGTGCTCCCACTGCTGGCTGATCCCCCACGACCCTATCTGGAAACTCACCCAGCTTGGCATTAGCAGACACCAAAGGCAGGGCCAAACTCTACCTCCAAGGATTCAATGTCTGTGGGTTCTGTGTTCCTCCTTTCCTTGGGCCAGGCACTGGTGGCTGGGGAAAGGAGACAGACATGGTCTGTAATGACTTATGTCCTCCTCAGTACTAGACACTTACAGAATTAGAAGGCTCAAATCCCACCTCTCTTTGAGCAACCCTGGGTCCACACCACTCTCCTTGAATTGGATTTTCAAACATTGGTGTAATTGGAATGAGGGAAAGGGATAGAGTTTGGAAAGCAGCCAGGTGTGAGGCGAGGCATGCCACAGGAACACTAAGACAAAAGGCAAGGTGCCTGGGCTATGCGCAGGCCCCAGACCTCAATGCTGAGCCATCCCTGAGGGATAGGCTCAGGAGGCACTGCTCCTGGC
>NW_004524580.1:19734893-19745305 GCF_000260255.1 Octodon degus
TTAGTCATTCTTTTCTTCTGGAGCCTGACTGCTTTTTTCTTCATCTGGGCCAAGACTTCCTCTAGAAATTGCAAGCCCAGATTTCTTTCATGCTACAGGAGACCACGCTCAGTTTAAAATTTCCTGCCCCTGCCCATTTGCTGACTGTAACCATCCCCATAGGTGAAGGACATCACCTCTAGGAGGAGCAGACCCCTTCTGCATCTCAGTCTCCCCTTTCTTGACTCATCAGTTCCCCCTTGACATGGGCAGAAGTCAATCCCCCAGGATCAGGGGCTCATGTTCCCCATTGTAGGGAACTTGATGGGATGGGCAAGGCCTGTTCATTTTAGACTTAGACAATATCCAGTAGCCATAGAAACTGGGAAAGGAACCCTGCAAAAACCCCATATTTATGGCTTGCTTGAGGCTGGAATCTTAAAGAAATGCCAGTCCTCCTGGAATACTCCTTTCCTGCCGGTTCAACAGCTGTCAATGAATACAAACTAACAGTTCCAGAACTTGCATGTTGTCAATGTGCTATTCCTCACGCTGCACCCCACTGGCCCCAACTCTTACACAGTGCTGAGCCGCCTTCCCCATCTTGGACCTGGTGCACTGTGCCGGATTTAAAAGGGGATCCCTTGTCCTTGGGATCTCGGGCATTGTTTGCTCTTAAGGGGGAAGAACCTGATCATGGTCTTAAGTGTCAACTCACCTGGACAAGGTTCCCCCACAGATTAAGAACTCCCCCACCATATCTGGGGAGGCCATATTCAGGGACCTGGTACCCTTTAGTCAGGAAAACCCTAATGTTTCCTTGCAATGTGTTGATGACCTGCTCCTGGCGGCCAGTACTAAAGAGACATGGCACTCAAGCACTGAGAAATCGCTCATCTACTCCAAGACAAAGGGTACTGAGTGCCCATGAAAAAGTCCAAATCTGTGCAATCAGTCAAGTTCCCGTGTTCATACTTAAGGATAGGACTCAAATGCTGTTGGCAGCTCTCATGCAAGCTTTCCAAGGTCTCAAAGAGCCAAGCACGAGAAAGGACATTAGAGAGTTTCTGGGAAAGTTAGGGTACTGCCACTTCTGGATTCCTAACTTGGTAGCTATTGCTAAGCCCTTGTAGGAGGTACTTAAAGGCAAGAATGGTTCTCCATTAAATGGGAGCCCCAAGTGCCAACTAGCCTTTGACACTCTCAAGGAGGAGTTATTGAGTGCCCTATCTTGGCCCTCCCAGATGTCACTATTTGTACATGAGAAAGAAGGTATATAGCTCGGGGCATGCTTGTGCAGTCTCTGTGACCTTGGCAGCCTCACACGGCATACTTGTCCAAGTCGCTAGACCATGTGGCAGCAGAGTGGCCTCCCTGCTTATGAGCCCTGCCATCGTCATGAAAGGAGCTGAAAAGTTAACTGTGGGACAGATCATAGATGTTTGTACTCTCCATGCAGTTTAATCCCTACTGGGGGAACCAATGGTAAATGGCTATTGGGAACTGGGCTGGCCCAATACTGAAGGATCCTTCCAGAAGATCCCAGGTTAACTCAAAAACAATCTGGGCTCTCAACCCAGACTCATTGCTGCCCAAATCTACGGAGCCACCTGAACGTGACTGTGGTAAATCAAAAGAGATAGTCTGCTTGGCATGACCAGACTCCCTCTAAGACCCTGATTTGATCCTGTCCTTAGATGGCTATTGTATGGTAATAGACGGAGTCTGAAGGACAGAAGCAGCGATTGTCATCATAGATCAAATTGTTTAATCAGAGCCACTTCCCCCTGGAACTTTGACCAGAGGGCTGAAATGACATTCCTCACTTGGGCTCTGGCATTTGGAAAAGATAATGGTTCTTGATATACCTTTGTCACTCTTCATATACACAGAGCCATCTGTAGAGAGAAGGGACTCTTGACAGCAGGGGGTAAAAATATAAAAAACTCACAAGAAACATTAAGGTTGCTACTTCAGTGTGGCTACCAAAAAGGGTAGCTGTTATACATTTCCTGGACACCAAAAGGGGGTCTCTTTGGAGGCCTGAGGCAACTGTGCCACTGATGTGGTCACCAAACAGGCAGCCACTATGGAGACCCCAGTCTCCACAAAGATACTCTTGATGCCCTACTAAAAAGGCCATCTTATTCTGAAGCTGAGTTAAAGTGAGTTAAGTCAGAGGGAGCAAGTGAGAAAAATGGATAGCAGGTGATGACAGGAGAAACTATGTTCTTTCCCAAGTCTTTGGGACTTTTGTAATGCATGACCTACATACCTGCCTTCCTTTAGGAAAAACTTATATCCCCAGACTTTGGACACTGTGCTCCTCTGTGGCTGAGACATACGCCCTTGACTCCCACAACAAACCCACACATCAGGGCCACCACAAGCATGATGTCAGGAAGTATGGGACCACCCCCTTTGAAGATGTCGAGGTCAGCTTCACCAAGGTTAAGCCACCAACTGGAAATGGGAAATACCTGCTAGTCCTGATTGGCACCTACTCAGGTTGGGTGGAGGCCATGAGGACTAGGACTAAAACTTTGAGTGAGGTAATCTAGGTTTTTCTGGATTTGGTCATGTGCTGATATGGACTCTCCATGACTGTTGGGTCAGATAATGGGCCAGTGTGCTAAGTAAAATAGTCCAGGAGCTGGCCTCTGCTCTAAGGATAAAATCAAAACTCCACATGGTTTACCAGCCCCAGAGTTCTGAGTACGTAGAAGGACAGACCATACAATCAAGTGCATCCTGGACAAGCTATATCAAGAGTATAGCTTGACACGACTTAGACAACTATTTTGCCTATGGCCCTCTTTTCTGTGTAAACTGTACCAAAACGGTCTTATGCCCTTTGAGGTCATGTGTGGCCGGACTCCCCCCTGGTGTCCCTGATGAAAAGATGTGAAGAAATTGGGTCAATCAACCTCTGTCACCAGATGAAGGCACTTCTTTGGGTCCTTGAGGAGCTGTGACCAACCTGTATATCACCCAGTCCCCTTGCATGTACCCTTGCAACCTTTGTAGCCTGGGAGCCAAGTTTTGGTCAAGGACTAGAAGGATGAGTCCCTCCATCCCAGGTGGTGTGGGAGGCTGTGAAGTCCTACTAACCAGCCCCACTGCCCTTAAAGTTTTAGGGCTTGTTCCATGGATCCATCACTATGTGTGAAGCAATGGTCCAGAACCCAGACAACTGCCCAGTGAGCCAATTCCATGGGGCACGAAGACAGCACTTTTACCCCGCTATCACAGCAATTGCCTGAGAAAAAAGTTCCACCACTGTCAGGCTTACTGCCTGTGTCTCCCTCTTCCTGCTCATTTTCAGGCTTATGGTCCAGTCAGGCACTGTAGAACTAGCTTATAAATTCACAGTGACTTGGGCGCTGGGGGGAGCAAGTATAAATTAGTTTGCTTTACTGGGAGCATCAGTTCCCCTTAAAATTAATATAGATGTATGGAAACTATGGCTTCTAGAAATTTTCACTGATGCATAAGAGAATCTAAGAACCTTTCTGGTCTATGTGGTCCTAATAAAAATTTAGAAAGATGAAATAAAACAGGTTGAGATTTATTTTTGGCCAGAAAGCCAGGACAATGATTGTCATTCAATAGCAGAGTGCAATTGTCCCTGGTGGGGTTGCAAATCTATTGGGATTTGTGCAAATGGGGAATCTTGGATCAAAAAGGATGTGGATATCCCTGCAGAAGTGTATCATTTTCCAAGCCAGAATGCAAACTGGGACTGTGCCTATGGCTAGGACTAACCACTAAAACTCAGAGAAAGGACACTGGCTCACAGAAAGCACACAAGGACTTAGACTTTATCTGCTGGGAAATGACCCAGGAATATGTCTTACTATTCGTAAAGTAATATGGGCCTCGATCCTCTCCCTTGCAGAGTATGGTCTCAGATGTCAGGACCACAACTGGTTCTAATTCAATCCATACCTTGATGGAAGTCTATGACTTACTAGATAGGACCTGGTGAGCTCTAAACTTTAGCCATATCAATCTGACTTAAGACTGCTGGCTGTGTTATGACTAGACTACCTTTTTATAAAGGGTTAGCCTCTCCTATAAAACCTGTTTGGTCCAATGTCAATTGTTTCAAATGAGAGGCAAACCCAATTCCGTCAACCTGCATAGATGATGGCTAAGAAAATGCAACCTGCATGGGAACTAAAAACCCCAGTCATATGGTTCCTTGCAATTTTCCCAAGGGTAGCATGCTCACATGTACAAATGAGTGATAAGGAAAATTTAGGTTGGACTGGACCAGGTACAACTTCTGATATTGGAAGAAAATCCTGGGTATGTTTTTTTCTTCTGTATTTTAGGGAAGGGTCTACAGGGTGTTCAGGGTCTCACTACTAGATTGGACTTGTAGTGATTCTCCCAAGAGCTGGGATTATAGGTGTGTGCCACCACGCACAGTCTCAATCACTGTCTCAGCATGCCCCGGAGGCGGGGCCGGCACAGCAGGCCCAGAGAAATCCTGGGTATTGACCTGTATAGATAAATTTATGAACACCTCCCTAGTTTAACGAAAAGAGCATATCCTAGAGGGGGGAATGTTATGGAAAAGGGAACCAAATCTATGCTATTTGGTAATGTAGTGTCCTTTTAAAGCTTAAGTTTCTGTTTCCTTAAGTTTGTGTCTTACAAATATTACCATTGTGGCCCAATCAGATACCACCCCACGCTATGTCAGAAGCTGTAGCCATGGCTGCCTAACCCAATACCTCTCCATGCTTTGCACACCCTCCACAGCTAATGAGAATACAAATACCTTTGTTCTTTTGTCACAAGCTAAACCCATGCTTTATAGGAGTATTTCTGCAGCTATATGAAATCATATGAGGAAAAGCCTAACCACCCTTTTTAGTCTGGGACTAAAATTGTATCAATATTCTTCCCTCCTGCCCCTCAGGGTTGGTGCATGTTGCTTTGCTGGGTTCCCCATTGGTGGCTAATAAACTTGCTTGTCTCTGCATCCTGCCTGCACTAGTGACTCAACGAAGTGAGCACCTTTGCCACAACTTGGAGGATACAGATCACAGTTTTCTTATATTGTGCTATCATTTGTTTTAGTATCAATATTGCTCAGCCTCCATGAAACCAATTGAGTAATTTTCTCTTCTGAGATTGTGTGAATCTTCGTTACGTATTTGGTAGAATTTTCCAATAAATACACCACGCATTTCTATGTATAAGTGCATCTATACTTCTCCTTTTAAATAAGCATTTGATTTAATTAGCGAATATAGGACTATCAGGTGGTTTATAAGCTTTCACTGAGTTTTAGAGTTTATGACTTATGATGAATTGTTTAATGCAAGTCAAGCTTACAAGCATAAGCTGTTCATAATATAACTTTCTTAGCCTTTGAAGAGCTGTAGGAGCCATATTTGTATCCTGTTTTACTTCTAGCATTTGTCCATTGTATATCCCGCCTTTTTACTTCTATCACTCTTGCTGAAGACCATTAATTTCATAATTTTTAAAGAATTAATATAGTGGGGCTGGCGAGATGGCTCAGTGGTCTAAAGCACCTACTTGGAACAAGCTTGACAAAGCACAGGGACCGCGGTTCGATCCCCCAGCACCACATGCCAGCCAGCCCCGCCCCCTGGTGGGCTGAGCTGGCCACACACACACACACACACACACACACACACTAAATAAATAAATAAATGTTTAAAAAAAAGAATTAATATAGTATTTATTTCATTAGTTATCGCTATTATTCTCTGCCTTTCATTTGCAGATTTCTGCTCTTGTCCTTATTATTTCAGGTTTTGCCTTTTCTGCACATTTCACTCTTGCTTTTTAAATGTTTGAATTTATAAGCTAGGTTACTGATTTGAGTAATTTTCTCTATTTCTTTAAACACTATAAGCACGTTGTGCTATAATTTTCCTCTCAAGATCGCTTCATTTATATTCCACATATTTCACTATGCTGTAGTCTCATTTCCATTCATTCCAACACATTTGTATTTCCTCTGAGACGTCCTCTTCTAATCATGAATTATTTATATGTTTAGTATTCGATTTTCAAATGTATAGAGATTTCCTTGTTGTCTGTTATTAATTTTCATTTAATTCCATTATGCTTAAAGCATATGCTCTAACATAAGACACATTCTTTTAAAGTTGGTTTTAAGTCTCAAGGTTTATTCTCTCTTGGGGGATGTTGCATGCCTTCTTCAAATAATGCACACCTGACTGTGCTTGGGAAGAATATTCTATAAATGGCAGTTACATGATTATAGTTTAAGGTGCTTAGGTCTTCTACGCTTGATTATTTTTTGCCTTAAGATTCTATTAATTTTTTGAGGAGGAGTTATCGAACTTTCTAAGTATAATTCTGGAGGGCTGGCCAGATAGCTCAGCAGACTAAAGCACCTGCTTAGGCAGAAGCAGGGACCCGGGTTTGATCTCGCATGTGCTGTACCGGCCCCACCCTTGGGGCGCCCTGAAATGGCTAATGATTCTGGGCGTGGTGATGCAAGCCTATAATCCCAGCACTTGGGAGGCTAAAAAGATGAGTATCACTAGGAGTCCGATCTGTGTAGTGAGGCCCTGTAGACCCTGTAATAAATACACAAAAAATAAAAATATATATGAAAATAAATATAATCATGGTTTTGTCATTTTATGAATTACTTATTTACTGCTTAATTGCTTCATTAATATAAGACTTGATGAAACACAATCTCAAAATTTCTGCTTTCATTATAGCAAATATTCTTTTCAGAAACTAGAGTGACAAAATATTAGAAATCTGATGCATTGTATAGAGATACTTGCAAAGTCACTTGCAAGTTTTTGGAATGAAATATGAAGCAGATTTTGTTAGGGGGAGAAATGTGTAATTGCTCTGCTGTTCTTAAAAATTTAGTTTGGTGTAATTTTATAACATAAACATTTTATGTAAAAATTACATGGTGTTCCTTAGTAGACAACTTGGATTTAACTTTCTGTGCTAAATACTGTGTAATAACACTTTCTTTCTAGCATATAGCAAAGCCATGATTAAAACTGTTGTCAGTGGGATCTGATTTATCCAACTTTTGTACTCTCTTTAATAGGCTCATTGACTATCTTTATTAGAAAGATTCCTATCAAATTTGCAATGAGAAAGCTTTCTATCCCCTTATTTAGGGATTTCAAGTTTCACAGCCACCAAAGGAAAGTCTCCCCTAAAGGAAAACTTAGGGAATTTTCTTCCTGATAGTACTATTATCTAATGAATCACAGCTGACTTTGTTGGCTAAGTAGTCTCAGAAGAAAGTTTTATAATGTGTCCAGGGTTCAATAATTGCTGAATAAGTGTATCTTTATATAACAGGAAAATAAGAAAACTCTGTAGTAAGCATGTTAAGCAAAGTTTTAATTAAAAACAGTTCCACAGCTGGAGGCAGACTTTCTCTCAACTGTGTATTTTTTTCAAAATTCTCCAAAATATTTTAAAGCAATCTCCACTTTTACTTGTTACAAAGAGTTATAGGCCTCTAATGGATATGAACAGAATCATTTTCAGCCCATATAATTAATAGGGTAACAGACCTACTTATATATTATAGTCAGCCAACGAAGGGCATGTGTAGAATTAAAAGCCCACCCCATCTCCCTTGGGTATGACCTCAACTTTGGAGAAGATAATAGAAGTGGCTTATGTAAGAAATTAGTTCCTGATGTTTATGGCCATGAGCCACAGAATATTCTGTTCATTTTAAAATGAAAATAAGTTTGTTTTGTTTTGTTTTGTTTTGTTTTCTGGACAATACCTTATTTGCATAACTGCATTATGTCACTTTGTTAAAAATGATCTCAGGTGCAAACTTTCTTCATACTTTCCAATTTGCATCACTGCTGTGTTCTGCCACCATTTTCTTTTCTTGTCTTTCCTTTTTTTTATTTCTCTTAGCTCTATTTGTTGCCAGTGGCGGCCTGACATTACAAAGAAAAGGCTAATGAAAAAGGCCTGTGACTTTGTGAATTTCCAAAAACAATGTACTATGTTTGAGTTTTTATAAGTCATGTTAAATGTCTTCAGTTCTTGGGTGATTTCAATAAACCACTTTAAAGGAGTTTTTCTATGAGGAAATCAATCCCCAGGACATATACTTTCTCATTGCTTCATATCCTTATTTTTTACATGATTGCCCTGGAATTATCTAAGAACATCTGGGAGAGCTTTGATTGCAAAACCTAAACTGTTTTGAGTGCAAAGCATTTTGTGATTCTTAGTTTTGTTCATGCAGAATCTTGTGTTCTCTTTTTTTTCAGTCTATTCATGTAGATACCTTGTTCAATATTTTTTAAAAGGGTGAGAAAACTTCAATTTCCTAGAGACAGATTTCCTCATCAAACAAGAGGGAATCTAATTTTACACTTACTTTTAGATTGCAGTCAATACTATGTAGGGTGAAAAAATTCATACAAAACTAGAATAGAGACACTATATGAAACACATGTTGTAAGGCTTTATCTTTACTTTATTATTTTTTTATTGTGATGAGAACCCCTAACATGAGATCTATTCACTTAACAAATTTTTAAGTGTGTCATGTGTTATTGCTGACTGTGGGTACTATTTGTATAATAGGTATCTGAAAAAGATTCATCTTGATTAACTATCATACTGTATATTAACAGAAGTTCATTTCTCTTCCTGAAAGCCCTGAAGACCACCACCCTACTTTTTAGTTCTATGAATTTGGCTATATCAGAAAACTCATATAAGTGTAACCCTATATTTGTCTTTCTGTATCTGGCTTAGGCAATGTATCCTAATAATCCCAATGTTCATCCATATTGCTGTTCATTATAAACTTCTTTATTTTTAAGGCAGAATAATATTTCATAGTATAGACACATCACATTTTCTTACCCACTCACCTGTACATGGACATTAAACTCCTTTTCACATCCTGACTACTAGCAAATAGGGCTGCAATAAAAATGGAAGCATAATAGTTCCTAAAGATGCTGATTTCCTTTGGATAAATTCTCAGAAGTGGAGTTGCACAAATATATGGATTTTTTTTAATTTCCTGAGAAATACTGTTTGCCATAAGGGCTGTATCACTGGCCCACCTAGTCATGGTGTATAATGCTTTCATTTTCTCCATATATTTGCCAGTATTTGTTCTATTTATTTTTCAGAAAAAAAATTTAAGTAGCTTTCATTCAAAGAGTTATAAAGTGGTCTCACTGTAGTTTTCAATTGTTTCTATAGCAATTGTAGAAATTTAAAAATTTTTTTAATCCTTTGCTTATTTATTTATATGGTACAAGGTCTCACTGTGCAGCTTGGACTCATAGTGATCCTCCTGTCTCAAATGTCCCTGTGCTGGGATTACAGGTATGTGCCACCACACCCAGTTTCATTGGCAGGCACAGCATGCCTGGAGTTCCAGGACCAACATGGCCTGCAGTACCAGGGATCCAATCCAGGTCTTTGTGCTTGCCAAGCTATCTCCCCAGTCTCCATTGTAGTAATTTCAAACATCACTATTATAGACACCTGCTGGGCATTTCTATATCTGATTGTGAAAAATGTCTATTCAACTCTATGGTAATTTTTTTTAATGTAATATATTTTTATAGATGTAGATAACATAGGAATTCTTACATACACTTTAACTCAGAATCTGAACTTAAAGACTTCATCATGCCTCATCCTTCTGTAGATCTCCGTGCTTGAGACTGCCACACAACACTCAAGAAATGTTTCTTCAATTGATCATTGATGAATTAGTGGGGAATCCATACACAAATAATCATTTTTTTTTACATGCAGGGTTTCATTCTAATTTTAAAGTTATTTAGTAAAATTTAATGTACCAAAAGTTGAACAGATCAGTCTAATTTTTGAGTCTTTTTTTTTTTTTTAACTTTAAGGAAGGGTCTACAGTGTGTTCAGGGTCTCACCACCAGATAGGATTCATAGTGATCCACCTATTTACAGCCTCCCAAGACCTGGGATTACAGGTGTGCACCACCACGCACAGTCTCAATTGCCATCTCAGAGTGTCCCGGGGTGGGGCCGGCCTGGCAGGCCCGAGGATCAAACCCTAGGCCCTTGCACCAGCTTGAGGGTGCTTTAATCCACTGAGCTATTTGTCCCGCCCTGAGGGTCTTGTTTTTTCTATTAGATACAATTTTAAGGGTAAAATGAGTATCAGACTGATACGGCTGCAGCCCTCCACTGGTTGATATTTTAATAATTCCGGTGTCCACTGATGCACCTTTGCACACTTGGCTATGAGTTTATAGTCATGATTTAATAACTAGAAAGCTATCATTAAAAGGAATTGTTGTATTACTTAAGAAGGGAATTTTAAAAGTAAGCTACGTAAATAACTGTCTCCAAAACTCCATGGCTGACATTTGAATATTTGGAATTCTGAAACTTCTGAGATA
>NW_004524580.1:19745405-19751579 GCF_000260255.1 Octodon degus
ATCCTTCCAAGGGCTGGGATTACACATGTGTGCCACCATGCCCAGTCTCAATCACCGTCTCAGCACGCCCGGGGTCGGGGCCAGCACAGCAAGCCAGGAACTGAACCCTGGTCCCTGAGTCCGCTGAGCTATCTGGCCAGGCCAAAACTGCTGTTCTTGGGGCCGGGGAGATTGCTCAGTGGAATAAGTGCTTTCCTGGCAAGTGCAAGGGCCTGAGTTCAATCCCCAGTTCTACCAAAAAAAGTAGCTCATTTTCAACGACATAATTTTGTCTCGCGTGTTTCCTCATTTCAGTGTACAGTCTGATGTCTTAATAAATTGATATGACTATACAGCCATCACCAGTGTGCAGTTTTGTGATAACTTCATTGAAAAGGTTTTGTGTGTTTGCTTTCAGCGAATATCTAGTCCCATACCCACATCCAACCAAGCACCGATTTGCTTTGTGTCTCTTTTATTTTGTCTAGAAATTTCCTGTCAGTGGAATAAGATACTGTATGGACTTTCCTTGGCTTTCTTCCTCACTTACTATGTTTCTTTTGAGGTTCAGTTATGTTATTTCACCTGTTAGTAGTTGGTTGTTTTTCACTGGTTAGTAGTGTTCTATCATAGAGATGGTCCATACGTTATTTATTGTTTCACCAGATATTGGATATTTAAGTTGTTTACAGTGATTTTAGCTATCATACATAAAGTTATTATGTGTATGTTTGGAGATATATTATTATATCTCTTAGAAAAATAACTTGTAATGGGGGCCGAGAGATAGCTCAGTGGACTAAGCACCTGCTTAGGCAAGCACAGGGACTGGGGTTCGATCACATGTCGCACCTGCCCTGCCCCCAGGCGCACTGAGCCACAGAGACCAGGTGTGGTGCCTCAGGCCTGTCATTGCAAGGCTGGGGAAGCTGCAAACAGGAGGATCACTATGGGTCCTCCCTAAATAGTGAAACCTCGTACCAAATACATAAAAAACAAGAAAAATAACTAGTAATGAAATTTTGTATGTCACATGTTTAATGTTCTGAGAAACTAACAAAATGGTAGAGTCCATTTTAAAGGAGTGTAGCAGCCCACACCTGTAATTCTGGCTTTCTAGGAAGTTGAAGTATAAGGATTGCAAATATGAACACAACCTGGACAATTTAGCAAACTAGCATGACCCTGTAACAAAATAAAATATATAAAAATAAGTTGCTTAGGGCTTGAGCTCTAGCTCAATGCAAAGGAACTAGATACAATCCCCTGTACTAGTGTGTGTGAGAGAGAGAGAGAGAGAGAGAGAGAGAGAGAGAGAGAGAGAGAATAGTTAATGAAAAATACTTGTAGGGTTGGCCAAATAGATCAGCAGGATAAAATGCCTGCAAGTAGGTGCAGGGGCCTGGGGATTCGATCCCTGGGCCTGGCATGCCACCCCCGCCCCCAGGGCACACTAAGAGGGCAGCTGAGACTGGGTGTGGTGGCGTGCTTGTAATCCCAGCTCTTGGGAGGCTGTAAACAGGCAAATCACTACAAGTCTGATCTAGTAGTGAGACCCTGAACAGCCTATAGACCCTTCCCTAAAACACAGAAAAAAAAAAAGAAGAAAAGAAAAGAAAGAAAGAAAAAGGAAAACTACTTGTAAATCTTACTTCTAATATTCATTCATTTCAACCAACCATCTTATAAATGAGAGTAAGGGCTTGATGTAAATCCATCAGAAATGCACAATTTTTAAAGTATTCATTTTCATTGTGTCACTCTACCATATATAAATTAAAAAAAAAAAAAAAAAAAAAAACACCTTTCTCAGGCTATCTTTTTCCCAGGAAAGAAATTTACTTATAATAAAAGCCACGCAGCTTAGCCCCATGTAGTGCATTAGCCTTGACTGTGGCTACTTCGCTGAGGCCCCCTCTTCTAAGACCTCCCTCCACGCTCTGGAGGGCTTTATGCCTGGACCACAATGAGGATGGAAGAGTGATGAAAGGAAGGCAAAGCCCTGCTAGTAAAACCTCTTTCTGGACGTCGAGTGTTTGGCTTCCTTTCCTCTGGACTAGGGCGGGAACATGGACTTCCCTCTGTAGTGAAGACCTGCAGCCTGAATGCTGCTTTTCCACAGCAAAGAGTGAAACAGGGAACCCAAAGGCCTGCGAGGGATGAAATCAAAGGAAGAGCTAAGACACACTCACCGGGGAGGTGACAAGAGAGGGAAAGACTTCTCACAGTCACGAAACAAATGACTCTGAGACTGAGAGGGGGAAGACAATGTGCAGTATCCAGTGATAAAATAAATAATAAGAGTGTAATCCCTTGCAACAGCCATTGAGCAAGAAAGAGAAAGTTCGTGAAAGAGCATCATGTCCCCTCCATTCACTGGGTCATGGTGTCTAACCACTTAGGAACATAATGCTGCAGCAACTTCAAATTTAGAAATAGAATAACCTCCTCTACCTACCTCAGAGTCCTTATAATCATTCAGATTTACCAGCCTGTGGATGTCTAACTATTTCTGTCACCAAAATAAAGTAGTTTTTCTGTCAGTCAATTTATTCAGCTTTTCATGTTCTGTAATGCAATCGTTTGCCTTGGAATGCTTTCTTGAAAAGCTTAAACAACATTGTCTTCCCTGTAATCTCTTCAAAGGTGATTGCACCACACGTATGTATTCTTTATGTGCCATACACTGGGCTCAGCTGTACTACACTTGCACCTTGCATTTCTAGCATATTCTACACGATATTCTAAGTAGGATCTTTTAGAGTTGTCGATCCAGCAAGGCGAATGGCTGCTATGATTAATCAGTGTCAAGCAGCTCTTCCCTGCACCTGCTGTCCTATGTCAGCCTAAGCTCCAAAACTTCTCTTTCCAGAGTTGCCTCTCTATTCTCTAACCTTATTTTGCAACTCATATCCTGAGATCAGCTTGGTGAATTTTTTGTTAAATGATTGTTAATGTTTCCTGATAAAAATTAAAATTAGTGAAGGATTTAATGTAGAACAGATTTTTGTGAGTGTAGGCTAAACATTTCTGAGGTATAAAGTAAGATGAAATTATTTACTGTAAGAGAAACATCTAGTTAATATGGAGATGAGTCAAAAATAATTCTAGGGGGCAGGGGAGATGGCTCAGTAGACTAAGTGCTTCCCTGGAAAGCACAAGGACCTGAGTTCAATCCCTGGTTCCACCAAAATAATAATAATAATAATAATAATAATAATAATAATAATAATAATAAAAGGGCCAGCCAAATAGCTCATTGGACTAAAGCACCTGCTTAAGCAGTCCCAGGGAACAGGGATCAATCCCCATCATCAGATGCTGTGCTGGCTCTGCCCCCAGGGTGGGCTGAGATGGTGGCTGAACTGGGCGTGGTGACACACGCATGTAATCCCAGTGCTTGGGAGGCTGAAAACAGGAGGCTCACTATGAGTCCAATCTATGTAGTGACACCCTGTACTAATAGGTATATAAATTATTATTAATTATTATTATTATAGGACATGTGAGATGTACTAATAAGTACAATGTGCCACAGAAGTACCTCAGAAAAAGGTACTATAAAAGAAAAAAAAATTGGTTACAAAGGGGCAGCGGAAATCACCTGGTCCAGTGGTTCTCAAGTGCTAGTGAGAATCAAAGGGCACTGGAGCTCCTGTGAAGGCGCAGCTTCCTTAACTGCATCCCTGAAATGTCTGATTCCATGAAGCTGGGTGAACCCTAACATTACATTTCTAATACTGTTTCAGTGATGTTGCCAGCACTAGTTTGGTATCACGATGAGAATCCCTGCTCTGATAAAGAAATCACCCAACAACAAATGAAGATGCTGTGGGGGAAAAGGAACCCTTCTCCAATGCTGGCGGGAATGTAGACTGATGCAACCATTATGGAAATCAGTGTGGAGACTCCTTAAGAAACTAGGACTGGAAATCCCATTCAATCCAGCTATCCCCCTCCTGGGAATTTTCCCAGAGGAACTGAAAACATCATATCATAGTGATATATGTGTATCTATGTTTTGAGCAGCACAATTTGCGATAGCCAAATCTTGGAAACAACCAAGATGCCCATCACCTGAGGAATGGATGAAAAGGATGTGGTATTTTTATATAATGGAGTATTACTCAGCTATAAAGAATGATAAACTTGAAGCCTTCATATTTAAGTGGATGCCACTTGAAGCTATACTCATAAGTGAAATAAACTAGACCCACATGTGTAAATATCATATAGTCTCCCTATAGAACTATAGTCTCCCTAAGAACTCAAAAGAAGAAATAAAAATAGAAAGGCATAACACAATTAAAAAGAAAGCGAGAACTTGAGGATTAGTTAATGAAGAGAGGGCAAGGAGAAAAGCTCGAAAACATGACAAGGGCAAAGCCATGCATTTATATGCACAAGATGGCTAAGGCAATGGTCCTGAGAATCATCATCATGTTTTTGAAAATAGCAGTTAATTGGTAGGTCTCTCATCCTGATTATATCTGTTGATATCTGTGAACTAAGTAAAATATGTAAATTTTTATTCTTATTTTTTAATATTTTTTATCTTTTTAATCTTTTTTCTTCATATTCTGGAGGGACTCGAAGTTTAACATATCAATACTTGATGGGAAATACCTGTTCTATGTTATGTCTAAGATGTTTGATAATTAGACAGACAGTGAGATTAAGCTGAACTGCCTATGTTATAGGGTAATAATATCATTAAGCTTCTCTTCTGGAGGGTAAACAACTCAAGTTTGCAGACCAAAATTAAAGAAAAAGAAGGGCTACAAAGACAGCTAGCATTTTGGCCCTAGCCTTTCAAGGTCAGTAAGGACTCAGGAAATAAGAGAACCTGTACTGTAACATCCTGTAACTCAGTGGTGTCCCAAATTTTCTGATCAAGGAGATTATGGGGCCACAGAGGAAAGTGATCGGTGATGTAGAGTGTGCCTAAGGAGAGTCACATGGAGAGAAAACATTCTCTCAAGCTTTCACAGAGAGCACATTGGTCAAGGAATGGCCGTGACTCATCCACATGGCTGACACTGACAAAGGATCTACAAACTGAGGTACAGGGTAAAAATCCTAAGAGAATTTTAATGACTTTCTCAGATACAAAACTTACATTTCTTTTTATACAGGTCTTTCTCTTTCTTTGTCTTCACCATCTAGCAGAAAAGAATGAAAATGAAGTATAAAAAGAAAAACCGTATTAATATGATGAGCTGTAAAAGGCTCAAGTCAAAAACTTTGACATTGATAGTCTTACAGAAAATCCACTACTCTTATGGACTATTGGCCTATATTGTGATTTTTGCTGAATTCATGTACCTACAGTATTCAAATGACAATGGAATGCCCTTCTCTGACAAAACTAAACAAAATAGGGGGATACAAATGAACGACCATTTTGTATCTGAATACTCAAAATAGTTAGGATAGATATACAGCTCCATTCTCTTAATGAATAGAGAGGTTTGTTCTAATAGTGTTTGAGACAGGATATACAGGTCCACATCTTGTACAATGAATAACCACTGAGACAACAATATGCCATGTATTAATTATTGAAAATGTGCTAGTAATTGGTTGTGAAACTATCTCATTGCTATTTGATTCTCAATAAAAACATAAATTAAAAAAGAGAAAAGAGAATCACTGCTCTGAGTTCTGCTTGTTCTTTTTACAGATGAAAAAAGCTGAATCAGAGAGGCAAGAACTGTCTCAAACAAGCAGCTCTTATTTGTTGTGGAAGCGGCATTAAGATTCAAATTCCCTGGTTACAATCAAGTTTCACATTTTTTACTGCATGTTTCTCTGAAGCATGTTTATTTATTTTATTTTTTTTCTGTATTTTAGGGAAGAGTCCACAGGGTGTTCAGGGTCTCACTACTAGATTGTACTCATAGTGATCCACCTGTTTACAGCCTCCCAAGAGCTGGGATTACAGGCATGCGACATCATGCCCAGTCTCGATTGCTGTCTCAGCATGCCCCAGGGACAGGGCTGGCACAGCAGGCTGGGAATCAAACCCTTGGCCCTGTGCCTGCTTACAGGCTCTTTAATCCCCTGAGCTATCTGGCTGGCCCGCTGAAGCACATTTAAATGCCATAATTGGGACTGGGGAGATGGCTCAGTGGAATAAGCGCTTCCCTGGCAAGCGCAAGGGCCTGAGTTCAATCCCCGGTTCTGCCAAAAAAA
>NW_004524580.1:19752229-19753347 GCF_000260255.1 Octodon degus
CCAACAATACACAGAGATAAAAGTTTAACTTTTTTATACTGGATTTTTAAAAGTATTTTTAATCTGTTTATTTAATGTCTCCACAATGCTGCCAAGCATTTTTAAAATCAGAGTCCTTATTTTTTAGAAGGGTGCAGCAGGCAATAAATAGGGGGACAATAAGTAAAATAAGCTTGGGTTGCAGGAACATTAGAGCGAAGTCACTGATAAGTGATGCATCAGAGGGGCTGGTGAGGTAGCTCAGTGGACTAAGCACCTACTTAGCAAGCGCACAGATGGTGGTTTGATCCCTAGCACCACATGCCACATCGGCCCCACCCCAAGGGCTGGCTGAGCTGGCCACAGAGTCCAGACATAGTGGCACACACCTGTGGTCCCAGTGCTGGGGAGGCTGAAAACAGGTGGATCACTATGAACTGAGCTGCTTAGTGAGACCCTGTAACAATGAAATGCCTTTTTAAAAAAGTAATACAACAGAACCTAGGGATGAATTAACTGTTTTTAACGTTTCAGTTAATTTAATTAACTTTGTATTTATTATGAAGAAGGTGGTCCAAAAAGGCTGCTCCAAACAGGTGCTTTTGGAGCAGAGAGCTGAAGGAAACTAAGGTGTCTGTCCTGAGAAAGAATGTGGGGAGGAATTGCTCAAGTGGAAGAGTAGCTCCCAGAATGGAAAACTCCAATCGAGAAACAGTGTGGCTTATTTGAGAGAAGAAAACAGGGAGGACATTGGCTCAGGTGAAGCAGTGGCATGTAGGAAAGATCTAGGCTGGGGCCAGACCATGCAGGAACGTATCGGGTGTAATAAAAGTGTTGAGATTAATCCTAAGGATTTTTGGGAGTCACTGAAGGAAACAGATGGCTTGCTTTTGCAGAGAACACCAGGGCTGTAGTACGGAGGATGGAATATGGTCACAAAGCATGAGGGAGCAAGGGGGAAACCACGGGCTTTGCTGCCAAACCAGGAAGGGATGAGGATGGTTTGGACAGGGAATGGGTGCTGGGGCTGAGAAGAGCTTTCCAGAGTGCTTTGCGGGAGAGCTTCATGGACTTCCTGGTAGTTTGTGTGTAGCAAGTACAATGGAAAGATGTCACCGGAAGGGCAGGTCTCCTTAGGG
>NW_004524580.1:19753447-19759326 GCF_000260255.1 Octodon degus
AAAAAAAAAAAAAAAAAGCCATAATTAACTCTTTAATGTTCCATCAGAAGTGTATTCTGAATAGCTCAGCAGTACAATCAGTTGCAATGGTCAATAACATGAATGAAACACGAATTTCCTAAACTAGGCCTTAAACATTTTATTAAGAACTGAAATAGATATAAGCCATATACATATGTGACTCCAGATAACCATTTAATAAATTACCCCAGAATAATAAGAAAATTTAATTAATGCTGAGTTTAGAGATCTGAATATATTCTTTTTTAACAAATTAGAATTTTAAACTTGAGAGGCAGTTTCTGATGAAATGTATAAGTATGCAAGTTATGCCTTGGCAAAAACTACATAAAGGCTTGTTTTGGGGGAAATTAAAGGAGGATTCTGCTTAAGAATTTAATTTCCTAAATCTGAGTTTTACCTACCAAAGGCCTGCAAAAGATTTCTGAATGAGACTCCCCTGGCACTATCTGCTGGAGAGAGATTATTAACTAAAGGGTTCATTATGCAGCTAAAGGTCTGTTTACTTACTGAGCTTAGTTTAGTGCCTGTGGGAGAGCACCTGGGGATTCTATTTCATAGTTCAAGAGACATCAAGCAGCTAGTCATGCAACATCATAAGACTGGAATAAGACTGTTTTTAACTTTCTTACTAAATCAGTACAATTTCTACTTGATCCATAGATTATTACAAATTTTAGACTTACATTTTGGGTCAGTTCACATATTCTAGGGAGGAGATACAAGACAGAATTGGAAGTGAAATAATTGTTTTGTGAGTGGAACTGAATGATACAGGCTGAAGAGAGTAGGGTAAGAACCAGCCTGATACTTGATTTTTTAAAATAATTTTATTGAGAAATCAACAGCAATGAGACAGTTTCAAAACTGATTGCTAGCACAGATTCACTAATTAATACATTGCATATTGTTGTCTTAGTGGTTATTCATTGTACAAGGTGTAGACATGATATCCTGTTTACAAACACCATTGCAACGAATCTCTCTATTCAATGATCCAAAGAATGCAGCTGTATATCTATCCTAACTATTTTGAACATACAGCTACAAAATGGTAGCTCATTTGTATCCCCCTTTTGTGGTTAGTTTTGTCAGAGAAGGGTATTCCATTGTCATTTAAATACTGTAGGTACCTGAATTATTTTGCTGAATTTAGCCTGATACTTGAGAAAGGAGAAATGGTACAAAGATCCTCTGGCTAAAGGATCGATCCAAGAGTGTCCCAGTCCTGCCCCAAAGAGAAAGACTTTTCCATCAAAGGAGTCTGCACTGTTGGGGTTTATTTTTTGTTTTGGGTGCTGATGACTGAACCCATGGCTTCCAGATTGCTAGGCAAACATTCTACCCCTGAGCCAAACCCCAGCCCCAGGAGCCTGAATGGAACAGAAATGGCCTGTCACTTGGCTGACCTCTGTCACGGACATAGTCCTGAACGAGTATAGCTTTAGTCCAGTCCTCTAGAGAGGTCACAAAAGTACAGTGGCTGAAACCTTTAATTACCACAGCTCATGGCTTTCCAAGCTCCCCATTGTGCTCCTTGCATCTCCCTGATCTTCTCCTCCAAGCGCATTTGGAGAACAGTTTCTCCGTGGTGCTCCTACATAGTTCTTTCTGTAGGTTAATGAGTTGATGAGACAAATCAAAGCATCAGCTACCACAGTGATTTCAGAAATTTCCTCTCTTCCAGTTCCCCTTCTAAACTCCTCCTGCATCAAAGCTCCTGTCCAAGTAGGTGTAGAGATTTTGAGGCAATGAAACATAAACACTCATTCCTGAGGACACTGAGCATCAGGTAGAACTAGAGGTCAATACTTTATTTTATTTTTATTTTCTTGCTATCAGAGACACCAACTCAGAACCTTGTGCTTGCCAGGCTGGTGCTTATGCACCAGAGCTATCTCCCAGGACCAGAGGTCACTATTTTAAAAGGAACATAAAAGAAGATACAACCACACTCCATTTAGCAAAACCTGTGAAATAGCACTTGGACAAGAATTGGCATGGTAAGATGTTATACAAGTTAAAGCAAGAATTAGCACTCTTAAGCTCTTACAGCACTCAAATAAATTGCAGCTCTTTCAAAGACAAATATTTTTGAAAAAATAAAAAATACAGTCTGGTATTTTTTTGTGATGGTATTTAAACTTGGATCTAAATTAGAGCAGGTTACACCTCTGCCTCAACACAGATAGGGAAGGTCTTTTAGAGTGTGAGGGAGACTGAGCTGTATTCCTCTGTGGTTCTGGCTAGAAACATGGTTGGGTTTGCTGGTGGCTAAATTTGTTCCAACCAACTGAGTAAGCTCTTCTGTTTAGTAGGGAGGGAGCTGGTGGATCCAAGCTGTCTGTGGAAACTTTCACTCACGCTGCCCACGGACAAGTGCAGAAGGTGGGCTAAAGCATCGCGTATGGACCTCTGGAGACCCAGGGGCCCAGTTACTCTGTGTCTCAGTGGGAACACTTCTCAGTGGGGGAGGGGGAAGTGATGGATGGAAGGGATGGGGAGACAGGGAGAACCTGGGGAGGGCATGGAGGTCTCCCTCTCCGAGTATGCTCAAGTCACTTGCTGTTTCTTCTGCTGTGTCAGGGGTAGGAGTGGAATTTTTCAGATGGCTTTCTGATCCCTGTCTGTAAATCTGGAGGGATATGGTGGGAATTGGCTGTAGTCATATCTTCTATCTCAGTGGGGTTCTTTCCTGCAAACAGTCTGAGTATAAATACCACTTAGCCTAGGACAGGCCTGAAAAACTACTAATTTCCCAAGATCCATCATATATCTCCATTGTGTAGGATCCACTTCATTAACACTCAGGATCACTCATCCTCAGATATCTATGGATCCCAATTGATCTGAACCATCCAGCACAGTTCTGTCCCCACCCACTCAGTGGCACATGCAGCAACTCAAGCCTAAACCCAACTGAGTGAAGCCCAGTTACTGGATCCAAGTGATGTGTTCAGATTGATCTAACCAGATTGAAGTCCTGAATATGAGTTGATCGTGACAGTCTTTCTCTAAGATTGGTAAGTGTGAATGAGTCTCAGAATTTATGCAAGCCATTTTTGTATGATGAAAGAGGCCAGGATGGGGACATTTCTCTCAGGTGCACACCTGCCTGCTCTAAATCTGTCTGAAGACAAGAAAATTCCATGCTGACTGCCAGGCATAAGGAAGAGTTGAAAGTAGACGTTGTACTACTCTGGGGCTTACAGAAGTACTTTAAAAGGGAATTTAGAGAAAGGGGATTAAACAACAGATGATTGAGTGATCGACATAGGGAAGAGCCCTGCAGATGTAGTAGAAGAAAAATGCTTTGAGGACAAAATTACAAGTGTGCATCTTTAATCTCACTATTCTCAACTGGACATATTCCCCTCTGTGCACATTTGGGAAATGTCAATTGTCAAGGGATTTTGAAGAGTAAAATGATCAAATTCTAAAACTGAGGGGCAATCTGGAAAGGAAAATGGAAAATATACAATAAATAAAGGAAAAATGATGAACAAGAGACACCTAAGCTATTACTTTTATACTACATAGATGTGGGAAGACATGATGTAAGCACAGAAAAGTTTACAATTAATCTAAGGATCTAGTCTTCCTCTTCTCAAGTCTCCAAAGGGCAGGTTCCCCACATCTTTCCTAAATCTAAAACCCCATCTCTTCTTTTTGCCTCATCTTTAGATTTTAGTTTGTTTTTATCCGTTTCCCTTTCTAGGAGTTCTTTTCTACAGAATCCTTCCTTTCAGCTCAGTTATGCTCTTAATCTTCACCTTTGATCAATTTTCCTAAGAGACTTTCTAGCTACCATGTCAGAAAAAAACCAACTTTACTTGCCTCTTCCGGTCATGTAATATCACAGAAGCAGCATTAGCAAAGATAATAAAGAATCTGAAAGTTGACTCTAATAGACTTGCCCTAGCAATAATATGTGGTTTTTAAAATTATTTTTCTGATATTCTTGGTTTCTATGACATTTTCTTTTGGATCTCTTCTGTATGTTTGATTTATGCACTGAAAATATGTAAGCTTCTGAATTCAGGTATTTTTTTCAGTCTATACCTTTTCCCCTAGGAAATTACATTACATAATAACTTTCAACTTATAGATCTACTTTACATATTTCTGCAAAGTGCCTAATCTCTAGAGCCTGTTTTCTGCTAGGCATTTGAAGTATAATATCTCACTGGGAGTTAACTGCTTTCACTTATTATTGGACTTTTATCTTTCCTTTCGTGTCTTGGTTGGAGCCACATGGTCTCCCAAGGAATAGAATTGAGACTCATATCAATATATTCTTTTCATTAATTGTCTTCTGCTTGTTACAAAGATTTTATTCTCTGTTGCATGCTCTACTGCAATCATTTCTTATTCAACTTATCATTTTATTTCCCAATATATTTTCCTGCATCCCTTCCTTCACATGCTGGCAAGAGGGATTTCTCTATTAATGCAAAATATGAGTCTGGTCATGTCATCTTTCTCACTGAAAATTCCCCAGCAGCTTCCCATCACCTGCAGGATTAAAGCTAAATTGCTGCTAAATGTCTTTGGCAGGTGTGCAAGAACCTTCATGTTTTGTTCACACATACTTGTCCAGCCACACCCAGCCTACTGAGCAAGTTGCTAAACGTTCTCCTAACATTGTTGAATGTTTTGTACATGCTGTTTCTTCAAACAAACCTCATCTTTACAGCTTCTTTTTAATCTAACACACCTCCTATGCACTTTACAAAACAAAGGCAAACATCATGTACTCAAAGGTATATATTGCTATCTGTCTTTCCCAAACTCTCTGTATTATTATTGCATCAACATATTTCTGATCTTAAACTTTTCACGACTATTTTGTATTTAGTGCAGGGTCTACAGGGTTTCACTATGTAGATCTGACTTGTAGTGATCCTCCTTTTTTCAGCTTCCCAAGCACTGGGATTACAGGCACATGCCACCACGCCATCTCAGTTGCTGTCTCAGCACACTCCAGGGGCAGGGCCAGCATGGCACACTGGGGATCAGAACCCATGCCACTGTGCTCTGTCTAAGCAGGCACTTCAGTCTGCTGAGCTATCTTGCTGACCCTAATATTGACATTTTTGTCCACTGTATTTATTTATCCTGTTTTTCCTCATGAATATTTTGAAGGTCGACCCTTTCTTTGTCTTATCAATTTTCTATTTTCTGCATCAAGAATAGCTTAGGTCATATTGTATATGCCAAATGTTTATTGAAGTAAATTTAATTCTAACGCATTCAAGTTATTTACACAGTGTATTTCAATGAACCTATTATATTTAGTAAAGGAAATGTATACGATTATAATTATGTGGATGAATGTGAAATCTGGTGTCCATAAATATTTTATGTAAGCTTCCAAACAAGGTTTTATTAAACTTCAAATAATGGAAGTACATAGATTTATATTGGAGGTTACATTAGTATAAAAGATATGGGTTCTTTTTTAAGTAACAGGTAACATGAAAGATTTCTGCTGCTGATTTTCAGTAAAAAAAAACAAAATAGTGGATACAGATAGAATTGTATCAGGATACAGTCACTGCAAAAGTTTATAAGAAAAGAAATAATGGATATAAAGCTTGCGCTAGAAAATAAAGATAGAAAAAGGGATTTTCAGTATGGAAAGATTATGCCTATTTCATGAATGTCGATTATTAAGCAATTTTGATGAAAACAGGAACTAAACAAATCCTACAGGTATGGTTAAAGAACCATGCATAAAATAAATTAAGCAGGGTGGTACCAACTCTGGATCCCAGCCCAGGCACAGGTGGGTGAGACTGTCTTCCACCACCTTGGGACGCCCCCCACCACTCCGCAGCACCTCCCCCACCCCGGCC
>NW_004524580.1:19767501-19769755 GCF_000260255.1 Octodon degus
GAACGAAAGAAACAGATAAGAGAAACAAAAAACTGAGAGAGAAACAGAGAAAGAAAGAGGAAAACAAAGACACAGAGACAGAGAAAAAAGAGTAACAGAGACAGAGACAGAGATAGAGACAGAGAGAGTACATTTGCTTCAATGGCCATAAAACTTCAGGATATACTTGGTGTAAAGTGTTCTCTGCATTTAACTCCATTTCTAGCCTGTAGATCTTACAAATGTTGACATTCTCCTCCCTTCAACTATTCTAACCTATGTCACATTATATATTTTCATCATGTCCTATTGAAGAAAGTGACTCCCTACCCTTCACCTCAGGTGGCCTGCTTGCTGTTATTTTCAAAAGATTAACCCTAGGGGTTATATTGCATAAGACTGCTCTCAGTTTGACCCAAAAAATTCCTTCACTCTAACAGACAGACAGGATGTAGCCTAACAGGAAAGGGTGCACGGAGCTCCAGCCCTGGCGCAGCTGGTCTTGGCCTCCGTGGGTCCCTGCCAACAGGCCTGGGAGAGGCCTGCTCTCCTGGGGACATGGGGTGCTGCAGCTGGAAGGTGCAGTGCCCTGGGAAAAACCTACCATGGGCCCACGTGGTGGGTGGCATGTTACTCTTTCCCTTTGAAAAACAAAAGGTCAATTAGGACCACATGTTTCTCTGACAACAGTAAATTCAGAGTGGACAGGAAATCCCAGCAAATGTGGATTTACAGGAAGAGGAAGAGAAAGGTTGGCCCGCTCTAGGAGGAAGTGACTTGGTAGTACAATGAATCTCTTTTTATTTCAATTTAATCCTCATCTGAATTGATATGGGATGAAAGACTTTGGTGAAAAACTAATAACACTTCAAAGGATGTAGACTGTACACTACTTAAGAGGGAAATTCTAATTTAGTACAGGAAACTCACAGCTTTCTGTTGCAAAATGATACTTCAATTTCCAAAATAGATATTTTATGTGTTGGTATTGGAAATGACTTAGGTTAGCCAGCCTTGTGCCCTTATTAAATGACCACATTTGTAAATAACAGATTTAGAAAAAAATGTTATTTTGTCACTTGTGTTTTCAATGATCCAACCCATTTTATCCTACCATGACTTAGCTATTTTCCAGTATATTTCTTAAGTGCCTTAGGAATAAGAGAAAAATATTTTTCTTAAGGAAATTACAAATCCTATGCATGCTTAGTGCGAATGATTCAAAGAATTTGCAAGAATGTGGAAAAGTGACATTAATCCTCTTTCTCACCCTAGCAGTTTCCTCTTCTTTTTCACCCTAGAAAGGTAATTTCTGGTAGACTCTTCTATGTGCATTTCCAGGTTGTTCCCACTCAGTTTTAAGGATATTCGAAGGAGAAGCAGCATAAGGTTGTGGAAAAGCTGCCAGTAGAAAGAACATCCGAGGTCTCCCTCAGTATGGCTTCAAGGGAGCTGACTCACTTCCTTGGGTCCCTGAATCCCACACGTACGATGAAGTGGCTCCCAGGGGTGGTGCGATAGGGCTCACCAGAGGCCCAGGGTGCTGGTCGTATGTTGGGAATGAGGCAGTTGTTCTTGTCAGGATGACGGCCAGAGCTCCCTGTGCTCCCCACCCCCACCCCCACGATGACGCACTGCATCTAAGAAGCGCATGGAAGACTTCGCCCACACTAGATATCCAGAGCAACTCCAGAAAATTTGGAAGGAGAGCTGAAGTCTCATCCATCCAGCTGAGAAAGTCTGGCACAGAAAAGTTGTTGGTGATATTCAACAGTTCTAACAATTTGGGTTTACAAAATGAATTTTCTTCTTAGAAACAAAGTTTTTGTGCATCCCGAAAGCGTTTCATTTGCATTAAAATGGCTTTCCTTGGGTTCTAATACTATAGAAAAGATATTGTTATGTAAAAAAAAAGCTTATTACTTTGATGATTTCTCAACCCTCATTTTGCTGTAATTTATGTTATTAAAATAGTTTCTGCCATGAAACCATTAGGTTTCTTTCTGTTATTCTTTTCATATTTTGAACACCTCATTTGTTTTGCATTTTTTATAAGTTGTTTCTTTCAGCACTCATGAAAATACAGTGTAATTAAAAAATATCTGGGCTGGTAAGATGGCTCAGTGGTCTAAAGCACCTACTTGGAACAAGCTTAGCAAAGCACAGGGACCGCGGTTCAATCCCCCAGCACCACAGGCCAGCCAGCCCCGCCCCCTGGTGGGCTGAGCTGGCCACACACACACACACACACACACACACATATAAATAAATAAAA
>NW_004524580.1:19769855-19771524 GCF_000260255.1 Octodon degus
AAAAAAAATTAAAAAAATAAGAAATATCTATGTACACATGCACACAGTACCCTAGAATTCTCAAAGCTAATACTGCATCCATGTGATTTTAAAACAACTTTTTAGGGCCTGAGATATAACTGAGTGGCAATTTCTGGTACCAAAACTAACTAACTAAATAAATAATGTCATAATTTTTAATCATTTTCTAATTTGCTCCTCGTGTCCCAGCAGTCTAGTTCTCCTTTTAATCACAATTCAAGAAAACCAGGTTTGAAAGTTGACTTCATAATAATAGTCATTTGTGTAGACTCACTTTTACTGCTGTAGAGTGTATACAATTCTATACTTCTGCTAATGCTAACATAAAACTCATCTTCTGCAATCCTTAGAGTGGTGAGGCTGAGTAGGTCAAGTACTAAGACTTTCATCTTCTAAATAGAAGACTCTTCACATTTAGCTTGGGTTCCAGAGCATCTTCTTATAACAAACCCATTTTCCTCAGAGGATGAAAAAACTAGCAAAGCCAACTTTCTTTCCCCTCCCCAAATACACGTACTCTGGCAGGGTTCTCTCTCATGGCAATAAATAGCGTTTGCTATCTTTGAGGCCACCCCTCTGGTCTCTCTCCTCGTCCTGAGGCAGACAGTAAATCCCCCTGCTTCGCTTTGAGTCTGCTTTCCCTAATTGGAGAACTTGCCTCTGCTTCATCTTGAGGCCTTTCTGGAGAATGATTGTTCACTCTTATCCTTAAGCCGGTAAGAAGTTCAGTTTTGTAATCTTCCCCTCGATTGCCCTTCTCTCTTGCACAGGGATGATGGAGAAAATCCCTAAGATCAATAAAGCAAAAGAAAAGGAACACATACTGCAGTAAGCAATGAATACACATGGGATAGGAGGCATGAAGGGCTTTCACTTGTGTGAAGATTTAAACTAAAAAACTCAACAAATTTCTTTGATTTTAGATCTTTGATACATGAACATTTTAACATATATATGTATATGCTATATATTATTTTTAATTTTTAATTGAAAATACTGGGGAAAAAAGTGTTTTTCCCTCATTTCCACTCAGCTACCACTTCAACATATTTGGCTAGGATGAAGGCACAAACACTTGAGTTTACACAGTCCAATTTCCTCCTATTTCATCTGAAAAAGATTAGGGCTTGCCAAGAAATTACTAAACGCTTTTATGGAAAGAGATATTTTGCCCTAACAGAAGATAGAATAATGACCGTGGAGAAAAGATATGGATAGCCAAAGGCCAAAGAGGCTTGGGAGTAGTTTAGAAGGGAAGGAGGAGAGAGATTTGGAAAGTCATTTGTGTATGAAAGATATTTTAAAATAGAGATTTAAAAAGAGGCATTTATTAGAAATGTTCCTAAGTGTTGTGAATATTTTTCCCCTGTAGCCATTTTTGGTAATTTCTAGAGCAAATGTAGTAAAGATGCAAAGTACTTTAAAGTACTTGTTGACAAGATGTTTATTTGAAAATGGTGTTGGCCCACAGCTGTAAGGAAGCCACTTTTTATGTGTACTACACTTGAAAGTGGAAATTTTTTCTTTGGAGAAATAGATTCATTCATCATGCATTTAAAAAAAAAATTAACTACCTACTCTTCAGAGTTGGAATACTTTCTCCAGAGCAAGTCTAAAAAGTGAAAGAAACAAAAAGGTCAGATGAAAA
>NW_004524580.1:19772906-19774330 GCF_000260255.1 Octodon degus
CAGCTCAGACTCAGTGATCCTCCCATTTTCAGCCTCCTCAGCACTAGAATTACAGGGTTGCACCACCATGCCCAGGCTCAGTCACTGGCTCAGCACACCGGGCTACAGGGCCAGCATGGCATGTGTGTCTGGGATCAAACTCCGGTCTCTGTGCTTGCCTAAACAGGCACTTAGTCCACTGTGCTATCTTGACAGACCTGCTCCCTTCATTTCTTTTCTTTTTTTTTTTCTTTTTATTTTCTCACCCCTCTCCCATGTATTTAGTACAGGGTTTCACTACACAGATCAGACTCATAGTGACCATCCTGTTTTCAGCCTTCAAGTGCTGGGGTTATAGGTTTGCGCCACCAAGCCCAGTCTCATTTGCCATCTCAGTGCACCACAGGGGCCAGGCTAGCTCTACATGCCAGAGATTGAACCCCGGTCCCTGAGTTACCTAAGCAGTTGCTTTAGTCCACCATGCTATCTCCCCAGACCTACTCCATTCATTTCTAATTGAGTTCAGCTCATCCCTCTGCTGTGCTTTCCAACATTGCCCATGTGATGATCAGTGATGATTTCAATACCAACAAATGCAGTCATTCCAAGCTGTGGACGCTCCATTCCCCACACATTCTTTGGGGTTCTTCACCCTGGCTCAGCAGGTTACTGTCATATTCACTCCCTACCAATTCCCCAAGCATGTCAAGCGTAGCACTTTCTCTCTCTTTGCCCTGTGCCTGCTCTACCCCACGAATGTTCTGCTTCCAGATTTCTGAAGCCAATGCACTTACCACTGCCAAGTTTGATTTACCATATCAGGACCCTCCCTCACATGCTTTGTCAACCAATGACTCTCCCCACACCTAGCAATTCTTAACCCTTCACATTTAGCTGTATTTTTTTTCATAACTCTCAAGTCTCTGACATACAGTATATGACTTTTTCATCAATTAATTACTCCATTTATGCTAGATCAGAGCTACAGAAAAATACTTGTCTTATTCACTGATGTGTCTATCAACTGAAATATACAGCATGTATGTATATGCATATGTGTGTGTAAAATATGTATGTCAGACACGCAGTATTTATTTGATGAATGAATTTCTCTTCTGTTGAATATATTATATTAAGATTAAAGTAATTCAATAGTTTTGAAGATCTCATTATGATGCTTGTAAGAAGAGCTCTAATAGGGACATGTGATTGACTATTTGCTGTTTGACTATTAAGATTGACTCTAAATTTTGCTTAGATTCAAATAAGAAGCATCTCAGGAAGTAGCCAGAGCTCACTCATGGTGACCTCATATGTGTGAAAGACTAAGCTCTTTTGGGAGATCTTCTGTGCCATGAGAGCTTGAAAGCACCTTGTTCATTTACAGTCACCTAAGAAGTTTCCACAGCAAATTCAGTCCGCCAGGTACTCAGAGGCCTCAACAA
>NW_004524580.1:19778863-19780149 GCF_000260255.1 Octodon degus
GAGATGTAACTGTTGCTTTTAGAAAAATGAGAAAAAAATAATATAAAATAAGAGAAGGCTCATATTTGAAAAAATTGAGAAGTAGATCTTATAAAATATAGGATACATGTGGTGAAATGACAAAAAGCTATCTAAATTAGTACTTCAACATTATATCTACTGAATAGCCATGGACAGCATTAATTCAATAAATTTAAAATCTAAATTTTAATTGTGTACTACAGCAAGAATATATTTTGAAATTTAGACAATGAAAGTGATTTCCTACAATATAACTAGTTTTAATCCAGATAGCAGAAAATTTGAACAAACCAATACCTACAAAAGGGATAGAAAATGACCGAGAAGCAACTTCAAAAATAGGATAGCTGATCTATGTTATTTTACATCTTAATGATAATCGTCCAGTCTTCCTGACATGAAGCATGAGGGATTGACTATCTCTAAAAACAGAATAAACTTTCTCGTAGTTCTGGAGACCAGAAGATGAAGACCCAGGGCCATAGGTGTCAGCTTCCATTAGGTTTTCGCATGGGCTCCTCTCTACGAAGGAGCAGAGGGAGCGCTTGATTCCCTTTCCCCTTCCTGTATGCACTCTGTTCTTACCAGGTTAGAGTCCCACCTTGACCTCCTTTAACCTTAAATACTTCCCTAAAGTGCCTACCTCTGAATACAGCCATATTGGGGTTAGAATTTTAGTATATGAACTTAGCAAGGATTTTAATTCAATGTTTTAATCTATAACAATGGGTTTTTTTATTTTATGGAGATAAGTAAAAATTTCATAATGAAATAATAGGAGAGTAACTAATTAATACAAGTAGATAGTTGAGCATTGTTATCTTTAATGTAATCAGAGTACAAGATATGAGCATAAAAATTTCTCCAAATGATATTAACACAAACCTTTGTTTTCAGTGAACTAAGAGAAACTAGTGGTATAAATACCTTTTTTTGTTGTTTTGTTTTGTTTTGTTTTTCTTTCTTTCTCTTTCCTTTCCCCATCCTATAATACATTTATGAACTACATAAGGGCTGGACAAATAGCTCAGTGCATTAAAGCATCTGCAAGCAGGAGCAGGGGCCAGGAGTTTGATCCCTGGGCCTGCCATGCTGGCCCCACCCCCAGGGTGCGCTGAGATGGCAACTGAGACTGCGCATGGTGGGGCGCACCTATAATCCCAGCTCTCGGGAGGCTGTAAACAGGCAGATTACTGCAAGTCTGATCAAGTAATGAGACCCTGAACACCCGATAGACCCTTCCCTAAAACATGGAAAAAAAAAGA
>NW_004524580.1:19781009-19782722 GCF_000260255.1 Octodon degus
ACTCAGGCCCTTGCGCTTGCCAGGGAAGCACTTATTCCACTGAGCCATCTCCCCAGCCCCTGAAATGAAGGATCCTAAGTACCATAAAGGTGATTAAAAACTGGAATATTTAACAATTGAGATATCTATTATTATTATTATTATTATTATTATTATTATTTCAGTTTCTCAAATGGATTCATAGATCCAACTCAACCCCAACAATATCCTCAGCCAAATTTGCTCCTTAAGTTAGATAAGCAATTTCTGTAAGTTTCAAATGGGCCAAAACGGTCCAGACACAAAACAGCCTTCTGGAGAACACCCAGGTTAAAACTGAACTGGTCTGAAGTCTTCTTATGTAGCTATTACAGAATGAAGAGAGTGCTGCAGTGATCTGGACCTGGAGTGTCCCTTCAGGCCTTGTGGATGAGGAGTCAATCCCGGGGCTGCGGTAGTCATCCATAGATGAATCAGTAAATGAATCAGCAGCTCAGTACTGTGAGGCGGCCTCGCCTACGTGCAGGAGGGTTGCAGATTTGACCCCAGAAGGAGACATCTTGGTCCTTGGCTTCTCCCCTTTTTCCTGTGCTTCCTGGCCACACTGGCAGGAGCAGCTTTTCCACCACTATGTCTTCTCCATGCTTGTGCTGTCTTGGAGCAGCCAACTATGGACTAAAAATGATCCAAAATGAATCTCTTCTTTTTAAAAATGGGGGGGGGGGTTGTACCTGGGCAATGAAGAGAGCTACTAAGGTGAGGGCAACATAGAGCAGCAGTGAGCAAACCAGGAACAGGAAAAGAACAGAGAATTCAAAACTAGATGTATGCATCTATTCATTATTTATACGTTTTTTTAGTTTGAAAAAGAAAGCACAGTTACATACAAACACATAGGAATATATAAAAATGTCCAGAAATATATTTAAATAGAGTTAAAGGTATATCTACTTCTTATAGCTCTATTTCTCGAGATAACCTAGAGCTATGTATGCATGTCATCTTTATACTAAGCTCAGTACTGCAAGAATCTTTCCTTCTGGCTTTAAGGTGCATAATTTAATGAGGAAAGTAGTAGATATCTGTAGGTCATATTTTATTTTTTGCCAAGAGTTAATTTCCACCTACATGCACTTTTAATTCATTCTAAATGTATGATCTAAAAATTAACATATATATGCATCTACATCAATGAAATCATTGAAAAACCTTTGGAGTTCTGATGCGCCACATTAATATATGGATATTTACTTCAGTATAATTATTTTTAAATATATAATTCTTGAAAATGAAGACTCAAAACTGTCTATATAGAGTATGCAGTTGGATGCATAGAAAATCTGAATAATTAGTAGAAGAAAATGTGAGATATGTAAATAACTTTATAGTTTGTTGGTTATAAGATCTATATATAAAAATCAATCTAAAAATAAATGCAAATCATGTTAACATTTAAACATCTACTATCTATCTAGGAAACAGGGCTGGCCGAATAGCTCAGAGGATTAAAAAGCCTGCAAGCAGATACAGGTACCAGGGCTAGATCCCCAGGCCTACTGTGCAGATTTGCCCAGGAGGCATGCTGAGACAGCAATAGAGACTGGGTGTCGTGGCACACGCCTGTAATCCCAGCACTTGGGAGACTAAAAACAGGAGAATCACTGTGATTCTGATCTAGCAGTGAGACCCTGAACAACCTGTAGACTGTTTTCTAAAATACAGAAAAAAAAAAAA
>NW_004524580.1:19783447-19785109 GCF_000260255.1 Octodon degus
ACAGTTGCTTCTTATCTGCTTTCACTAACTTCCCTTTGAAGCTGGTCTAGCTTTGCCAACTTTCCTTTTATCCTAATGATGGCCTACATCCTACGTGGATTTGCATTGTGTTAAGCTGACTCTGCAAGCCCAGTTGAAAGGAGGATTCTGGTAAACACTTTCCACTTACAACACTTTTGTCTACTAATTTACCACAGTTCACTCTCTACTCTTGTTTACTTAAAGATTTCATCTGGGTTCCTTATGCTTTGTCAGCATAGTCTTCTCTTGACGCATTCCAGTCTCCATAGTTCAGTGCTAATGGCTGGCGTGAGTCACTAAAAGACCATGCTGTTTCTCAATGACAAAGACTCTAGACGTGACCTAAGATGAATGCTGAAGATTTCTTAGGGTCCTGGAAGGCTTTCACTCTGTGTGAAAGGGCAGCCTTTCCTCTCAGTTAAAAGGAATCTGTTTGAACTTCCAAGTACACATTCTGCTTCAGGGTTCTCTGTTACCCTAAGATTTCTGTATCCTAAGCTCACCTTGACAACCTAAACCCAACTCTCGCTGGAGGAATTTCTTCTCTCTGTGAAAACAAGTAGAACACAGACACTAAGATCACTCATGTTTCTCCCTGTAAAAGCAGTATTATTTTAAATTCTAGGCTTTCAAAATCATAGTGATTTCCAGACATACTGAGAGCCAGACACAGATTCATTTTGTGGTTTTCGAAGAGATAGGTTAAGGTAGTAAAATTTCACCTAAAAATCTCAGTCTTACTAGCTGCCCGAACAAGTCCATCTCACTGCTCTTCTATTAGCAGAGTGGTGGAAAGTGGTCAGTGGAAAACCCCCGTCTACACTCCGCTGTCCTCTCTTTTGTCCATGGCCACTCACTGGCTGTGGTTGTTTTGTTGCTCCTGATTAATACATACTCTTCTTTCTGAGCCTTTTATGTCTATTTTTCTCACAACACTAATTCTTTCTTCATGTATCTGCCCAAGTTATTGTTTTCAAAAATAAGAAACTCAAGCTTTTCAAATACTACTAAAACAATTTTGACGTTTCTTCAACAGGTCCAGGGGAGAAACGATAAGAATCACCACCATCAAAGAATGCTGTGAGGGGCCAGCGAGATAGATCAGCACACTAAGGCACCAGCTTAGGCAAACTTAGGCAAGTGCAGGGACCGTGATTTGATCCCTGACACCACATGCCAGGCCAGCGCTGCCCCCACAGTGGGCTGAACTGACTACAGAGTCTCAGGTAGTTATGCATGCCATGCCTGTAATCCCAGCACTGGGAAGGCTGCGACAGAAGGATCACTAGAAGTCCAATCTGTGTACTGAAACTCTGTACTGAATAAAAAAATAATTCAAAGACAAAATCCAAAGGAATGTCATGAAAGTCTCTCCCAACTCTCTTCTGCTCCTCCGTCTGATATTGATAACAATATCCTGCTGGCTTTACTCTCTCCAGATGGTGACAGTGGCTCTGTGCACTGGGCTACATGGCCTCCTTTTCAGGGATCTGTTTGTGATTCTGTTCTGTTTGATGGACCCTCTTTCACCACATAGAACTCTATTCTAGGTCACACACTTTAAAAGCCTTCCTATCTCCATTGGGCAATGGTTGTTGCTCACTTGTAGCTCCAAAACTCTGATTGGAGTTCTATTTTTTT
>NW_004524580.1:19786650-19798545 GCF_000260255.1 Octodon degus
AAAACAAATAAAGTGTAGGTTATTTAGTAAGGGAGACATCTGTCCTAATTTTCCTGGAAGAAAGAGGCTCTCTAGATACCAAGCTTTGTACTTTAAAATACTGGGGCCAGGGAGATAGCTCAGCACAATAAGCATTTGCCTGGCAAGCATAAGGGCCTGAGTTCAATCCTTGGTTCTGCCAAAATAAATACATAAATTAATGAATCAATTAAAATAAAATACAGAATTTTGGAACCGATCCGAGAGAAGGCATGACTGCCTTTCCTTCAAGGCTATCCAATAACTGCCACACACAAAGTTCAAACTCAATACTATGTATGTCCCCAAATTCTATAGCAAAACAACATGCTGCTTTTTCAATTTGGAATTTTGCATAATATTTACTTTCATATTTCATATCACATCATGCAAATAATTCAATTATTTAATGGTAACAGAAATGAGAAGATTCTAGGGAGATATTTTAATGGGATTTTACATTATGAGTTAGTAGTTTAGTCTGCTTTCTGCTATGCTGTCGTCCTTTAACTACATGCCAAAAATTAATAATAGACTTACTTTTCATATTGCTATGACACAAATCTACTTAATTAGAGGTGACAATTTAGGAATCTTAAACTCTTTTTTTTGGGAAAACAAGCAATTCACATATTTTAAACTCTCAATAAAACTTTTACTGTCCCTCAATGTGTCTCCATTTCTTCACCCAAAACATGCCCTTTCAAGATCAATTTTAAGTCTATTTATAACATAAGATGAGAGAGAAATAATAACATTTACAATGATTTAAAAAGAAAATAAAAACATTAGTAACAGGGTAAAGGAGAACACTGTCAAACACAATAAAGGATCAATAAAAGTGTTAATGATTTAAACATAATCCAAGTGTAGCATTGCACACCTGTGGAGGACAATCACAAGTATCATCACAATCTGAGAAATTTATTAAGATCTTGTCTCAAATTTTCCAAAAAGGGGTAAGATGTAGCTCAGAGTGTAAGCCCTGGATTTAATACTCAATACCACAAAAGTGAAAAGGCATAGGATGTCACCACGTATCAATGAACAGTTCTAGGAATGTTCCTCCCAAAGATAAATGGATGGGTGTAATTTATCTTGTGATATTTCCTCACTACTCTGTCTGCATTTATAAATAAGTATGTTCTTCTTTTGTATAATTTCTGAAGCTTGCATTTTTCATTTTATCTCTCAAGGTTTACTCGATTAAACACGACTTAGCTGATCAGGTTTCTCACGGGTGTCAAATGGTGACCTTAAACACAATTTTCTTAAATTATGAAATTTTGGCATAAATTGAGGCAAATAACACAGTACTCTCTGTTCAGTCAGTACAAAGCAGCATGATATATAATGTAATTTAACCCAATGTTTAGGAACTTTAAGTTGTGATTAGTTGTATGGCCTTAAAAATCATGTAACTTTTCTTTACAATGTTTCCATTAGTGAAACAGGAAATAAATTTTACATTTATTATGTAAAATAATTATGAGAATGCATGGTAGATGTGAAAGAGAAGGTTGTGCAGCCTGTAATAATTCAAAAATATGTATGCAAAGAGGAATAGCTACACTGCATACTAGTTCTAAGAAAAGCTAGGGCCCTTCGACGTAATAAGATTTGGCCACAGATTACCAAACAATAGCCTTCTCAGAAATTTATTGTATTTCCTCCAGTAAATGTGTGTACTCTAGCTAGTGCTACTTCACTAGGAATGCATAAAACATATAGATCTTATTAAAATGTAAATTATAACTTAAATCAGCTGTGATCCAAGTTGAATATTTGCATTTCAAAAAAGCTTCCGATAGAGCTAGGAGTTCTGGGCAAAGATCATATTTTGACTGCTTAGGTAGACTCAGGGGCCAGGAGTGCGATCCCCTGGCCTGCCGTGCTGGCCCTGCCCCCGAGGCATGCTGGGACTGGGCGTGGTTGAATTTCGGGAAGACAGAGATATTTAGACCATTATAGGACAATAATTCAATGAAGTAATTATTTGACAGGAAGCTTCAATTTTTTTTTTTTTTTTAATTTCAGGAACCAGAGTTCGATCCCTGGCACGTCATGTGGGCCCTGCCCCCGGATTGCATTGAGATGCCCACTGAGACTGGGCATCGAGGTGTGCACCTATAATCCCAGTGCTTGGGAAGCTGAACACCGGAGCATCACTACTAGTCCGATCTGTGTAATGAGACCCTGCAGACCCTGTACTAAAATAATAATAATAATAATAATAATAATAATAATAATAATAGTTGATGTTATGAGTTGGTGCCAACCAAAACGACAAGAAGACGCAACGAATATAGCTACAGAAGTCTCACTGAGATTTGTCTCTCTGAGCCAAGGAAACTTCTCACATTTATTGAGGGCCATAAACAGCTAAGGAATGTGCATAAGTAATTTGGTGCAAATAAACTACATCTATATTGCCTTCTGGCACTCACCAACTGTTTTACATATCACTGGTTGGTAACTTCCCAGGTAAAGGAACAAAGAACAGACATGGAGCTGCCTCCAGGAATCTGCTACTACCTTGTCTCCAGCGTGCTGGAGTAATAAGGTACCAGTTTCCCTGGGCTCTGTTCTTTGTTCCTTGCTCCCTTGGTATGGTAAACTTCTGACTCATGTTGCTACAAATAATAATGATATAATTTATTTCAAGAGAAAATGAGGTAGAAAGAATACACCACACACCAGAGAAGGCTTCAGATAATTTGTAATTGAGATAATTTTAGAGTATAGAGGGTGAAGAAGTAATCTATTACAAAAAAAAAGAAAAAGAGGAAGAAGAAGGAGGAGGAGGAGGAGGAGGAGGAGGATGAGGAGGAGGAGGAAGAAGAGAAGAAGGAGAAGGAGAAGTAGAAGAGGAAGAGGAAGAGGAGGAGGACAGAAACAACAACAACAATAACAACAAATCAAGGCAGAGTGTGTGATGTTCAAAACTTGTGGGGCAAAAGAATAAATTTGAGCAAGTCATCCTAAAACAAACCAGCAGTGGTAGACACAGATGCAGCTAGGCCAGAATGAAGGCCCTGAGATACAAGGGGATTTTAAGAACTGAGTGGTAACATCTGCACAAATTAGGAAGCACCAGAACTATTCAGAGATGTGGACACGGCGTGAAAAGCCTTCAGGAAATCAGAGGACAATTAAGATGTTTTTCAGAGAGTATAACACAAAGCGGCAAAGAAAAAGAGTCTCTGTGGTGATTGAAAAATGATGTTTCATGAGAAAAGAAGAGGAAAACAGATAGAAGAGGAAAGGTGGTGAGGGTCCCCTGAAAAGGAAAGGGGAAGTGGGGGGCATAATCCAGAGAAGGAGGTAGAGAGAAAGGCTGGGAAGGTGGATGGATAGTGTCTGCTGTATATTGAAATGACACAGCCTGAAAAGGCTGTGTAGGATTTGGGAAGGAATGGATTCCGAGTCAACAACGACATACAAAAAGGGAAGAAAGGGCTCCCAAAGGGAAGAAAACTGGGATTTAAAGGATGTCTTTGCACATGAAATGATTTATTTGTATGACTCACTATTTAAAAGAAAGAAGATGACCTCAGTTGGAATTTTGGTAAATTCTAATAGACTTATTAAAGACTGTTGGGAAGGGGTTGCATCACAAGAATAGCAATTATTTTCAAAAGCTGGAAAGAGTAATATAAATAAAGACCACAGTGAAATAAATTTCCACAGTAAAGAGCGAAGACCAAAGAGTAACCAACTGGAAAACATGGTAGGCAGGGCTGAGCAAGGTCTGGGGGAGTGAAGCTAACGTTCATCTGGGGAGTGCTGGTAAATTTCCACCCATCTGTGCCCAGACAGGCAGAAGCTCTCCACCTCAGCCCTGATGACAGAAAGAGGCCTTTCTTTCCTTAGTGGTTCTTCTACCACCTTCTCTCATTCATTCATTCATTCATTCATTCATTCATTCATTCATACTTTCACAGATTATTTTTAATCTTTTGGCAGATGCATAGTAATTGTCCAGATCTGTGAGGTATGTTTTAACATTTTGATGTAGGTATGAATGTATAATGATCATATGGGTTAATTATCATTTTTTCTCAAACATTTATCATTTCTCTCAGTTGGAAACATTAACTCTTCTGCTTTTTTATAAAGTATATAATAAACTATTATTAAACTAATTGAGTTGTGGAGTACTAAAACCCATTTAACTCTGTTTTGGTGCCTGTTTTCCAAACTCTCTGACCTGTCTCCCTCCTACCATTTCTACCATCTAACAATCACTACTCTACTACTCTCTACTTTCATTAATCAACTTGTATGACTTCTACCTTTCCAGCATTCCTCTTTCTCTGACTATTTCATATAAATGGCCATCAGTTCCACTCATATTGTCACATTTCTTTGTGACATTTTCTGTGTGACATTGTTCCTTCCCCATCTATGAATTCTGTGGGTCATTCCATGTCTTGCTTGCTGTGAATAGTGTCACAATAAACGTGCAAGTCTGAATGACTTTTCAACATACTAATTTTGATTTCTATGGTACATTGTCAGTAGTGGAAAAGCTGGATCAGGTGTTAGCTCCGTTTTTAGTTTTTTGAGGAACCTCTACGCAGTTTTCTACAACATCTGTACTAATTTAAATTCCTACCAACAACATGTAAGAATTTCTTTCCCTCCAAATCCTGGCCAGTATTTATTTTTATGTTTTTGAAGATAGCCTTTCTAAGTGAATGGAAATGATATCTAATTGTCATTTTTATTTACATGTCCCTGATACCAGTGATGTTGGACACTTTTTTAATGTACTTGTTGGCTGCTTATTTATATTATTTTGTAAAAATTCCTACTTAGATCACTGGTGTATTTTTAGTCATTGAATTTGTCCCCTTGAGACTTACAAATTTCTATGACAGAAGTGGCATGGAGAGCCTCCTCTGTCAGCAGATAGCTTTTTTGTAGGTTTTTTTTTTTTTTGTTAAAAAAAACCCCTAAACCTTCAGTATTCAGATTCAGGTATGATTACATTGTTGCCACGCTGTGATGAACAAGAGGATTTTGGGGTGCAGCTTGGGCTCTCGCTTCGAAAAGTTTTCAACCACTGTCTGAATCCCTTGTTGGAGAAATAATTTGCAGATACTTTCTCCCACTTTCCAAGTCACTTCCTTGCTCTATCGATTGTTTCTGTATAATTTTTACTTGTGTTCCCTGTGCTTTTGGAGTCTGGCAAACAAGAGATAACTGCCTCCAGCAATCACTTTTTACTCATTTATCAGCAACATAGTGATCATACTTCAAGGTTGGGGAATTTCTTACTGAGTTGACTGCCGAAGATTCTTGCCCAAACTAGATATAAGGGCGGTCTAGAAAAGGACTTCTGACCAGGATTTGGTGGGGGGGGAGAGAGAGAGAGAGAGAGAGAGAGAGAGAGAGAGAGAGAGAGAGAGAGAGAGACTCTCAGATGTCAGCTCTGCTCACTGTGCTTCACTCCTGCTGGCTTTTCTTTTTGTGTGTGTGGTGCCAGGGATTGAGCTCAGGATCTTGTGCTTGCCAGGCAAGCACTTATTCTTTAGCTATCTCTCTCCCTCACCATCTGCTGGCTTTTTGAGTGCTTACCCTCACCATGTCTCTAAAACACTTCCTTTTTCAATCAATGACAACTAACTCCTAAAGACTTTCTTTCGTCCTTACTCTCCATGTTCTGATAGACACTAATAAGCAATCTAATGAAGACACTTGAATTAATAAAGCAAGGCTAGATAGAAGTTTTCTCTCATTTCTTACAAATATGTTGATAAGATCAAGTAACATGCATTTGCAGGTCATAAAGACCAAGTTATGTTCAGGGGTTCACATAGGGGATAACTTTATTTTAAGGATATTTTCAGCTATGTGTACTTCCTGGAAGAAAATCAGTCCTCTGTGATACAAAGTGCTATAATTTTTAAACCTCTAATCAGGCCTGATATATATCCAAATCTGCCATTACTCAGTGTTCTCAAATCTATTTCAGAGCTTCTCAGAGCAAGGGAGGAGAAATTGTCCAAAAACAAATAAAAACTAGAATCATTGTTAGACATAGTGGATACTAGTAAAGAAACTTTAGAGAAATGTAAAAAAAACAAAAAAAAAACAAAAAAAAACAAAAAAAAAACAGGAGAAAGTTATATTGTCTAGTATGTTTAGTACATAATGCAAAATAATCAAACATTAGTTGTAATTATAAAAACAATTTTCACATGATATAACCATAGCTGATATTTTTAATAATAGTCAACATGCCAGTTATCATATGATGATATAATTAATAAATAAAAGATTTAAGGGGCCAAGGAGATGGCTTAGTAGGATAAGTATTTGCCTGGCAAGTGCAGGGTCCTGAGTTCAATCCACGGTCCCAGAGGGCGAAAAAAAAGATTTAAAAATATTCTTCTTGGTTAATTTGCACCAATTTATAAGTCATATCCCCATAAAACTAAACAAAGGAATCTACTTGGAGTAGGAGAATAAAAAGCAAAGTAACAATGAATATAGTTTGCAAGTGGAATTACTTTAAGAGTCAAATTTCCTAGCTTCTTACTAGTAGAGTTTTCTATTGGCAAAAAGTTTGTCGGACAGGAAGAAAAAATAATTCATGATTTTTGGAATAAGCATGATAATGTAATCCCTTTGAGATTTATCTGGGCAAGAAAGGGAAATACTTTTGCGAAAGATTAACTTGGGGCTTTATGTTAATACGCTCGTCATTGTCAAACAGCAAGTGGTGCACTAAACTGAGTTCTGGCAACTCTGAACCTTGTTGCTCAAACTGGAAATCACATGTTTTTCTAGCCACATGAGCAAGATGGAGACCTCAGGTGGGACACCACTGCTGTGCATTAACACAACGTTTTTGTGTTCCTTGCTCCAAATGTGAATCACAACTATGTGATCTAAAACTATTTCCCTTGTAACAGGTGTGCTGACCACAACATGTTTAAATTACATCTCTTTGTCAATAAAATATCTAATTACAAATTATGTACTTCAGAGCCATACTGGGTTCAAATCTAGATGTTGATAAGAAGCTTATTTCTTCAGTGAGATTCCTCTAAATAGTCATAGTAAGTGTGATTGCTCTTTGTGTTTCTCAGCTGGGAGTTCCTTGGCAGCTAGGAACAAGCTTAGAGGAAACAGATCACTTAGCAGGCTTTGGACAAAATGACTGTCTTTACTTTCTATCTCCAAAAACAGTCTGTAAAATATTCAGCTATGGCAATGAAGTTCACAGTCTTCGAAGGCACAAATGTCACCCATGTGGATCGTTTGGAGCAAGAAGAAAAGCTATGCGCTGTCATCTGAGAAGATACTGGGGTCACATGGCTACGATTGTAGGTTTTGCACATGCAGATCATTTCTCCCGCCAACCTTTTCTCACTGACCAACACTGACTCCGAAGGCAGCGAGTCTTCGATCCTTCTGTCTCGGCTATCGAATTCTGATGAGAGCACCTTGATGCATACCACAGTACTGGGTTTATTACAATATAAGAAATTTTACCATTTTCTTTTTGCCTACTTGTCAGTGAAGTCCTCTCACAAATTGCTTTCCCAGCCCCCTTGATTGAAAGCAGAATGGAACATCAACCCTGTCTCTCTGTTTCCATACTGATAAAATATAGCTTTTATACCAAAATTTCCTATTACAGAATGATTTATTTAACATAGATCAATTTAGGGAAGGTTTTGGTCCCATACATGGGAGAGATCAGAAAGAATTTTATGTCGAAACAAATAAACTATGGAATGACATGTTTAAAATATTTTGGGGGGCTGCCATGTTTACAAATGCTTGAAAGAAAGCAAGACTGGAAGGGTGAGGTCTGGGAGGAATCCATTCTAGTAAGGGAGGCAAAAGATTGAAATATGAATAGGATGCAATTGATAAAAATTACTGGAGATTTTATATTGGGAGAATGAAATCTTGAATATTCTGGGTAATTTTTAAGCTCAGCCCATTAAATAGCAGCTGCCACTTTATGAAATAGAAATGACAGAGCAAAGCAGATTGACAGAAAAAACTGCAGCCTTCTCTGGCCTTGCTAAGTCTGAGATACGTACCAGATACTCAAGATATGCTGACTGGGGGCACCTGAACATACAGGTATGATAATTAAGAAAAGGGACAAGGTGGAAATAACAAAAAAATTCAGGGTCACTGGCTTATACTTGGTATTTTAAAGCTGCTCACTGGAGTGAGCTTAACCAGAAAGCAAGGATGAAATCGTAAATGGTCAGATAGAGGTTAAACAGACAGGAGTGAATCAACGGGAGAAAACAACCGGCAAGAAAGCAGAAGCCCAGAAGGGTGTGTGATATCTTGGAAACCCAGAAAAGAAAGTGTTTACTAGATAGCAACGTGGGTGACAGTGGCGAGGGCTGTCCAAGGGGCAGTGAATGAGACGGTCCACGTGAAGCGTCTGGTGTGCTGCCTGACACACAGCAGGGACTCACTGTTGCTTCTCTTCATTAGTGATAGTGACGCCAGGCTTAGGAGACAGCCTGGATGCATATAAGTTCTTCTTCCACTATTTCCTACCTGTATGAGTTTAGACGGTAGTTCCGCCTTTCCAGAATCTTGGTTTCTGCCTAAGATTCTACCCACTTTAAACTGAAGGCATTGACAGTCCCTACTTGGTGAGCACACAACTACCACATTGTAATTGATCAACAAATTAATTGATATTAGCTTTCTTGTTTAATTTTCCACATTATACATTATAAAGTGGGTACTAGTAAGTATAAATTCTGCTCTATTGAGTCGATAGCTTTTATTTTTAGGAGATTCAAAAGATTATACATAATCATGTATACCAGGTGTGGATTCAGCACACACATACATTTGTCTCCTTAAATACTATCCTTTCCATATGGTGAAAACATTTAAAATTCTGGTTTCTGGCTTTTATATATAAAAACTAAGCAACATTCTACACTCAAATTGTGTGAGATCCATTATTTCAGATGCTGCCTCATGTGTGTTTGTCAGCTTTCCTATCCCTGGGCGACAATACCCAATACCTAGGGCTTACAAATTAAAGAAGGCAAAGTGTAACTGATCTCACAATCTCTGAAGTTTCAGTCAACATTTATTTAGCTCCAAGGCAGGAAGATCGCAGTGGGAGGGTGCGTGAGGGGCACTTCATAGTGGCCAGAAGCCCAAGCACACAGGAAAAGCACCAGTGAGAGATGTATCCCCCAGAGACACTGCGCCCAAGAGCCAGATCTTCCAACTGAACCTCTCACAGCACCCTTCGCCAGTGGATCCATTTCCGGTCACGACCCAGTCACCTCCTCAGCCTCATTAGGTTGATAGTTAAGAGTAACTGGCCCAGTGTCCTAGCGAGATTACGTGGTGGTACTTGTCATCTATCTATGCCTGGCTTATTGCCTTTAGCATTGTGCTCTCAGTTTCTCTATTTTTTTCATGAATGATAGGGTGTGCCCTTTTTGAATAAAGCTAAAGAGCATTTTGTTGCAGATGCACCACATTTTCTTTGTGCATTCATGAGGTGATAGACACTGAGGATTTCTCTGTTCTGTGCCACAGTAAATTGCGCTGTGACAAAAGTCCAAATGCAGCTGTCTCAACAGACTTATTTTATTATTCCTTTTAGATATACAGATATATGCGGATGGATGATAGCTTTATTTTATTTATTTTTTTTTTTGTACAGACTCCTCATATCTTTTCCATGGTGGACGTAGTCAAATCTTTTCTGTCATACATTACTGTTGTCTTTATGATAATGGCCATTTTAATTGGAGTGACATGATAACCATTTGTAGTTTGTGTTTTTATTTCCCTGATGATGTGATATTAACTATTTTTATATCATATATATAAGAGAGATAACATAATATGTGTTTTTCTATGCCTGGGTATGTCACTTCATAGAATATCTTCCAATCTAACCACGTTAGCGCAGTAGAGTGGCCTTTTTTTATCCCACTGTGCAGTAGGTATTGTCTGATGGAATGCTGAAATAAATATAGAGTACAGATATCTCTTTGATATATATCTTAACTTTTTTATATGCATATCACCCTGCAGTAGCCTTTCTGCATCATGTTATAAGTCTATTCAAGGGCCGGCCTGATAGCTTAGCGGACTAACGTGGCTGCTTAGGCAGAGTGCAGAGGCCGGCTTCGATACCCGGCTTACTGTACTGGCCCTGCCCGTGGGACGCGTTGAGATGATGATTGAGACTGGGTGTGGTGACGCATGCCTGTAATGCCAGCACTTGGAAGGCTGAAAACAGGAGGATCACTACGAGTGCGATCAACATAGTGAGACCCTGTAGACCCTGTAATCCCTGTCCTAATACAGAAAAAAAAAGTCTATTCATAGTTGTTGAAGATTCTCCAGACTGTCTGTATGGAGTATGCTTGTATCATCTGCCGACTGACCAGTGGTATCTTTAAGGTCCCTTTCACCACATCTTGTGCAACACTTGGTATCATTCATCTTCATCTTCTTCTTTTTTTATGAATTTAGGACAGGTACTGCAGGGTCTACAGGATCTCACTACACAGATTGGACTCCTAGTGATGCTACTGTTTTCAGCCTCCCAGGGCAGGGGAGATGGCTCAGTAGAATAAGCGCTTCCCTGGCAAGCGCAGGGGCCTGAGTTCAATCTCCGGTTCTGCCAAAAGAAAAAAAAAAGAGAGAGAGAGAGAAAAGGAGGAAGAGGAGGAGGAGGAGGAGGAGGAGGAGGAGGAGGAAGGGGAGGAGGAGGAAGAGGAGGAAGGTCTTGCTTTAACTTGGTCTTAACCATCCAGCAGAAAAGTACAACTATTGCAGGCAGCCGAGTTAGATAGAAATATTATAGGCAGTCAGACAGCACCAGGCCCTCAAAGGAGACAGCATAGAAAAGATGCCTTACAACTGTGGGAGGGCCGGATGCTCCCACTGTGAACCAGACCTAGAGACCTAAAGACCAAACAAATGCTAAAAGAGTAGCACCTGGGATTAATATTCTAAATAGGTATTGATCACCTGGAAAGACCCAAGTGAGTCACTAGCCCAACCCTCAATGGGAAGGAACTCTGTCCCATATTCCAACCCCCAATGAGAAGAAACCCTGTCCTATATTCATGCCTGCTTACTCCATGACTCGCTTCCCCATTTGGTCCTGGGCATAAGCAATTTTACCTGCTTGTAATCTCATTGGTTGACCATAGTTTTGTCCCACCCCACATCCACCTAAGAGAGTTCCCATTCTCTCCACCTTAGCCCCGCATAGTTTTACACTATAAAAGTCCCTGGAAGAGACAGCTTCCCAGGGAACAGCCCCCTCGGGCCCCAAACCCTGTCCCTCTCTTGGACAGGAGCTTTCTTTCCCTCAATAAATATGTTCATAATCTCCGTTTGTTCCTAAAATTCATTCTTTGGTTTTAGAGAACACAAACTCATGCAGGTCAAGACAGGAGATCATTTTTTCCTATGTCATTTGGAGGTACCCTATGTCATCTGGCGGTCACCCACCCAAGACCAGTTTTTCTCCTTGTGTCACAACTACGAGGTATAAAAAGTAATGCCATATTAATATGCTGAGCTGTAAAAGGCTCAAGTCAACAACTTCTGACAATTGCCAGCTCTGCTGCTAACCCACTATTATTATGGACTATTGGACTATATTGGGATACTTTGCTGAATTCAAGTACCTACAGTATTTAGACTGGCTTCAAGGATGAAAAGGTCCTATAAAGACTTCTCCAGGGGCTGGAGAGATGGCTCAGTGGTCTAAAGCACCTACTTGGAACAAGCTTGGCAAAGCATTGGGGACCGCGGTTCGATCCCCCAGCACCACATGCCGGCCAGCCCGCCCCCTGGTGGGCTGAGCTGGCCACACACACCTCTCTCTCTCTC
>NW_004524580.1:19798705-19812659 GCF_000260255.1 Octodon degus
ATATGTGTAGGTGGGACTTGGCCCAGTGCCTAAAGCAAGCAAGCTACCTCACTCCTGAGATGAACATCCTATCTGATTAAGGTTAACCATTAGTTGGTAGGCAACTTAGTGTCACATGTTACTAACTTCACAGAAGTTTAAATAAAGGACCATTTTGTTGAGAAAAAAATATGTGTATACACGAGAGTTAGGATAGATATACAGCTACTTTCTCTTAGTTTGCTGAGAATAAAAGTTTGTACTAATATTGTTTAAACAATATATCATGTCTGCATCTTGTCCTCTGAATAACTACTATGAAGACAGCAATATGCAATGTATTAATGACTGTAATTCCATCTCCATCTCTGTCTCTGTCTCCATTTCTCTCTCTCTCTCCCTCCCTCCTTCCTTCCCTTTCTTTCTGTCTCCCTCTCTCTTTCGTGTGTGTATGTGTGTGTGTGTGTGTGTGTGTCTATGCTTGAAGAGAAAGCATTCATTACCAACCTGTTTTGAAGCTGCTTCATTGCTATTTTATCTTTTTTTCTCATTAAAATAAATAAAAATACAATAAAATATATAAACAAATAAATGCATGACTCAAACTCTTCTGGAAAATAAGCCAAAACTTTTGTTTGTTTCCAAGATTTGGACGGAGTTTCTTCCTTTGACTGCATCCCACAAGAATGCCTTCATTTCTGGCTTTTACTGGAAATTTGTAAATTGTTGACACTATGGATTTCAAAAAATAAACATCTCCATGACTTCATTTTATGTTGAGGATACAAATATTCAAAGATGAAAGACAATGTCTTTCTTTGCTGGCTGTGTTTTAAATAAAAGAATTTGCCAGTGTCATTTTATCTATCCGCCCTTTGCTTGCCTTTGGCATTTAATAGATCTACAGCTGTGGTAGGGAATGATTTAATCATCATTCTAGGTAAGTTAGAACTTCTTAAAACATAATTTTTAAAAAATAGGTTTTGAAGCCAAGATAGTTGAAAATGGGAGATTGGTGAAAATTGTCACAGCATGGTAAGGTGAATAAAAATTATTTTCAATGAAAATAGTTTATTTTTAATACAAAGTCTTTTTCCTTATTTTACAGGCTTATAAAAGGCACTTGACATGGAGTACTGCTAGCTATTAGCTAGGGCCTGCTTTGCTCCAAATCTTGTCCCTCTTTAATTTGGACAAATTCAGGGAAAATTGTAGTTTCCCAATCTCCCTTTAATTTTCAATTTTTGTTGAAAAAGAACCTCAGAAAATACTGACTCTATAACTCCTAATTTTGAGACAAGTTAGAAATTCTTTTAATTAAGTAACTCAGAAATGGACTCTGCTTCCTTAGTCACAAGTACGATTCCAACAAAATGTAACCATAAATATAGAACAATTCACCATGTTCTCAGCTAAAGTCACTTTTAAAAGCATGAAAATACTTTGCTTTCATATACTAAGCTGGTATATACTATGTTGTCATTTTTAAATGAAATTGATTCTCACATGCTATTTTGTTTTAATACTTTGGGTCAAATGTAGGACTTCATTCATGCCATGCAAAAGCTGTATCACTGAGCTACATTCCCAGCTCTTAAATTTATCTTCAAATATATACATATATATATATGTAAAAATTATACATATTAAAACAACATCTGATGTTTTGACATACGTGCAATTCTTGTATGATTAAATTAGGGTAGGTGCGTCTACCCACATTTACCTTTTCTTTGCATTGAAAACTTTTCTACTTCTCTGCTGCATGTCTTTGCAGTATACAGTATGTTACTGTTAGCTACATGTTGTGGAATATTGCACACTAGAGCTTCTTGCTAACTGTACCTTGGGAGAAATTGATCGTGCATTTTCGTGGAACTCGACTATCACCACAGGGATGGAAACTTTAGATTGTGTTCTGCAGATATAGAATCAGAAAGAACAGATCTCTATTGATGAATTATCAAGAATGGCTAAATATAAACTAAGCGCAAAGGTATGGTCAAGTGAACAAATGAAAATAGATTATGCTAATGTGTTCAATTCTTTTTCTATTTTTCCACTTCACTCAATAATTTTTGTCCAAAATAATTTGATCAGCAATGTATATTGAGGAGACTCATAGGTTGGGAGTCTGCTGATGTCAAAGATATGTAATACATGTCGGGCGTTTATGGGTGTCGTATTTTCTCTATAGAAAGCGTGGGCATGTCAAAGAGATCAGAAGCACACAAAAGATGGTATAAAATGGCCAAGATGTGCTATAAGAAATGATAGAACAAGTTGAGCACACATATTCCGTTTCATCCTAAAGGAACTGAGGTTTGAACAGCTACCTGGGCAAGATAGAATTAGCCTCGGATGGCTCATACAAATAAGTCATACTTGTAAGAAAATTCTCTAAAAGTGAAGTGGAGAGGCTTAGTTTGGCTCCTACAATATTTTTATAGTAATAACTCGGATTCACAATTTTACTGTCACAAACAAAATTTTCTTTGAATAGCAAAAGCCACCCTATCAGTGGCACCAAATTCCATACCTTTTAAAATGTTCAAAGCTGGCCAGTTAGTAAGTGTCAAGGATACGACGAGGGAGAGCTGTGAGGTTGGGGCTAGGTACGGAGGGAGGGTGAGCGGTGCTCCTGCGCTCTGTAAAAAGACCCTCATGCCAGAGAACAAATAAAAAACCATTTCAGTTGAAATGACTAGAAATGCCATTTCAAATATGCACCTAATAGCTCAGGGGTATAGTGCCTGTCTCCATTTCCCCTTCCATCTCTGTCTCCATTTCTCTCTCTCCCTTCCTCCCTCCTTCCCTTCTCCTTCGTGTGTGTGTGTGTGTGTGTGTGTGTGTGTGTGTGTGTGTGTTTGCAGAGAAAACATTCATGTAATTTGCATTTAAATTCTATCAACCTCTAAGAGTGCAGGGCTTTAAAAAATATCAAGCATAGGTCATTGTAAATCAATATTATTCTATGACTTAGCTTAAAGTTTTAATGGGTAGTTTATGTAAAAACGCAAACATTATTATCTTTATTCATAGAAATTCCAGAACTTAAAGCCTAGAGAGAAAAAAAAAGAATATCAATACATACAGGCCATGACTTTTTTGATGGTTCCTCGGTGGGGGAGAAGATCGGGAAGCTGGCATGAGCCAGTCTACTCTGAGGCTGGGAGCAGAGGGATTGCAAAGTGGGCAGTTCTGGGCGCCAGCTAGCCCAGAGAGTCTAGTCCAAGGACACATTTTTTTTTAATCACCTGTATTTTTTAAAGCAACTTAAAACCTTAGACTATACTTGTCCTTGCTAATTTATACAATTATGCTAATTAGACTTTCAATGGCTTCTTAAAATGGTATGAAAAGTTCATTCTCTGTGCTGATTAGACTGTGGAAGTACATGTTTCCCCTGCCCAGTGGATTCACCCCATACCTGAGACCTAGCACTGCCTAAACGCAAGGCCTGAAACAAAGCAGTCACTGGACAAAAGTTTTGAAATAAAATTGAGTAGTGCAAGAAGAGGAACTAAGTGAGGTTCTCAGAGAGATTTTTTGAACCCCCAAAGGTGGAAAAATATTGAAAATTAAAAACCTATGGGGAAGGAGAGGGCATTAAAAGACATTAACCTTATAGTTTTCCACAGTTGGTAATAAATTTGCTTATGAGCTTAAGTAAACTATGGAACAAATTCTTTAGCTCTGCACCCTGGACTATGTGACCTTGGCTTGCTCTTTATTCCAGCTCTTCACAGCTGACGACCAATGAAAGGGCTGTCTGAGAGAATGTTCATCAAGGATGCAAAATTCTACCTGTGTCCTGCTCAATGCCCTGGCCATCAGCTACGTGTAGCTGCCGAGAACTTGAAATGTGGCTAGATGGGAGAACTAAATGATTAATTTTACTTAATTTTTATTTTGAAATTTTAATCAATTGAAAAGCGACTAGTCACACTTGATTGACTATTACATTCAATGGCACAGATTTACCAGGAATGGCCATATTCATTGTGGGACCAAAGAATGGCTCCTAGCACAGCGTAGTGGCTCACAATAATACATGCCCCAAAAAAGGAATCATCCATAAAGTGGCCTTGACTTTAAAAAATTGAACTTTTTAGGGGCTGGGGAGATGGCTCGGTAGAATAAGCACTTGCCTAGCAAGAGCAAGGGCCTGAGTTCAATCCTCGGTTCTGTCAAAAAAAAAAATGAGTTTTTATTTCCTATGACTGGGGATTTAATATATCTTTTTGATAGATTTTGCATGTCCTTTCACCAGAAATGAAAACAGAATTCAGCTGCCTTGTGTTAAACACAATCTTTCATCTTTCTAGGATTCAATTTCCTTATTTGTAAAATGAAGTCTTGGGACTTAATCAATTATTTTTGTTGTTGCTGTTGTTGGCAGCTGCAGAGATCCAGAGCAAATTTGAATGGGCTCCTGGGAAGAACATACGTGCATGACGGCTAATCTCTTCTGTTAATCCCCATCTCAATCAGAATCTCGCCAGCTCCCTGTCCTCTGTCCCTCTGGTCCTCTTTCATCAGTCTTTGGCTCCGACGATTTCTCTTGTCTGACAGCTTTATCCTTCCGGGTCTGTGCTCTCCAGAAGGTCTATTTAGACAGAATCCAGACCTAACCAAGAGGAGAACTCACAATGCATCAAAAGTTGCCTAAAACAACCGGCTTAGAAGGTTCGCTGAAGATCAGGAGGGAAGAAGAATATTGTAAACTTGGGATAAAGAACGCCAGAGTTTAAAGCAAAGATAAAAAGCATGTTTTTCTTTCACAACATCAAATTCATTCTTACTTGAAAGTTTCTCTGTACATAAAGGAGCTTCAGGGGTGGAAATGTACATCGGTGACGTGGCCACCTACAGCCTGTTGAAGAAAAATAACACTGAAAATTCTCTCTGGTCCCTCTGGCTCCCCCGGTTCTGCACACCCTGCTGAAGACGAGGATCACACCACTGCCACCTTCTGGGAAGAAGAGAAATAGCAGCAAAGAAGCCTGATTCCCTCACTCTCTAAGCAAAAGCTGAGATGTCAAATATACCTTAAATTGTATTATAACATCCAGAAATTTTAACATCAAGTCACCAATAATTGTACTTGAAGTAATAAGAACATACTGGATTTAAATTTGGATTTGGTTTTCCTCAGTTTTAGATGATAGGTATAATGTGATGTTGTTTCAAAGTGTCCACTCAGAAATGACAAAAGAATAAAATACTATCCTGTATCCTGACGTCACGGCTTTGTCTTCACTCTGGTGTTGGCCATAGAGTTGCTGGGCTTCCGGGAAGAACAGGAGAAGGTGAAGCGCTTGCTTCCATTCACTCTGCCATTGTTAAGATCACCCTTCATGCCAAGTAGAGATTTTAATACTGAAAATGGAAAATCAGAGAGGCAAATCTTTTTACTTCTCTTAAAAATGAAGTTCTTATTTATTTTACTCAATGTATGAGGGACATTCTCTACTATGTTGTCCTTGTTAGCCTCAACTGAATGACGTGCGTTACAAGTGAAGCCTTTACAGATGGTAACATGCTGTGGGGACAGCAAGGGCTCAGAGAAACCCACTTCATTGGGTGATGCCACCACACTTCCAAGCATGTGCTGCTGCAGATAGAAAATCTATATAACCAAGAATTAGACTAGCAGCTGAATCCAGGTGTTTGTCCCTCAGCAAGTCATGCTGTCATACAGAAAGGCATGAGAAGCCCCAAAACTGAGAAAGTGTATGCTACGGATGCTGCAGGATGATTCCCAAAGCAAAGTGGTTCGGTTCATCCCCGTCTCAGTCAGAGTCTCCACAGCTCATTTCAGCTTATACTTACTTCCGAACCATGAAAGCAGTGTTACTGTGAGTCTGCTATGGGTTTTGAATTTAGAAAGTAAGGTCAAAGGCTTTTGAGATCTTGCGAAGCTTAGTAGAGGGCATAAGCAAAAATGCCGGGAATGTGGTGAAACACATTTAATGCATCAAAAATGCAAGAGAAAAAAATCTACAATTAAGCAGTAAACAACATTGTCCTTTAAAAGGCTTTGGGGAGAAATTTGATTTTAAGCTATACTGAGATATCTCTAAATGGGACATCAGTATCATTCTTATTGAATTAGCATATAGAACCATAATTGTACGAACCCTCTTCACGTCTGTAGGTTTTGTTCTGTCTGTGCAAACAATGATCTAAAAGCATAGAGATGAATCTGGTAAGTGACAAGTCACTTGGGTGTTTTCTCTGCGTTCATTCATCCAACATTTTTATTTGTGCAATCATGTATATATAGAAATTAAAAGTTTTTAGTGCATTAAACTGTACCCCAAATAAGATCATTCACTGTTCTCTACACTGTCACACAAGATCTTATGATTTTAAAGTAGCAAATAAAAGCTGTACTTCTAAATAGTTGCAATAATGTTGTAAGAATCATTATCCCTGAATACAGGTGCACTACCCTAGCCTTCATGTCCCTCTCTTTCCATCCATTCCACCTTGTAAATATTAACAAAGTTCTTTGTCCTTAAAATACATTGGTTAGAGAATGACAGTAAAGGAGCACTGTGTGCTCCATGCTGTGCCAATGAAGATGACAGAGTTGGAGTTAGGATTCCTCAGCACGCCCTGCTGCGGTTGTCACTCACAAGACAGGCTTGCGAAAAGCCTCAAAATAGTTCTCCATGCCACGTACCACATGTGGAGTAATAATCAGGCTTACCAGGGTATTTTCTGTTGGACAATTCCTTTGGCACAGACAAAAGCCATAAAATTCAGCTTTTTACACAAAGTTATCCAGCTTTTTGAAAATGCTTTAAAGATCATAACTGTAATATCACTTGACAGCTTGGCATTCATAGAGTTGACTAATGGGCATTTGGGGGGCTGGAGTTTTATGCATTTTTTTCTTTCTGGGACCTCTACCAGGATTTGGGAATCAAATTAATAATATAAATGCAAGATCCTTTAGCAATGGGAATGAAATTGAGGGTAGACATTTTAAAGGTATCACTTAGGAATGAGTTTCATAAAAATAATTTGGAACTTCAGACAGATATTAAATATGAAGAAATCATAAATAATTAATATGTTGTACGACTGTTTGATTCAATGAATCTGAATCCAGGATCCAAGACAATATTGTATTTTATTCTTAATTAGAGTCCATAGATGGGTCTATTCCCATGGATGCATAGAACCTCTGTGATTTCTCCTCACACCGATTTCATCTGAAGTTGCTCTTGTGAGTTTAAATTACACACAAACACTGCCCTTCAAGATGCATCTAACACGTACGTCGTCTACCTTGCTACCAGTATAAAATGGGTAAGTCATTCTAAATCACTAGGGAAAAGAAAAGAACATTTAAATGCCTGTAGTATAAGGTCAGGCTGGTTCAAACCCAGTAATTTCAGAACAAGAAAAGAGATGAATCTTAACAGTCACCTCTCTCCACCTTTACACATACAAATGTGTGCAAGAGTCTGCACACACACACACACACACACACACACACACACACACACGAAGCATATTTGTTCAAATCAGGATGTCTAAGACAGGGACCTTTGGGCCTGCAAGAGTAGGATGTTACCTTACAAAAAATAAGAAAAAATCTGCTTGTAATTACTTAGTAAATTTATTCTGTTTGACCCATGGCTTCTACCAAATCCTTATTTCTTCTGATGTTTATTAAGTTAAAATTTATAGAAGGCATGGCAAAAAAAAAAAAAAAAAACCCAACCTATAATCATGTATTGCCCAGTGGCCTTAGTGCCTGGAAGACTGCAGATTATTTTCAGCTGTTGACAAACTGGTCTATATTTTGGCTAACAGTTGTGTGCTTTTCACTTCTGTATTTTGGGAGGAAGCAAGCTTCTAAACACGATGTCTGACATGTGTAAATTTGGCGCTATTATTGTGAAGGACTAACTATATTTCCATATATATGCACATACTTACACACACTTGTGATATGTTTGCATTTATGTGTGACAAGGGTCTTCATATTTGCCACCCTGTATGTACAAAGGGCAAAATTTACATATCAACCATACAATTATTTTGCCATTAGTAGGAAATAGCCTTGTTTGACTCAATTTAAAAAATTTATAAATCAGCATATACAGCTTAAAATCATTTATACTAAGGAGAAATTGAGAAAAATGCCAAGGCTCTTTGTCTATGTGCACTTTTAGAGAAGAGCAAAAGGATCCCTAAAATTACATAGTAAGGCAACATGGGTATAAAGTCAAAGCATTTGGGGTCTGAACCTTATAGCTGGCATGAGTCCATATTAGAATCCAAGATCTTGTGATCGTATAATGTCCAGGATTTTGTAATCTTGAAAAGTAATTAGACTCCTGAAGTCTCAGTTTTCTACACAGAAAACTTCTTACTTTTCATGAACATCTATTTCTGCTTACCAAAGATATAAAACACCAGGCATTCCCTGCCCTAGGTCTCAGAGACAATTTCATCCTTCTCAGTGAATCACAGTCAACATCCATGTGGTTGGCATCTATACCTACTAGAGGTGACTGGCTCACCATGTGTGATGCTCATTAGAAGCTTAGTCCATCGATGAGGTCACAACAAATAGGATGTTGGGAGTTGAAGTGTGGATGGAGGACGCAGGTCACTAGGAAGGGTCTTTCTCTTTCTGCAGGGGTCTATCTCTTTTCTTCTCATCTCCTCTCATCTTGCCTCATCTCATCTCGCCTCGCCTCACCTCTCTTTTTGTCTCTCCTCTCCTCCCCTCCTTTCCTCTCTCCTCTCTCCCCCCTCCTCCCCTCCTGTCCTCCTCTCCTCTCTCCTCTGGTCCTCTCCCCTCCCCGCCCCTCCCTTCTCCTTCCTACCTGCCATGCTATTAATTCTTTCTCCTCTGCATGTTGCTCACCATGTAGCACCACCTTGGAGCTAGGCACCTATGGACTGAAACTTCTACAAACTGTACATCAATATAAACCTTTCTCCCTTAGAGCTGGGGCTGTAGAGTATTGTGTCTGTTTATCAATCTAAAGTGGTCCAAAGAACAAACCTCTTCCAGGACTTTGCTTAACCAAAATAGGCCATCATCATAGAAACTGGTAGAAGACGAGCCTTCCTTTCCTTTCATTCACCTATTTATTCCTTCGTCAATCATTGGTTGAACAAATGCTTACTAATTTTGAGTGTAGAAGAGTGTGGGATTTCTCTGGGAAAGCTGGAGCAGAGTACAGGAGGTAAATATGAACAATTGTTCTTTGAAAAATCTCAGAATTATGATTGGTCGTCTGTAACCATTTCACTCTGCTACACAGTTCTAGGCCATCACAGACAGCAGTGTTTCCCATGGCTATAAGGGTTTAAATGTTTGTGAGGGACCCTTCTTGTCTCTGGCAAATCCACCAGCTCATTCTTCGCTACTCAGAGAGGTACAGATTGGTAAGACCTGAGATGCCCTCAGCGTGTATGCTGCAGAAGGACAATTGTGCCGCTGTTGCTGGATTAGGGAGCTTTCCCACCACTAGAACAAAATGCCCAGCGCCACCACTTCTTAGAAGGAGAGACTTCATTTCCTCACTGTTCCAACCGCGTTCAGCCAGCTCCAAGGCCGAGACGTGGCGGCAGAGGGATGTGACGGACCAAAGCTACAGACTTCATGGTGGCAAGAAGCAGAGCAGAGGATGAGCGCCAGAGAGGCGAGGACAAGAGACCCGGTACAGTGCACAACGTCAAGCCTTCAGGACCAACTTCGGGGCACACACACCCGGATGTGCGCTCCACCAATTGCCAGGGCGGATTCCAAAACCAGTCCAGTGGAAGTTCCTCCAAAACTGCCCCAGTTGAGGATTAACACAGTGGTGAAGACCTTGGCTATGGTCCTGGGGAGCTGAGTTTATCCCTAACAGCCATAAAAAGCATATTTAATCTGAAAGAAGTGTATCTAATTTGTAGTGTAATTTTTCATTTTATTACGTGAAGAGGACCATGATACTTGGCGGCTTTCAGCCGCACAAATTGGGTCTGAGCCTGCCAGACCTGCGCTGCTGCTTCACATTCTGTTTTGCTTTATTTGTTTATTCTTTGCGCTGTGTTATAAAGCTACTGCTTTTCCAAGTTCTTTAAACTATCCAAACTCAAGGGTTCTCAAACATACTGTGCTGAAAAGCTTTGTGGAGCAATTGTTAAGAAATTAGTGATTAGAAGAAGCAATTCTTCTATTTGCAAATGTATGAACACACACACACAACACACTCACACATGCATACACTCACACACACACACACACACACACACATGAGAGCACACGTGCACACATGCGCACACATGCACACAAAATACTGGAATCCTACCTGAGGCTTTCTCTCATGTATTGAATATCAGGTAAAAGGTGTGGATTGTGAAATTGGCAAGAGCCCTACAATCTATCCACTAGTGACCCACTTCCCTTTAAGGCAGATTGAAGTTTTTGCTGCTCCGTCAGTTGGTTTCCTATTCTAAGTAATGACATCTCCCAGGTCCCCAGAGAGAAGACCAAAGACTCAGTTGAGTCAAGTCCTCTCTCCAAAATTAAGCAGTCCTCTGAGCAGACATTGGAAGGCCTTGACTATTTTTCTCATCCTTACCACGGACTCAACTCACCATTTGGAATAGTTGCCAGTAAACTTGTCATGAAACTTTGGTTCTACTTTCATAAAGACTACCATAAAAAATGTTGAAATCATACAGACTGGGTCCAAAATAAGGCATGAATTGTCCCCAGATGTCCTTTTTGTTCACCCTGAAAGATAATACTTTTTTAAATTTGAATACCTATGTCTTCCTGACTCCAGTTTCAACATTAACTTCTATTTCTTCCACGAGACTCCTGATTCCCACCAAGCACTTGCTTTCCATTCATCCAGCTCCCCACCTCCTGTCTGCACTTTCCTCTGTCCAACCCGCTGGAAAGTGGACACTACACAATAATGATCAAGATCTTTACAGGTGCCGGCTGCTGCCTAGCACTGCCTGTAAGTCAGCCAAGATTACAGATATTACCTGTGCACTGTGTAGCTTAAGAACAAGAGACTGGCTCAACTATTGAGCATCATAGCCACCAACACGGCCTAGGGAGCTACAGCACGTAAATGTCCTATCACCAAGAGCAGGCTTGCAGAAGAGGGCCGCCCTCCTGTTCTTACCACACCCTACTGTCCTGCCAAACTGAGCCAGCCAAACTGGGTCAAAAGTCCTGGAACACTGGATTCTCTTTACGTTTCCCCAGCCCCCACTTAAAACTGAAATATAGCTGGGTCTAAAGACAAATTTTTCAGTGACATTGAAGATAGTGGAACAGAAGTATAGACAGTTGAGTAATAGAAAATATGGACAGCAGGCTGGGGTTAGTAGAAAGAGCTTGAAGATAATCATTTCAACTAATGTATGGGTCAATTGATGGGGCGAGAAAGCTATTTTCTTTTAGTTTTTGTTCTTTTGGAAAAACTATTTTCTGTCCATCTTCTTACTCAAAGGAAAAACCTTCCTTGCCCATTATCATTTAACAGTTATTTGATTAAAATTATAAGTTTAGAATAATTTGATATCAATAATTCCCAACGATAATTCATGTATATTGCTAAAAATGCATATTGAAATCGCTTAAATAATTTTATGAAGTACTAAATTGCTCAAATGATTAAAATTGTATGTATTTACACTTACGATCATATCTTTTTCTAGAGGATTTATGAATATGTAATGTTTTTTCCAATAACAGAAGACTATAATCTGTACTGCTGTGTAAAGTAAATTATTGCAGGGAAATAATAATTGTTCCGCAACCAAAATATATATTACAAATTACTTTCAACAGCATAGCAAGATCTACGACTAAATGTTAAGACTCACTGAGCAGCCCAGCAGCGCCACCTGCTGTTTGAAAGGGAAAATTCAATGTAGTGTGTTCAGTTTGCAATTAGGGAAGTGAGCGCTCAGAGCTCGGTGCAAATTATAATCATTCTGGGGATAAAGCACCATCGGCAGCACCATCTCTCCATTTTAGAGGCTTCTAAGTAATTCATATTGGGAGTATACGTGCAGATTTTTGCATACATTGTTATTAAGAATGGGGAATAGATAAGTAGAACCTCCCCTTCCCCTAAAAAAAATACTAAAACTAAGTCAAATCAGTCCTTTCAGGCTGAACGCTCTGCTGAGCCCTAACAATGAGCGCTGTGTGCTAGAGCTGAAATGCGCCCTAATTTTTCAAGTTTTAGTTTGAAACTTGAATTTCAAACTCAAGATTTTTTAAGTGTCTTTTTAAAATTTTTTATTTGTATTAAAATCAAGAGTTTTAATGAACACTAACTTGGATATGGACAAGGGGTCTAGGCTTAATATTTTGTTTTTGTTTTTTAATGTATTTTGTACAGCTTTCCAGGTGTGGAAAGCCGAGCCAATCACGAGGCCGTGGGCAGAGGTGAGGAGTGCACAGCGGGATGGGTGATGGGGAGGATTTACAAACTTTAGAAGCTGGGCCCAGGTGGAGGACGTAGATAACTGAGGCCATAGCCCTGAAGGGCAGATCATGTCCTCTGTCCATTTTTCTCTTTCTCTTTGCTTCCTGACAACCACGAGAGGAGCAGCTTGGCTCTACCCCGGCTCCCACCACGTCTGGCTTTCTTACAGTCCTACTGTGATGAAACCTGATTTCCCTTATGTATGAAACCCAACGTATACTCCGAGGAGCAAGAGAGAAGCAAGATAATAAGAAATAGAATGATGATCTTTTGCCAGTGGGAGCAGGTTCGAGAGATGCCAGAGGAAGGGAGTGAAGGAAAACTAAAAAGAGTTAAGAAATGTTGTGCATATGTATCAACTCTCCACGGTGAGAGCAACCATTATGTAGTATAAATATGCACCAACAGAAACGACAAATAAAGTAAAACAATGAAACCAAGAGATCATGGATTGGAACCTCCAAAAACCCCACCAGAATATCAGATAATCCCAAATGTAAGAACACTAAAAATAAACAGGTCCATACTCTTCAAAATAGCTACATCAGGGAAAACAAAAGTAGAGGTTCTATTCCAGATTAAAGAAAGAGAGAAAAAAAAAAAAACACTATAACTACATTTTATGTGTCCCTGGATTGGCTAAGAATATCGCTGATACATATGTCTGAATTTTAAGACAGCCTTTAAAATAGACCGCAATGGTCTTGGTGTTTGCTCTGTTCATTGTGTTGTAATTAGTGAAATACACACTGTTGCTTTTGAATGAAAGGGCACTTGCCTGTGATTTGTTCCCAAATCATAAAAATATATAGTATTACGCTTGCGTGTGTTTATATTTTTATTCATAACCACATCTAACAAAAGGAGGAGGAGAGTCTTCTGAAAAAGGAGAAAGGAAAAAAGAGAAAAAGAAACAGGGATAGAGCATGCATGGGTGGTACAAAGTTAGCATTTCAGAAGTGTGAGGATATATGGGGATGCTTTTTACTATAATATGAACTTTTTGTACATCTGAAATTATTTTAAGCATAAAACTGGAAAATACTCAAAGAGGAAAGCGGATTTAAAAAGAGTAAAAGAAAGGAAAGGAGGTAAAAGCTATCTTCACAGAAGATCTTATGCTCCAAACTCTTTCCAGATGTCCTGTAATACTAGTGATGAAAACATGAATTTATTGAACGAATATAGTTTTCATGAGAAAAAAGAAGAAAGCCTCATAAGTGGGAGCTGCACGGCATACTTTACTAAATGTACAGCCTGCACTAAATTATGCGAAGGCAAGACACCGGATCTTATAGTGCACTAGTATTCAGGTTCTGGTATAAAGGATGGAACACAGAAAATATTTGATTAAAAATATATCAAAGTAATACTATATAGGGGTGAGGAGATAGCTTGACAGTCTGAGAACCTACCTGGCAAGCATTAGGTCCCGAGTTCAATCCCAGGCACCACGTGCTGTGCCAGCCACAGAACCCTGGGTGCACTGTGCC
>NW_004524580.1:19813529-19815320 GCF_000260255.1 Octodon degus
TACAACACTTTTTTAAAATGTATTTGGTACAGGGTTCCACTACACAGCTTAGACTCATAGTGATCCTCCTGTTTTCAGCCTCCCCAGTGCTGGGATTACAAGTGTGCGCCCCCATGCCTGGTTTCAGTGGCTCAGCATGCCTAGGGGCCCAGCTGGTACTGCATATGGTGCCAGGGATCAAACCTGGTCCCTGTGCTTGCCTAAGCAAGCACTCATTTTGGTGAGCTATCTCGCCAGCCCTCCTATACTAACTTTGTACTTGGATTGTATTTGTTCTCCAGGACCCTGGCATAGATCACAGTAAAAACCCAATTTACCAACATTCCAGTTGCAAACCTTCATGAGTACATTATGAACCTTCAGAGAGGTAATAAATTACAGAAACAGCTCCTGCATCTGCCGGGCGTTGTCACAGCTGTGCCACTTTGCGCTTAGTCTAAGCTCTGATAATGGGCAGTAATGCGGTGCTCAGGGAGTGCCATCGTGTTTGGAATCAAGAGAAAAAGTGATGGTGATGTGCAGGAGACTGCTAGCAAGTACAAAGCAATAAGCATGGGATCAATAATAAATAGTTTATCTACAGTTGTCCTGTACTACCACTTTCAGGTCCGTAAATGTGAAAGTGAAAATTTCAGGAACAGTATTCTCTCTCTCTCTCTCTCTGTGTGTGTGTGTGTGTGTGTGTGTGTGTGTGTGTGTGTGTGTGTAATGTATGTGTGTGGGGGAGGGCTTGCTTTATGCTTTACATTGTGTCATAGCAAAAGGTGCCCCAGGCCATAGCCAGTACTCTTCAGGCCATACTTACAGCTACAGTTCCCACTACTTCTGTTTCTTAGAAAAGATTGGTTACCGTGATGTGTACTGTAAGATCCAGCCCCCCTTGGCAAGCCACTCTGCCTCTCTACTTCCTGTCGCTTACCCATAGAGCCCTTGACCACAGGAAAACAGCACCTGATATTTTGGGAATGATCCCAATCAGAACCCATTATTATACAATAAATCTGCCTCCAGATCTTGGATGTCATTTTGGTATTTGTATCTGTTGCAGCACATTTTTGTCAAAGGAGTGTAAGCCTCACTTCGGTTGACTTATAATCAAATCCAACTTACAAATATTCTCTCAGAACGAAACTCCATCACATATCAGGGACTTACTGTATTAGGTTATTTATTTGTTTTTTTTTAAAGCAAAATCAGAAATCATTTCTTTTTTATTAAAACAGAAACGAAAACAGAAAGCCCAAATCAAAAGGCAAATGCTGCTGTTCAATCATCAGATGGACTTCTGGAGGCAAAAAATGTGACAACAGCAATATTTCAAGTAAAGTATGTGAAAATTTAAACACCCCACTTTCAAGTTAAGACAAAGTGAAGGGGGAGTGATGATCTCTATATTAAGAGTCAAAAAGCTCAGGCATTATCAACAAATGTTAATTCACTTTACAGTCATCAATGAGGCTATTGTATATATATTTTGCACCTTGCGCTTGTAAAAGCAGATAAAATATTTAATATGTTATTTACAACGTATTTTACCAGCTCAGCATACAGGATGAATATAGATTATATCAAAGTAGTAGACAGTTAGGGGTCTGTGCAAACCCTGCAAAAATAGTACTTCAGATATCTGCTAACTAAAAACAAAAACAGTTTGCTGTTTAGGAGTAATATAATTCAAACTACCACAAAATACAAGGGGCTGCAAAATTGCATACCATTCCAACAACATATATATAAGTTATTAAATAAAGATCTGATTTAAAAGAATATAAATGAAGCCTTTAAGTAGGT
>NW_004524580.1:19816425-19817326 GCF_000260255.1 Octodon degus
AGGGGCCGGGAAAAGTCCGGGAATGAAGGGCCCACAACCGCGTCGGGCACCCGCGGAGAAGCGAACAGCGGCGCTCCCTCTCCGCCTCCTCTAATCTAGGTTATTTATTTGAGCTTAGTCTGTTTTTCTGATTCAGGTATTCAGAGCTAAAAGTTGCTTCTTAGGATTGATTTCATTGTGTTCAATAGGATCTGTTACGCTGTACTTATTTTATCATTTGGTTCTAGGAACTATCTAATTTTTTCATTGACTATCTTCTGTGGCTCATTAATTATTGAAGAGTACATTATTCAATTTCCATACAGGAATTATGGCTATAGTATTTATTAATTTAATTTTGTGGTACCAGGACTTGACCTTGAGAACTTGCACTTGCTGGGCAGATGCTTATGTCAATGAGCTATATCCTTGGCCCATTGCTATAATTTCCGTTGCCACTGATTTCCAGGTTCATTGCACTATGATCTGATAATATGTGTGGGGCAATTTCAATTTTTTGCATTTACTGACTGGTGCATGCTTTATGTGGTGATTTGGAAATGTATTTTGGAGAAACTTTTATGTGCTGCAGAGACAAATATGTCTTCGGTCATTGGACGAGCATTATGTCGATCTCTAGTAAGATATTTTCATGTGATTTATCAGTCTTGATTGGAAGTTGTTTTATTTGAGGGTTTGAAGCTGTTCACTTCAAGCTATTTCACCCTTTAAGTTTTATATTGAGGATGTTCCTGTAATTTTAATGAGTTTTCTTTTATCCCATAATTTTATTGATAAACGAATAGAAATGAGACAGTTTCAAATCAAATCGGTAGGACGGGTTCAATAATTCACACACTGCATGCATTCTTCCTAGTGGTTAATTGCTGTACAAGATGCGGACATGATATCCTATTTACAA
>NW_004524580.1:19825408-19854087 GCF_000260255.1 Octodon degus
CTTTAGCTGTTCTTTGTCATGAAAGTATTTCACTTCTCCATTAAACTTGAAAGAGAGTTTTGCAGGGTATAGTAGTCTGGGCTGGAATTTGTTTTTATAGAGGACTTGAACTATTCTGCTCCATCCTCTTCTTGCATTCATGGTTTGTGAAGAGAAGTCGGCCATAATTCTGATGGGTTTTCCTTTTAATGTGATCTGCTTCTTTTCTCTAGTGGCTTTCAGTATATTATTCTTGTGCTGAATTTATGTTATCTTGACTATTATATGTCTCGGTGTGTTTTTTCATTGGATTGAGGTTACTTGGCATTCTGTACACTTCGATTACCTGAATGTCAGATTGTTTCCTCATATTTGGGAAGTTTTCTGCTGTTACTTCTGCCCATGTTTTTTTAATGTCATTTGTATCGACTCCTTCTTTCTCATTGATGCCTATTAGTCTCACATTGTTCATCCTTGCATCATCTTGCAGGTGATGGATTATTCATTCCTGTATCCTCGTTGTTTTTAAGAGATCCTTTCTTACCTTTTCACTAGCCGCACCAGCATCTTCAAGATCTGAAACTCTGTCTTTATTTTCAATTAAACGGTTTTGCAAGCTTGTGATTGAGATTTTAATTTTCTCTATATGTCTCTGACTCTGCTTCATGCGATCTACTTCTTTCCTGTATTGCTCATTCAAGGAATCTGTCATTTTTCTAATCTCCTCTATTTTTTGTTATCAATGTCTTCTTTAGAAGCAGTTATAAATTCTTTTACTGCAGTGTTTTTTTCAGAGGTTTCCTCCCTATGTTTCTGTAGTTGCTTCTTTACTTCAGATGCTATGAGTTCTGAGAATTCTTTTTTTATTTCAGAAAAGAGTTGTGCTCTGATTTCCTCTATATCTTTCTGCTGTTGCTTATTTACTATCGACGCTATTAATTCATGCATTTGAGCCAAGCTAGTGTCCTCCTCACTGTTCTGAGTGGGCACTGGGTTTCCTCTATATGTTTCTGCATTTGATTCTTTACTGCAGATGTTATTAATTCAGGGATTTCTTTTTTTATATCCAATCTGAGTTCCTCTATACCTTTCTGCAGCTTTTTTTTTATTTCAGAAGCTGTTGATTCATTGCTTTCAGCTGTGTGATTCCCAATTTGTTCTGTGTTAGTGTCCTCTGCACTTGTTACAGGTGGGGTTCGGTTCTGAGGTTGCATTTTGTTCCTTCTCGTCATTTTGTGTTAGCACTGTCTTCTGACCTTTGTTGTAGTTCTTCGTTGTAGTTATAACCTTAGCAAGAACTGAAGTTCTGGTGCAGATCTACAAAGTTTGGATTTATCCAGCTGTGCCTGGCTTGGGTCTGGCTGCTGTGCTCAGCTCCTTCCTGCTGCTGCCCTTAAGGGTGAACTTGTTGTGCCCCTCTGGCAAGTTTTTCTGCTCCTGGACTAACTGGGTGGTTCTATCCTCTACACTCTCTGCAGGGATTGCATCTGCAGAGTTACATCCCAGGCTTGTATGCCAGGCCTGAGCTGAGCCTGGAAGGGACAAGGAGGAGTAGGGGGGAGAGGCATCTCTCCCACATACTCACCGGGCCTGGGCTAGGACTGGGTCTGGGGGTCCCTGGAGCGCGGAAGAAATTCCTACTCAGCGGGTGGGGTTGGGGATGTACTGCGGAGTGTTGGGGGGCATCCCAAGGGGGTGGAAGACGGTCTCACCCATGCTGCGCTTGGGCTGATACCAGTATAGATCCCGCTGGCACAGGGTAGCAGGAAGCTTTCCCACACACTCAATGAGTTTTCTTATATAAGTAATTCAATGCTTTTCTATAACAGACTTTAAGATTCTGTGCTTGTTTGGGACTTCTGGGATTTTTGCCTTTAATATGAATTTGCGAAGCTTTTTCCTGATTGTGACTATTTGTGATTCTATCTGCATTGCATATGTGCATGCTAAACCCTTTAGCCATATCTGGGGAGGGATTTTTTTCCTGCTAGTATTTTTGTGAACAGTTTTATTTTATTTTATTTTATTTTATTTTATTTTATTTTATTTTAGTACAGGGTCTTCTGGGTCTCACTACATAGATCGGACTTGTAGTGATTCACCTGAATTTAGCCTCCCAAGAGCTGGGATTACAGGCATGCACCACCATACCCAGTCTCAATCGCCATCTCAGCGAACCCCGGGGGTGGAGCCAGCATGGCACAGTAGGGACTGAACCCCAGCCACCGTATCTGCCAACGTAGGTGCTTTAGTCTGCTGAGCTATTTGGCTGACCCTGTGAACAGTTTTTAAAATGCCATTTGTTCCCCATTTTCAATATAATTGTTTAATTTTCCTGGATTTCTGTTTGCTATCTTTTCATCTTTATTTGCTCTTTAAATCACTTAGGAAAACCACAGATTATTTAACATTCTGTGTCTTATATAATATGTCATCAAGGCCAATGAGATAGCTCAGTGAACTAAAGCACCTCTTTAGGCAAGCTTAGGTAAGTGCAGGGACCACAGTTCAGTTCGATCCCCCACAGGGCAGGCTGAGTCAGCCACAGAGTCCAGGTGTAATGGCGCACACCTACCATCCCAGCTCTAGGGAGGCTGAAAAACAGGAGGCTCACTATAAGTCCGAACTGTGTAGTAAGACCTTGTAATAGCCAAATACATTAAAAAATTCTGTTATCAAAATGAATAAAGTTTCTTAAAAATGCTTTAATTTCATCCTTCTATCTGGCTGTGTCATAGCCAATTATGTATATATACCACACTTTATTTGTCCATTTCTTTGTTGATGGGGATATAAGACGCTTTCATGACTGCTACATGTTGTGTTGTTGTCATTCTAGTATGATGTCTCTAAGTCTTTCATGAAAACACTCAGAATTGGAATAGCTACTTCAAATGGAATGTCTATCTGCAATTGTAAATACCTGTGATAACAATGATTCAGGAGTGGAGGATAACAAATACAAAAACCAAAGTTATTTTGTGATGGGCCATATGCAAAAAGCAGCCAGACAGCTGCTAGAGCATGCTGGGAATCATGTTTGCATAATGAGGTGCTCTGACTTTCCATCTTACATCAGTTATATCTTACCTCTCTTTAAATAAAAAAAAAAACCTGCTTGCAAAAATCACATATTTTTAACTTCTGATTCCCCTGAGTACTTGCCACTAGCTTTTTACAGGTACTTTGTGACTTATAATATGGCTCTCATCTGTGAGTACTTTTATACCACAGAAAATTTCTTTTGTAGTTACTGCAGATTATTTTTTCTTTTAAATGTTTCTGTGGCTATGTCCACCTCAAAAATTAATGGCAGATACAGCCTCTAGAACTGAGCTCTATTCTTTCTGGATTCAATACATAGTATTTCAACTGGGCTTATAATTCTGCTTCCAATCATCCACTCAGAACAGGAGAATGATGATAAGAACTGACTGATTTCAACAAGAGAAAGATAGGCTAAGGCTGTATATTTGGAAAGTTTTTGTAAACTGCTTTAGGATAGTGAAGAATACTTGTCATTGAAAGAACAAATCTAACAATGAACTCTATATATTTCTGATAATTTATTGTGCAAACTTAGTAGTAAGAAACAGTATTGAGAATTTCTATATTCCACAACTGTCCTTTAAAATCTATTTTGACTTTTTTTTCCCATTCATTAAAGTTAAATTATTTTCTCAGTGCTTTTACAGGGAAAGACAAAAACAAAGCAAACACCTAAACTGCCATTCATTTATACTAACTAAGCCAGACAGATGTTTGTTTTTGAAAAACAATTAATACCCACAAAAATAATGCTACAGTTTATAAACACTATTTTTGTAAGACTAGATTTCATTCTCAAAGTTAATTGAATTTTCTCTGTGTTCTGTCATTTCATGAGTCAAGCTGGGACTTTAACCTAACATGATTTCCTATTTTTCCTGTAATTCTATGCTTGGAATTTAGTTTAGCACAATGCCATGATAGAAGAGTCATAGACCTATCTTCTCTCTCAAAACCAGAAGTAGGGTACTATTCTTCATTCAGTCATGAACTGTATGTGTCAAGGAGACCACAAGAAAAACTCCATTCTGAGATTAAATCTGCAAAACAAGGGGTTGATAGAATCATTTAGGTTGCTGAGTACTCATCATGAATTATTTATTTCCTGACATTTAAAAAAAGTTAAATACTGCTAATAACAAACATCTAATTAACAATAACAAACAGCTGGCTGAATATACTGAAAGTACATCCATAAAACACAAGCAATTAGTGACCCCAGTAGCACCAATTAATATGTGTGTGGGGGGTGTTACCCAGTCCACACAAATTCTTAGGAGACCCTGTTTTCCAAAGCATCCATGGGGTATTTATAAAATTAAAAAGACCATAAATAGTCACAGTAGATACCAATAACATCTGGCCTTAATGTCAAATCAACATTTAACACATATAATGAAGAAAGAATATTTGTTTTTTCTGTTGTTGTTTCTTTGTTTGTTGTTGTTGTTTTTGCGGTAATGGAGATTGAACTCAGGACCCTATGCTTGCCAGGCAGGTGCTTATTCTACTGAGCTATCTCCCTGGCCCCAAAGAGAGAATATTTGTATTAGGTTGACTTAAAATATGTATCTTAGGGCTCTGGAGCTTGTACTTTAGACTACAAAATTAAACAAATAATGTCTATATGATCTCTAAGTAAACAATACTTAGAATTTAACCTTCCTAAAAAAAAAAAACATGTATTACAGCTGGAACTGTGTAGTCTTTTATTCTTAGAGTATCAACTGCTGTGTATTCCCTTGTGAAATCCAGTTATTTCTTAATTTATGTAGACTCAAATTTTCTCTGCTTTTTATTACAGATCGATCAGGTTCACAGGAACTTCATGGATCAAAAAGTAAGACATTCTTTACATAACATTTCTATCACTAAATGTCATTCTCTGTCAGTTTCTCCATGTTTGTTCATTTTACAACTGAACTGAAGCTGGAAGCATTTTGTAGCTATTTAAAAGATTTCTAAGATTTAATTGATAAAAGACACGAAAGATTGAACTTTTGTCAAAATGCTGATATTTAACAGAATTGGAATGAACTTTAATCATCACTTGCTGTGGCAGAATAATTGGAAAAATATTTTCTTTCTTCACTTTTGGTTTAAAACCTGATTTAACCGAAGGCCATTTTTCCATGTCATATCATAATTTTTATCTTAAAATGGATGATCATAGCACCAAAGTTCATAATTATTTTTTGTTGTTTGCAAAAGCGCTGACAGTTTCACCCCATATTCTTTTTTTTTCTCTGCATATTTTATGTTTCGTATTGGTTTTCTACACTCATGTTAAATGTGTCACCGGGTCTATTTCCTGTGGGCCGTATTTGTTCCATTTGTGATCATTTTCCAGTATGTCAGTCCCCTGTCTCTTACCAATTCTTCAGATTGTATTGTGCTAAAATGTATTAAAATTTGAGCTAAATGATTTTCAATAAATTCTTCCTTTCATTCATTTAATTCATACTGACACACAGTGATAAACCTTGGGAAAAATAGGTCATCTTGAATTCCTTTTTTCAAAAAATTTTTAAAAATTATTTATTTATTTGTTACAGGGTCTCACTCTGCAGCTCCGACTCCTAGTGATCCCCCTGTCTCAGCTTCCCCAGTGCTGGCATTGCAAGCGTGCGCCACCATGCCTGGTTACAGTAGCCAGCATGGCATGTGGTACTGAACTCAGGTCCTTGCGCTTGCCAGGCAGGGGCTTAGACCACAAAGACATCTTCCCATCCCATCACCTTGAATTTTAAATGCTTTTTGGGGAGCCATTTTCCCTCAAAGTGCTATGAAATTATAGAAAATTCCATATATTTCCCAGAAGTGGACATATTCCCTGTGGAGTTGTAAATTGTGAAATAATTTTAGTAAAGGACATGTGCTTGTAAATTTTAGGGTTCCAAAAGAGAATTTGGACATGAAAGTGTTTTTTACTTCCATTGTGCTATTGAACACACATGTATATTCAAGGTAAAAGAAAAATCTCAGGCTTCTATAATAGGAATAATTACAACTATAAATCATACTTAGATTTTTAGGCCCTTGCGCTTGCCAGGGAAGCGCTTATTCCACTGAGCCATCTCCCTGGCCCTCATACTTAGTTTTGACAAAAGATCAATAGAAAGAGTGATATAAACTATGAAACAAATGTTAATAAAAAGTAAAATTATATTTAACCTTAATATTTTCATCATAAATATACTTCCACATACATATACGTAGAAACATACCTGGAACATATTTAATATAATTTAAAGAAGTTAAAATATTGTAAAACTTCTATACATAAAGGTATTGCACAATCAAACAAAAAGGCGTGGGCTGCTTTCTGTAAAATCAGATGCAAATTCTGAATATATTTAAGAAAAAAATGTAAAGAATAATTATAGTACAATTGTCAACTAAACTGTTTTACAAAATGATAAATATGAAAAAATGAGATCTTTTATCTCTGTTGTATATGTCTTCAGGGATGAATCAGAAGAATTTAAGATTAATTTTATTAGAACACTTTAGAGATACACAACGATCATGTTGATGATGAGGAATTTGTACCTTTGCATAATATATCCTGATTCTTTTGGATCAGAATTTATATAAAAATGAAATTACTGGGCCAGGAAGTAGCTTAGCAGCATAAGCATCTGCCTGGCAAGTGCAAGGTCCTGAGTTCAAGCACCAATCCCAAAATAGATAAATAAATATTGCTGAGACCAGGAGCAGCCAAAAAATAAGAAAATTGGTAAAATTGCAAAGAAAAATTAAAAAATTTCATTTGCAAATTTGACTTGTGAACAGTAATCTGCCAATGTTATGTCTACAGTGCATTAAGAGCTTAGTTTAGATGGAAAATGCATGAAACTGGAGGGCTTAGTCATTTCCCTGCACATTTTTTAGTAAGGTCTTGGAACAGGTCTACTGTGCTTAATGGGGGACTATTGTTCAGGCAGCTTTTCGCAAGTCGAATTTCTGAGATGGAAAATATTCCCCAAACCTCTCAGAATCCTCTTGTTTCTGAAATTGTCAACTTTCCAGACTGCAGCAAATGGGAAAATGCCAATTTGTTGACAAGCTATTATTTTCACATCATCATAAAACTACGGGCAATGCTTCACCCTTCGCCCGCATTCTCAACTATTTTTCACTGTGCCTGTTTTACTAATAAAGAAACAATTCCTTAGCATGGGTGGTGCTCTTATTTTGGGGCAGAGGAGGTATGCAAGGAGGTGTTGCTCAAATACAGCATGACTGAAATATGGAAGAATCTATGGGGAAGCAACAGACTTAGCAGCAGCAACAGCTGCACAGTCATTTGTCTCAGGATTAGACTTGGTCTGGTGTCTGTTTCTGTCCCGTCTCATGCTTTCATGTGGTTGCCGTATACCTGGCCATCGCCACTGACCACACTCAGTAACTCCTGGTGATTGAAATCAAAGCTAGAGCCTTCCTATTTTCTGCAGAGCCTGGGTGTCAGGACACAGTGTTCAGATGACTGAGTCTTTAATAAGGACACAGAAAGAATTGGGCACATCAGTGACCAGAGTTTTCTTCTCCATAAGTGTGGCAGGCTGTTGACTGTCAAGGCGCATGACCTTTTCATTCTATACTGCTATGAAAATGAGAGGCAGAAATCCTATGATTTGGGGCTCTGTTAGATTCCTCCCTCTGTGATATCTACCAAATCAGATGGATTTAGCCAGATTGTAGCCCAGGATGCCCCTCTGTGGATAGGCAGGAGATTCACTTTTAGCGTGCATGACCGTGGGTTAAGTCCTCGGCAATGTTCGCTGACTCACTGATGAGTCAAGTCCACTCCAAGTCTTTATCGTCTCCAGGGCTGAAACCTAGACCAAATTTGTGGCTCAAGCAACACATGTTGTTAATAATTGGTAATATTGTTGTAAATCACCAAGATTCTATCATATATCTAATTTTTATTTTCTACTACTCAAGGTATAGAAATTGAGGTCAAGCTCTACAACAGTTTCTTTTTTCTTTTTTTGTACTGGGAATGAAACACATGACTTCATGCTTGCCAGGTATGCGCTGTGCCATTGAGCTGTAACCACAGCTCTTCTTTTACATTTTATCACTGATCATCTGGGGACCAGAATATATGTTAATTCTATAACTCCCTTCTAAAGAATATTCTGTAAATATTACAGGATAAGTGATCCATGATAGTCATGCAGATCTTCTCTGTTTCAAAGGGCAATATCTTCATATAGTGGACTTGTGGACTACTATTACATTTCAGCACTTTAGGGAAGGCTCTACAGGGTGTTCAGGGCCTCAATACTAGATCAGACTCGTAGTGATCCACCTGTTTACAGCCTCCCAAGAGCTGGGATTACAGGCACGCACCACCACATCCAGTCTCAATTGCCATTTCAGTGCATCCCAGGGATGGGGCTGGCACAGCAGGCCTGGGGATCAAACCTCCAGCACTGGAGAGGCTGAAACCAGGAGGATCACTACGAGTCTGAGCTGTGTAGTAAGACCCTGTAACAACCAGACACATTAAAAAAAAAAAGCTGGATGGAGAGAGCATGTGTGGAGATTTGCACCGAAGTACTTCTGCAGCACTGAGAGCTGTCACTGCCCCTCCACGTGCTTAGAACTTGGCCACTGTCAGCTTGTTTAATTCTCACAAACTTGGAATGTTGGTATTCCTACCTCAGTTTAGATCTCAAAAAATTAAAGGCAAAATATCAGGTGCAAAATGTGGCAGAGCTGACACTGTAACCTACGTCAGTCAGAGCCCAGGGCTCTCTGCTCTCTTCACTAAATCTTTCTCCCGGCAACTTTCTCCGTTTTTGTGCCAGGAAACAAGTGATGTGATGATTGATAGATGAAGATTATAAAATAGTTGTGGATCTCCTAGAGTCCAGGCCTACACACACGGGGAGAAGCTAGTCTTCAGGTGCCTTGGTCCAGATTTCTGAAGGTGATCAAGGCCCAGTCTACCAATTTCACTAGGCCATATCCCACATTTAATTTTCATATAAGATGATATAAAATACATACATTTATAATATATATGTGTATATTCACAATTATTGAAATAAAACTGACACACTAAATTGAGTCCAATTTACCATTTTATTACCTATTTCTGACTGCATGGTAGTATAATGAAAGGTATCAAATACTGTGTTTGGAGCACTCCAATACTGAAATTCAACCAGATGCTTAATTAGTAGTAGTTTTAAAACATTTTTTAAACTATATTATTTTTATTTTTGCTGCATTTTACCTATTTTCTGATTTAAATTTGTTCTTGAGAAAATAAATATTTAGGACCAAGGAGATGTCTCTGTAGAATAAGTGCTTCCCTGGCAATCACAAGGGCTTGAGTTCAATCCCCAGTTCCACCAAAAAAAAAGAAAGAAAGAAAGAAAAAAAATAAACATTTAGATTTACTTACTGTGAAAATGTAATTTCTTGACTAGCTATTGAAATAATTTGGTCAAATGTGGTCCTAACATAATCTTAAACAAAAAGGATTTGAAATATCCACCACAAGTCTCCCAATTTAAAATGAAAAGAGAAAAAGCAGCACCTGGCACGCACTGGAAAACACTCACGGTAAAGTTGAGAGGCTTACCCCTCCTTGAAAAGCAACAGAATACTCTTTCCTTCCAAATAAAATGAGGCCAGTAACAGCCCGTAGTCATAGAGAAAAACTGGAATAACAAGAAAGTGGAAAGAAGTTTTAAGGTAGTCACCAACAAGCCAAGGTCAAAAGCAAAGCACGATAGCGACTCCTCAGTCCTCAGAGAGGTTCCCCAGCTTGGCACGGACGAGTGCTGGAAGGGAGGAGGGCTGTGAACTCCTGCACTTCACCATGTAAAGTTTGCTAAGCAAAACAGTTACAAAGTGCTAACAAACCGTTTACGATTGTTGACTCTTTGCTCTCAGATCTCATTGTTTTAAACAACTTAAGCTGAGGATGCTGTGTCGCTACTAAAGTGGAAGGGGATTCCAGTTACAGAAAGTACTATGAAGTCTGGGCGTGGTGGCACATGCCTGTAATCCCAGCACTAGGGAGGTAGAAATCAGGAGGATCACTATGTGTCTGAACTGTGTCGTGAGACCTGCACACACACACACACACACACACACACACACACACACACACTTAAAAAAAAAAAAAAAGGCACTATGAAATTCCAGACCCTTGGAATTCAAACAGACAATTACTATGGGAAACCAGATATAGAGTTGTCCTTTTTTGATAGGAAGAGTTTGAAACTTTCAGCTTGCTTTGTGAATACAATAAACTGTCACTGCTTTTCTGTCTCCATCCTGGGAATTTCACTTTTACAGTTGTTTGTGTCTTAAAAGTGTCAGTTTAAAGATAAACATCCTAGACTCATGAGAAGCCTAGTAAATCTCTTCACTCAGATCTTATGTAAATGATCTTGTCATGCAGTGCCATCTAGAGATCAGGTTGAGAAAGACAGGAGAACAAGTGGAAGTCAGGGTGAAAGGTTAGCTGCCCAGGTGGCTGGAGGCGGTGAGCGGGGAGGGCTCCGCACAGGGTGCAGGGAGCGGACAACTACATTTTCTAGCTCTGTCTTGTGTCATTAGATAATATGTAGTAGGCTGATTAACAATGAGGAGTAAGTTGTGAAGTGTAATTTTACCTACAGACATTATTAAAGAAAAAAGTATCCATGACATTTGTTAAAAATTAGTAAGGAAAACTTTACTTAGAATCATCATAAATCTGTAAGGAGTCCTGCAGTGAATTTTGCAGTAGAAGAGAGAGATTGGGTTCAACTCCTCATGTGACAAGAAAAAAATGAGAATTTGTAGTTACCAAGGTTGAGTATGAATTATTAGTGGATAGAAAATTAGCAAAAGAAAACTTGGGAGGGTGGGATTCTGATTAAACCAATCCAAGAGAGGGAGAGTGCGAGAGGCCCATCAGATATGGGGGTGATCAGATATCCAGGCTAGAGAATTCTGGATCAACTGTCTTAGCAGGTTTTTGGTAACATTGGACAAAGGCAAAGGAAGATCATAAGCTAGACTTAGGTGATTAAGAGGTAGTATGCGTCTGTACCAGTACCCCAGATGAATGGAATTACTATGGAGACACCCCATGCCTTTGTCCAGCACTCAGCTGGATTCACTTCCCCCAAACCAATCACGTTGCGGGACAAGAGCGTGTGGAAATGGGATATATACCAATATTTCTATTTAAATAGATACCTGAGAGAGGCAGATAGTCAGTATAAATTGGAAGGCTGCCAATGAGGAAGTAGAATTGACAACAAAAGCCAAAGTAAAGGATTATCAAGTATAATTAGGAAAAGTAAGCATCTAATAGAAAAATTCCTATAGAAACATGACAGAAATTTTTTTGGGGGGAGGGGGTACCAGGGATTGAATTCAGAACCTTGTGCTTGCCAGGCAGGTGCTTATTCTACTGAGTTATCTTCCCAGCCCATGACAGATAATTTTTATTCATTAAAGGCTAACCAAAATTGAACATAATCTGTATAATCTCAGCAAACTCCAGAAATAAATAACATGTAAGAAATTAAGTTAAATCCTCCAAAATATACATTCCTATAATTTCTTATAGGAAATAAGAGTCAGTGAAAATGGTGTCAGTGAATGAAATAACAAATTCTAAAAAAGATTTTTTTATCTCTTTGAACTTTAGGTCTTTTGTGTGTGAAATTATAATACTTAGCTCCCAAGATAAAATTATTATGAGGATTCATTAAATGAAAATACAGTTTCCATGTTGTATATCAGAAATTCTAAAATACAAATTCTCTTGAGCTATTGTAAGAAGACAAATAGAATCAAGACAATATAGAAAATGAGTGGCAGATTCAACCCAGTGATTTTTATGATATGTAGTGGCTTCTAATTCTGTGATTCACTTATTTATTAATTTCTATGGATTTTCTCAAATGCATCCTAGTAAAATATAAATTCCACAAGCGCATAGATATGTCATCTGCTTTGTTTGGTGAGCTTTACTCGAGGCTTGCACAACATTATGTAGCTAACTTACACCTCTTCAAACATGTTCAGATGAATCATGGTCACAGTGGTTTTGTGAGTGATGACATCGACATAGAAAGGTTAGGCACATTGTCCAAGATCCACTCAAAACGAACAAGAGCACTGGAATGAGAGCCTTGAAAGTCTGCCTCCAAAATTAAAGATAATGGAAGTGAACTTAAGGGACCAAGGCCAGAATAAATATCGCGTCCTCAAATTATCCTTTCCTATGCTTCGTAATCACCGGCTGCAAAGTATGTGCTGTACCTCCTAACATGTACTTCTTCTCTTTTATTGAAGCACTTTTGTTTCTGCTATTGAAAAAATAAAAGCCAGCAACTGTCTTGGTTACTTTTCTCTTGTTGCTGAGACAAAATACCTGATGCCCCAAATTAAGGAAGGCAAGGTTTATTTCACTTACGGTTTGTGGAGGTTTCAGTCCGTAATGAGCTGGCTCTAAGGCAGGGTGGCCTGGCACGGGGCAGCAGCTCAAGGTGGCAGAAGACAGCAAAAGCAGCAAGAGCAACAGGGGGAGCTCAAGCCTCTTTCCTCTCTCCTCCTGAGAGCAGGCTGCCACCCTGCGGCTGGGTGCTGCTCCTACCGTCTCCCTGGCTCCTCTTGCACAGGCTCAGCATGCACAGAGTCACCAGGTTAAACCTGTAAAGTGCTCCAGGTGACATAATGTATCAGCCATTGCAGTACCCTCAGTAGCAATCTTAGCAAACTTGACTTCTCGGAGCTTCTCTTTCATTAGCTGTAACAGAAAGCTGGGTACCCTTATGATATTTTCATGAAGATTTAACAAGCTCAGCCAAGGGCTGATCACAATCCTTCATAATTAGTAGCTGACGGAGACTAGTAGCCACCATTACTGAATTTCCCTGGAACCGAATATCCGGGTCTGGCGCTTCGCACACGTGTTCATTCCCCGTGTATCAGACACATGACTGGTTGTGAGCTCCTGCGAAAGCACAACTGCCTTTTCACTAGTGCCTGTCACGTGAGTTTGTTCTCAGCAGATGGTCAGTGCGTTTATTGACTCTGAATATTTATGGGGATTCAACCAGCATCTATAGGAATGAAGCCCAGGATCTAATGAGGGCCAGAATGTAGGATTTTGTGCTTTCACAGTTGGTAGTGTTGTCCTGGCGTGAACATCATTTTGGTCAATTAAATGAGCATTTCTTCTTTTGTGTCCTAGCTGCAGCCTTAGACTACCTCATCTTCTTGCTTACACTTAAAGGTTGCTTGCTTTCTAAGACATTGTGTCTATAAAGAAATCCAAGGAATTGCATTAGGGAAGAGAGTTGATAAATCGTCGGCTGTAATAGAACGTCCGTGCTGCAAAAATTGTCTGACCTTTAGGAAAAGTTCCTCTAAGGCAGCTCTCCTCAGGGCCCGAGTTTAGGCCTTGTAGTGAGTTAAGCTGCATCGCCATCTAGTGGTCAGGTTGTGTGGAGCCCTGACGTAGAGCTTTGAAGGAGCTGGGTGAGCTGGCTTTCATATGATTAAACTGACAGTCCGGGCTCACGTTGTCAGCCTGCTGCATTTAAACATAAGGAAAATGAGCCTAAATAAAACTGAGCTGATATTTGTATTAGTGAGTGTTCCTAGCACAAGTACAACAACTTTTGGTTGCTCTCTTCCTCAACAATGTGGCATATAGGATGTATGGTTAGACCTGGCTACTTGAGTTTTCAATAATAGGCATCATTTCCATGAATTTGAGAGCTCCTACTTTAAAAATAGGTCTTAAACTGCAGTTGTAAATGTGAACTAAATGTCAGAGAATGTGGAAGGGGCTTGTAAACGACAGATTATTAAGAAATGTAAAGTAGTACAAATGTTTACCAAGTTCTGCTATGGAAATAAATGCCGTGTCATTCAGAGCTGCCCCTGAAGGCGAGAGCCCCTGGGATGGATGAGATGGAACAGCATATAACCCGGTCAGCAGGAAGGAGCGAGGGCTTCGTGTGGCTCCAAATGGTTTTGTAACAGCTCATCTGAACCAGTGTTTCTATTGTGTTCTATATCACATACCTGTCTTTTACTTCCGTGTGTTAGCAACAGTGGGAGTTTTTTCCTGTCACCATTCTCATCGTATCTGTTCTTGGAAAAAAAATTAATGGCCTCGAGTCAGACTTTCCCTTCTCAAATGCCTGCTGGTTTTTCCTCACTGTCCTCTGGCATTCAGAAAATTGCTTTCTAGACAGAATGTTTGATGACCATCCACCCATACGTCATTCATTCTAAATGGTTACCTTCTGGACTATCTCAGGAGATGGGAGCGCCCATTAGTCCTTCAAAGCAAAAGTACTAGGACAACTCTGTCAAAAGACATTTTCATGCACAGTGAATTTAAAATTACATTCCTCCAGAGCATGTCTTCAGTGGCTTTGCTCGTGAAGAACAGAAAACCTTAAACTTTTAAGGCAAATAACAAGGTCACAAAGGGCTTCTTAAAACAAAGGAAGAAACTTCCTTTCTTTAAGGGAATTGAATATTTCCAAAGTACATAACATTCTGGCTGTACTTTGAGAATTTACATTAAGCCTCTCTGTTATTTGCTCAGCTCTAGTAGTTAAACATTCACAAAGGGGTCACACCCTGCCTCTGCCTCTGGTTAGGTATGCCTTCTGCCTTGAGATGCCTGTCTTTCCCCTGACTCACACCCTCAGTTTGAGTGATAGACGTCACCCACAATTATGCACAGAAATTGAATCCTCTGGAAAAGATCTCTTGGCTTCCTATGTTGGAACATGCATCCTCTATGCCCCGGCACCCTGTGTGTGGTTCTGTGGCACTGGGGTTGACTGCACATGGGCTGCAATCCTTCATGACCCCCACGCCTTTCACTCTGCTTTGCAATGTAGTTCTGCTCCTCTCCCACCACAAGGCAACTTTTACACTCACTTGAAAATTGCTCTGACCAATAGAATATGTAAGAACGTAACTTGTGCATTTCAAGCTAGAAGTGAGAAAGAGCCCATTGCTTAAAACTGAGGACTCATAAAATCCTAATAAAAGGATGCTCAGCAATCGCCCCATTTTCCCTTCCAGAAGCTCAACATCTGCCATCGTGGTGACCTATAAGATGACAAGACACAGACGCACTGAGGCCTTCCTCGCTACAATGAAGGCTTGCGCTGGCCTATACCAGTACATAGCACTTTGACACCTAGCGACTTCGGACAGTGTCTTTCAGAGTGGTCTGGAGGCCAGCCTTGAGATGTAAGTACTACTGAATTCTATCAGTGTTCAATTAGTTAACCAAAAGGGATACTGGGGAACACAGATTGCTTTGCAATGTCAGCCTGTTCAGTGACATAGTTACTTTTAGCTGAGCTCTTGGGATGCTGGCTTCCTTGTACTGAACATTTCAAATGGTCCTGCGGTGACTGACAGTTTTGTCAAAACTGCAACACCCTGACAGGCAGTGTTTCACTGTGGAGAATCTTACCATCTGATAATACAATGGGGATCACCAATGTGCTTGTTAATTACAGGGAACTAAATGCTGTCTCTGGGTTTTGTGACTTCTAGAGGAGATTGGACTACTCAGAGATTAGAGTCAGCCTAGGAATCCAAGAAGGCAAAGGCTGGAGGCAAGTGGCACGCATTCCTGCCTCTCCACCCCTTCCCTGTTGCAGCTGCCCTCTCCCTTTCTGGCTTGGCTGTGTCCTTCAGAGGTTAACTCTCGAGCCCACAGCGGCCACAGCCTTGCATGTGCCCATAGCTGTTGTCACAAAGAGAGATTTCATTGATAGTGAGATGCATTATCTTCTCCACTTATTAGTATTTCTGGTGTAAAAATATACCACCATGAGAAAGTCGTGTGCAGTTTATTTTTAATTATGACGGAACAACAATTCACATTCATATTTGCTCTACCAGTACCCACTTGCCATTCCAAATAGCAATGACACCCAGGCTGTCAAGCTTGCCACAGGCTCTGCATCTTCCTAAAAATACTATATCTAGGAGAGGGAAATTATTCCCCGGGAGGAAGTCAGGAAGATCTGGGAGTCCTAACTGACACTATGTACTACTCAGAATGAAAAGTAGCTCTCTGTACTGTGCTTCCATGAGAAAAGCTTGAGGTACCCCTCAGCCCGTACTCGTGAGGGCAGGATCCCTGCAGATATGACCTCATTTGCATTAACCCACGAAGCCCTCAGCATGCACTCTCAATTGTTAGCAGCCAGAAAAAGAGACAGGAAATCATCTTCTTCTATCAAAGAGATACATAGTTCGTTCTCATGCAAAATAAATCCAGAGATACACACTATAGGGTTGATAAGTTATCTCAAAGAAGTTCTTCTTTGTCTTACTGATTTAATATTTTCCCATGAGGTTTCTATCCTCAAAGTCACCTTCTAGTCCAAAATAGCTACTGAAGTTCCAAGTATCACATCTACATTTCAATACAGAAAGAAAAGAGCTGGCAAGATAGCTCAGCTGACTAAGCGCCTGCATAGGTAGGCACAGGGACCAGGGTTCAATCCCTGGCACTGCATGCTGAGCCAGCCACCGAGACTAGGCATGGGGGTGCACACCTGTAATCCCAGGGCTGGGGGGTGCTGAAAACGGGAGGATCACTACTAGTCCAAGCTGCATAATGAGAGTGTGTACCAAATACAATTTTTAAAAAAAGAAAATGAAAGAAGATTCACCAATAAAGAAAGAAGAAGTGTGTGCAATTTTAAAATGAAGCTTCTCTGCAAATTATTGCCAAGCCCCTTGTCTGACATCGTTGGTCAGTGCTCAGCTGTATGTTGGCTGGATGAATGCTGGGAAATGTGATCTACCAGAGAAGCACACTGTTGACTTGAGCTAACTTGGGGTAGTAAGAAGTGTGATGGGAACTCAGGGCAGCATTTCACTGTGACGAGCACACATGGCCACAAATACCCTTCTGTCCAACCCACTTATCCCATTGTCCTTGCCATTTTCCAGAGCTCTTCTGGAAGTCCTCTTTTGTGATTTTCTTTATCTGTGTTGTGGTAGCTCCCTCGGGAAAGTTGAGCAATTCAAACCCACTAACCCTTTCATAGTCATTTTGATTTTAAGAAAAAGCGAGAAGCTCACAGTACCAGGTCTGATCAATAAGGTGAGCGAGAACACTTTCTTGCTCTTGTTGAATAGAAATTGCTATAATTCTAAGGCCTAAACTGCCTTAGAAAGTAGCAAGAATGGCAGGACACATGTACTTAATATGGGGGATTATTTTGAGCGGATTAAGTGTAATGTGTTTTTAACTGTAATTCATTTTTAAAATTCAAACATTCACCACATCTCTTTATCACCTGCTTACCATGAAAGAATTTGAGAATGGATGTGAGGAGTCCAGTTGGCCAAAGTCTTCTACACTGATTAGGGAGATGAGATAGTGGAGGAACCAGCAACACACATGACCTGACCAGGAGCTAAGAGAAGTAACAAAAGCACAGAACAGCTATGCAAAGAGCAGGAGAGCCATAGGAGATGGGAAGAAGCCAAAGCTTGGCTGGAAATTGGAGGAAGAGTCATTATTGACATGCCATTGAGAATTTTTTTCAAGGGGAGAAACACTGCTATTCTGCAAGTATCCCAAGGGCCAGAAACTATGGACTGATTCCAGATGCAGCGCTGATGCCCTCAGCTCCAGTGGATGCCATTCACAGTGTCTGTGCCAGACCTGAGATCTGTTCATTGCAATGAATCCCTGAGTTCATGCCCACATCTATTAAATCCTTGCAGCCAGAGATCCGGGAACTTGTAGTGGTGAAAAATTCAACTGTTAAAAGAAATTATGCTGAACCTGTGGACACTTCCCCCTTGGTTCCTTGTTCTCTTGCTGGGCTCCTAGAATGCCACCAGGAATAATGGCACTGGATTTCTTCACCCTTTTTTAAAAAGCTGATTTGTGCTGATCTCTCCTTAAAGGCAAGTGAGAGCATAAAAAATTTGTGAGAATCTTGTTCAGGGGTCAGTTTGCTTTAGGACTGTGTTACAGAAATTGAGCTTGGCATATAGGAGCTTTCCTGTTTCCTAGTATTTAGGGGAGACTTCTTTTGCAGTGGCAAGAGGCAGAGCTCATTGTACCATGGCAGTGGTGAAAATACGCTGCATGGCAGCCTAGACAGCGCCGTGGTCTGCCTTCTCCACGACGTCTTCAGTCGCCCTGGAGTCCACGCCCGTCGGCTCTTTCCCCTGGCTGTGCATTCTCCCTGCCACCCCGGGGCAGGCACCTGCACATGCTGCCCAGCTGTCTGCGTCTTCCTCTTCCCTGCTCTAGTGCCCCTGCCACGCCTGGCTCCAAACACACATGCGCTGAGGCTATGTTCATCCTTCAGCTGTCAGCCACATCAGCATGTCCTCAGGCGGACACTTTTGAACTCCAACAAATAACAAAAGCCATGTGTGCGCTTATACTGAAATCGTTCATTCTACAAAAGTACAGTCCAGCTTGTGACTGCATATTAGTCATAACGTCCCTCTGCTGTATGGGATTCCAGTCACCCTGCAGGCAGGGAGCAGACCCTCTGCCCAGCCAGCGAGCACAGCATATGAACAGTGAATGGGAGGAGCTTACATTTGGTGAAACAATATCTAAATCCTAATTGAATACTGAGCCTAGCATATAATAGGCTTTATATCAAAAGGTTAATATATTAAATATAAACATGTATGGATTAATTCATTGACATGTCATACAGGAGAGCCGAACAAACATGAACATCATACAGGGACTTAACTGCAGTTTCTCAATTCATTAGCTATCTGAATTTGGAAAAATTTCTTTACCTCTCTGGACTTCAGCTGCTTCAATTGAAGACGATAATAACTTTGAACCTGGACATCAAAGTCAAATAAAATAAGCTGAAAAAACTGGCTAGCCTAGTGAGTACCATGTGGTAAGCTCTCAATTAATGGTAGTTACTGACATGATTGAATTTGGATAGCATATGGGTTAAATAAAAACATAGGGAATAGTTTAATTTAGATAGGGTTCATATCTAAAATAATGCCGTGCTGAGCACCAAGATTGGGCGTGGTGCCTCATGCCTGTAATCTCAGGGCTGGGGAGGCTGAGACAGGAGGCTAGCTAAGAGTCTGAGCTGCATAGTGAGACCCCGTCCCACATAATTAATTAATTTAAAAAATCATGACTTGATACTTAAGGTGGACTCAGCAAACAGCTGCACGATACACATGACTGTTTGCACAAAGGGCTGTAAAATAACCAGGGGATCAAACATATTTGAGAATGACTTCAAATTTGTATTGCAGTTTATTTTGAGAATGCTGTGACAATACAGAATCCCACCGCTAGGTGTCAATAAATGTACACTACAAACTCAGGACCTGGTTTCCTCAATGCTGATTCTATGTTCAGTTTTCATGTAATATTAGGGCACTGAAAGTTTTTCAGGCTACAATAGTGTGCTTATTTATTCAAAAGTTTATCTATTAAATGATTCAAATTGTCACGTTTTTCCATTTTCTTTCTCTTTCTATGAATACTAGGGAACAAGGAACAAAGCCTCTGGTTGATTGCCATGGTACCTTCCTGAGGTGTTTGGGTACAGGTTAGCCAGTAGTCTGAGCTCACACAAAAGGCTGAGCCAGGAAAGAGAATTTCCCACTCTGGCCTGCTTCCTGCAGCTTCCACCAACCGAAATAACCCACGCAAGGCCATTTACCACCTTGTCATTGTGGGTCGTCTTACTGTGCCCCCCCAAATCCCAGTTCAACCATTGGCAGAGTTCTTTCATTGCAGTAGCTTTGCCATCCCTTCTACCATGAATTCTACCTATCCTATTCCACTTCATTGAATTCCTTGCATATAAAGTGTGTGTGTGTGTGTGTGTGTGTGTGTGTGTGTGTGTGCATGTGTCTCCAAACCATCTTATCTTAGCTACTTCTTCCTAGATAAGGACTTCCTGTTATGCACTGTATGAGCTTGCTAGGGCTGTCTTAAAAATACCACGCAGGTGGGTGGATTAAGCAAGAGAAATGTGTCTTTTCACAGTTCTGGATGCTGTGTGCAGGCATTCGTACACAAGGTGCTGGCAGGCTGCTTGGAGCCTCCCTCCTCGGCTTCTGTTCGCATATTTGCACATCACCTTTTCTCTGTAAATGTCTCTGTCATCTCTCCTTAGAGGGACACTGGTCACATTAGTTCAGGGCCTGCCCTGAGAACTCACCTTAATTATTCCACTAGACTAACTTTGTCTCCAAACAGTCACATTCTGGAACACCACAGCTGAGAACTTCGAAGCCTGTATCACCCCCCGTGTCTCCATACCACTCGGCGTGGCTGTGATTATTATCATGGACAAGTTAATGTGCAGTGCATGCCTACAGGCTGTAAGTTTCCATAAGGGGAGGAGCCACAGCTGGTTAAAGAGATAAACTCAACATCTGCGTCTGGCCAGTGTTCAGCATTCATTAGGTTGGCTTTATATTATTTCTACTAGCATCTTCTTTACTGTTAGTTACCATAGAACTTCAGGGCGTGGCACAAAGTGGCTCAGTAAATATTTAATTACTTAAAGATATTTAGGAACTAGCAGCAGAAAAAAATGTTCTGACTGCATTTGTTTTATCCCCTAACCCAAACACTTGGCTCCTTTAACTCAACGACCTGGGTGTCCTTGGTCGCTTATTTCCAACAGCAAATAGAAGAATGATGTGTCCTATGGTCAGGTGGGACTCATCACAGCAGATTAGGGCCAGCTCCTGTGGAAGGGCTGAGCTTTGGGCAGCGCACGTGGAAACCCGTGCTCGCATGCAGAGGCCCGCATAGCCAGGGCTGCGTTCAGCGCTTCCCTAGTCCTCGCCATCAGAGCTTCTGCCCTAACTTGAACTGTATTCCTGCCAGCTGCCACTTCCTCTTCTGAGGAGGCATCCTTGGGGTGGGATCAGGGCACACAGCCATCTGTCCCTAAATTCTTTGACTTTCTAGACCTCTCCTCAGGTATGCAAGTGCCTGATGTGCCCAGTCCAAGTGCTTGCAGATGAGGCCTACAGAGACTCCTTCCCAGGTATGTCCTCCTGAGCACATGAGATGGCAATGGATTCCGCACGGCACAGGGCAAAGCCAGGTGCAGAGCAGAAAGAGAGGCAGGGCGTGCCTGGGCTGGCTGGGAGCCCCCATCTGTCTGACTTCTTGATCCTGCATCTCAGTCATCCAGGGACCAGCCCAGATGTCTCTGTGTATTTTGCACTCTGACATTTCACCTTACACATTAAAGCATAATCTATAGACAAGTTTCCCAAGACACTGCCCAGGAAAACCTATACCTCTGTGGAGTCACAGTTACTGAGCACGTAGGATCCAGGGATCCAGGCAAGCCTACCCGTGAATTCCCAATTCCCCACCTCACTGTGACTGTGAACAAGTCACTCCAACTTTCTGGGTACAATTTTTCCTAATAAAAAAGAATATTGAAGGAAGTAGAATAAAGTCCTTTATTTTTATAACAAAATCCTGCATGTGATATTTCCTGATGCGCTGGAACTGATGGCTAAGACTCAAAGCTGAGGGCCAAAGAGGGATCCCACTCTCCATACCACTTTGAAATGAGGCATCAGTCCAGTATTCACAGCAAGTAGGGCCAAATGCCTCCCACAAGACACATGAGGACAGCCAAGCGCACTGGGCTACTATGGCCATCCCCCCAAACTTCTCCCTCCATCTCTACCAGCAGAATCCTGGGAAGAGTAATTGAAAAGCACGAGGAACGCAAAAGCAAAAAATAGTAAAAAATCTCACACAGAGAGAAGAAAAGCAACAGAAGAACATTGGCAATGAAATATGGAAATAGTAGACCTGATAGTTCCAATAAGTCATAAAACAAATGGCACCAACACACAAAGTTAAAAAATAATTCTTTGGGGGCTACTGCACCCATAGAACAATATTTTCTTTTTTAAATTATGCTGGACACAGGAATGAAGACAAACCTAGTCTCGTTTTCACCACTGACATTGAGAATACAGAGGAAAGGTCAAGAGGTCATCAGCCAACTGCAGAATACCATGTACATAGAACTAAAGAAACAAGATCCACGGAAGATGATAAAAGGAATAGAAATTACTTCTCTTTCGCAAGTACTTGGAAGCATGATTTTTTTTTCAGGGAAAAGTTGTACAGTCTTTTAAGAAGAAGTTGGAAGGATAAAATTTCTAAAACAGTAGTAGGATTTGGATTGGCGAGACATAACTACTACCTGAACTTTCACTACCATATTTGATTGGCGTTTCCTGCAAGTCTCTTTTCTATAAAGTATGTGGCAAACTACCTCGTGATAGGGACGAATTGGCTAGGAAAGTGTTCTGCTTGTAAGTAGCTTACTCAAAATAGGTTGGTGATTTACTGATCAGAAGACTGAAATAGAGCAAGACAACCGACTCTGATGAGCACGTTCGAGCATTTGGTTTAAATCCCGGGTTTTCCTCATGGAGGCATAATTTTAGGTGAGTCTCCCACAGTCTCAGAATCTCAGTTCTCTCCTACAATAAAAAAGGATCACAATGTCTATCTAGCAAGCGTGTTAGGTTAAAAGCAATTTCAAATGCAAAGGATCAAACTGTATCTTGCAGTGTGAAAGTTTTCCATCTTTGTCAGTTATTTCTGCCCTGGTGGTTTTGAACTTTCACCCTACACATAAAATTAGAATTAACTTAATGATGACTATAATAATTCATTATTCTTGACATTATATCACACATATTTAAGGAAATTGACTCTTATTTCTTACACCCTTGAAAAATTCCATAATTGTATTCATATACTGGAAAATAATAGATCTTAAAAAATCAAGTTATTGACTCTTTTGACCCTATAGCTGGGGCATAGAATCAAATTCAGGTCCCTTTCATTAGGCAAAGGCAGACTCTTTAAAAATTTTAATCAGTCAATAATTGAAGGCGAAAATGGATAATGATGAATATTAAACTGGCAAAGTGATCACTTTTTATTCTACTCAAAAGTCATTAAATAAGTGCTATATTTATCTGGCTGAAGGATGGTGTTGCCACAGTCTGATCCAAGTCTTAGACTTTGGCACAAGCTCCCAGTAGTCAAGATGCAAGTTCTTTGCCACTGACAGCTACCCCTTCGCTGGAGAGTCACCCTCTTCTGGCCAGCACTGCGCAGCCTGCGTTCTTACATCCATCCTACCCATCCTCCCACAACCCACCGCCAACGATAGACTGCTGAGGAAGAAACACGATGGTGCTCCCTCTATGCAGGACGCATTGGGAGATGCAATTCATGCTGCAGGTCTCTACTCTTCAGGGAACAAGGACAAAGCTCTTCTCCAGCTGAGATGATGCTGTGTCCTTGCTTAGGGACATCACGGCCCTGTCCAACTGGCCTTACTCTTTTTTCTTGAAGCTTTTCCTCTACAAAGCAGCTCTACTCTATCCTCAGGCTCTGCTCTTAGGAAACACAATCTGAGATGCTGGAAAGATAAGAGAATAAATAATTAAACTTATTTTTGAAAGAAATTGAAGAATGTAAATGAGGATTCAGTTGTAATGCAAAAGGGAAGCTACTTAAAATTGAGTCCTAAAATTATTTTGACTCCTATTGTTGTCATTTGAAATTGGGCAAATTAAGGGCCAGCCAAAAAGCTCAATGGATTAAAGTGCCTGCAAGCAGGCGCAAGGGCCAGGGGTTCGATCCCCGGGCCTGTCGTGCCAGCCACGCCTCCAGGGCACACTGAGATGGCAATTGAGACTGGGCATGGTGGTGCTCGCCTGTAATCCCAGCTCTTGGGAGGCTGTAAACAGGCAGATCACTATGAGTCCGATCTAGTAGTGAGACCCTGAACACTTTGTAGACCCTTCCCTAAAATACAATAAAAAAGAAAGAAAGAAAGAAAGAAAGAAAAGGCTGGGGAGATGGCTTAGTGGAATAAGCACTTCCCTGGCAAGTGCAAGGACCTGAGTTCAATCCCTGGTTCCGCAAAAAATAAATAAATAAATAAATAAATAAAATCAAGTGAAAGAAAAGAAAAAGAAATTAAGCAAATTGTAGAAGAATATGAATGGGATATTTAAATGTTCAAAACATTTCTGTTGCATGTAGCTTAGATCAATAACAGCATGGAAGGGGGATTTGACATATAAAATAGACTACTCATTTTCCCAAAGTTCCTAAGCAAAATATTTTTAGAAAAAAAATAGTTTCTTTATCTTCCTGCCTCCCTTGTTCTCTAAGCTCTGAATCCTCATTTTCCCAGTTTTGGAGAGAAAAATGGTGGTAGTAAGTGACCAATAAGGTAAGTTTTACTCAAAATGCAGTAGTGTAAGTTGGATCCTAGAGATCCAACACAGATAGGTATTTCATTTTTTTGGAGAGTAGGTGGCTTTAATAATGTGTTAACACTTATTGACATACTGTAAAGGATTGTACAGCTCAAAAATCCTTTTTTATTACAAAACTAAAGCCAAGCATTTCTTAGAAAACCACATAACATCTTTAAGACTAAGATTATTTGAAAGAGCATGAGATTTCAAACCTACAAAGAACGAGATAATCAGATGAGAGGATTCAGGGTTTTAACATATCAAATGGGATGGTTTCTGGCTGCCATAATGTCTTCTTGTGAGGTGATAACATGTTTTTAAATATCATCCTACAACAAAACACTGCTTAATATTATCCAAATCTTAGTTGACATTTCTTTACTTCTTCTTAAACAAAGGAGCATGAAATTGAAACTAATGTTTTTATAAGATGCAGCATTACATTTATTTCACAAATTCAGAAACAGAGGTCGTGTTAATAATTTTTACAGTTAGAAAAGAGCCAGGAGATCTTGTCAAAGGAACTCAGAAGAGAGTCCTGGGAGGGCTGGAAGAGGTCCAGGATAAAGAATAACTACGGTTCCAACTGCTCACACCAAGTCAATCGATGCTAACAAAGAACACTTGAGATTTTACAATGCTGGGCAAAGGAAAGGGACCATACCTCCTTGTCTTCCCTGAAGAATCTCAGCCCTACTCTTCAAGCACAATTGTGCTCCACCAAATTAAATTGATAAATTCACTAGCAGAAACTCAGATTCTGCAGTTGCAGCATCTTCCTGTTTTCATTATAGACAACTGAGGATGGGAAAAAAAATCTGCTTGCAATCACCAAAGACCAAAGAGATTCTTCTAAGCTAACACAGATGGATCACTGCTCTTGTATTCGCCTATTCTCACTTTGCTAGTGAAGAGCATATGTAGTAATTAAGTTCCTATTGTCAGAAGGATAGCAGGAAAAGACATTTTATAAAATACACAATATTCTGTGATTTTATGATAGGAAATATTTGATTGGTTAATTGCCCTTGGATTCTGTGTTTCAACTGGTCAAATATCTTTTTGGAAGGGTTTGGCAAGCTTTCTATCCTTCGGAAATGAGTTGCAAAACATCAGTGAAACTTCAAAGCAATGTATTTAGTTTATCATTTGAGTTATGAGAACTTATCAGAACACTGAGTCCTTCCTGTGCAGTTTCAATCTGAGCACATGAGTAACATTTGGGAAACTACTGGTTATCACGTCGCTGTTGGAAATAACTGAACCAAAAGATTCTCATCAAAATGATAGACGTCTGAACATCTAGTGACATCTGGGCGATCATTTGATGAACACAGAAGTCTGGAGATTGAGAAAGACAACATGGCTTCATCTATTTTTTGTCTGACCTTATCCTTTTCCAAATGAGAATATTAAGCATCTCTCTTAAAGCTTATATTAAACACACTCACCAACAGGGATTCAGGGCAGGGGCTGTTCCTGTGATTTTTCACTGTTTTATCTAGGCTCAGAAAAGTTACACAACCTCTGGAGCTCTTCAGCATCCTGCAGAAGAACCATAAGCCAAAATAATAATTGAAGCATAATAATTAAAAAAATAAAATCTAGATGCTGACCCACGGGATTCTCATGTAAAAGACACTAGGAAGAAAAGTGTATATAGGGAGAGTGATCTAGATTTTCTTTCCATCAGATAGTTTTGGCACCACTGGACAATGTTAGATGATTTTTTTGAGGACTTTTACAGATTTATGGATGTGTGTTCTATTGTATGGTAACCTGAAATTTTAATGTGAAACAATTTTCCTACCTCAAGGATACCTTTAATGCCTACTAAGGCAATTGCTGAATCTTTCTATTATTAACAATATAAAATCTACATTCATCTCAATAGGAAAAAGAAGATGGAAGAATAGAGAAAACATTAAATCAAATAAACCTGCCACTTGAAGGCTGTCACAGCACCTGCCATAATGAACTTTTGATTTTTTTTCCTCAGATGTACTGGCCTGTAAATGTGCAAATCAGGGTCCCTCAAGAGTGCAAATGTTATACTAATTTAGGACAGTTGAGGAAAGCTTACTAAGGAGCTAGCAATCTAAATACAGACAGAGGGAAAGGAAACTAAACATCAAGTTGCAGTCCTGGAATCCAGTATCAGCCTAAAGGAGAAGGAAAAGAGACACTCATTCCCTCTTCCTGAGGAGTCTGTTTACCAGCGAGAGTATGCCCTTCGGTAGAAAGACAGAATCGATCTGCCTTCCCTGGTAAAGAGAAAGTCAGCCCTGAATCCTATCTTCATTTCCAGGATTTTTCCAATGGGTTGCTGGTGCCCCCGCATCTCCACCGATGGAATCCAAGCTGTAGTCTCTGTTGGTCTCTCAGTGAACCTGATGAATAAGAATATAGGAATAAAGAAAAGATAGACAAGAAGACAAGAGCTGGGTCAGGTGGTAGCCCATGCCTGATTGGCAAACGACCCCTAGAACAACAATAGGGGTGATTTTATACTCCTTTGCAAGGCTAGTATCATGTGACACAAGGTTGTCTAGGGACTCGTAGCTGACACTGACTAGGCTGATGCTTTTCTGAGGACGGAGGTAGCCTGACTGCTTTAGGCACTGAGGCCTAGTTCTGATCTCACACATTTGACCACATTCTAGCTTTAGCAGCTCCCAACTCCGAATAGAAGAGGAAAGGGAAGGACAGTCTTGAGGTTATGGAATATCAGTCTCCTGGGGGCACAAGGAATATGCAGAGGGATTCTGGGGGCAGGAGATAGATAACTAACCTGCTCAGGGATCCAACTTGGCCCAAGTGCTTTTGATTTTCACTCTTCTCAAAATGGCGTCCTTGCTCTATTTACTCAAGTGCTTCCCATTTAGCACCACAAGCAAGCCTAGATGCTGACTGTTCCACAGAGTCATCCTGCCCTTGGCTGAACAGCAGCAGCAAAGCCAGGACTATGAGTCTGCTTTAAAAGAACCTTAAAAAGTGTTCTTGTCACCACGTGTTTTCTGCTCATGTCTAAACTATGGAATCCTGGTTCGAGTAAGGTTGTGCTGAAATGAAATCAAGGGATGAGAGAAAAGCCTTTTAAACATATTTGTTCCTCATTGACATAAAACAATGTCCAGGGCTGGTTTGTTCTTTCTCACCCTTCAAAATCTCTGGGATCTCTTCCTGAAACATCACATCCCATGAGAATGGTACTTGGCAAGCTCCGCAAGCTTGCTGAGCCTGGACCTGTGAGCGCGTCACATGGAGACTATTAAGAGCTCATTCAGGGAGCAGCAAAGCTCACCATCAATCACGTGTGCAGACCACAGGATGGTGACAGCCGCGGCAGCTGTCAGGGGACCAGTAGGCTTCTCAGGTCTGGAAGACTAGCAAGGCAGAATGAAGTAATTGGGACGGAGATGAACAGGCCAGTGGAGAGCACGCTGCGAGGAAGACTAATCTCAGCAGAGAGGCTGGGAGTCAACAGGAATCACCACTCAGGATGTGTGTGAATCCAAGTTGTTTTTTCACAGTTCTTGGAGTTAGAAGTCCAAACTTCAGTGTCTGGCCTTTCATTGGAACTCCTCCTGAGTTCTAAAGCAGTTCTGCTGTCTCACACTTTTACGCCTAATTCATACCCACCCCTACCTTCCTTGGTGCCCGGCTAAGTCCGACCCATTCTTCAATCCTGGGCTTCGAATTAACATTTTTGAAAAGTCTGCTTTGACCACACAGGACTCAGTGAGCTCTATTTACAAGCTCCCCACTACCACCCAAGGTGAATGTCCCCATTGTATTGGCGGCCGATGGTTCTCAAACACGAACAGATGCAAGGGTCAAACAGAGGGCTAGTTAAACAAAACAAGGCTGGGTCAAAATCCAGAATTTCTGCCTCGATAGATTGGAGATGGGCTCAAGAATTTGCACTGTCAACAAATTCCCTTGCAAAGCCCGAGGAATTAGTGCTGGGACCACCCTTTGAGAACCACGTCTAGAATAGTATGTCTACTTCTCTGAACCTCCCCCACCTTACCACAAATGCTCTGTGAACTGTTTCAGAGCAGGGACTTTGTCTTCCAAATCACTGTGTGCCTAGCATTTTATACAGTGCCAGGAATGTGATAAAGACTCCACAAATAATCATATAATACATGAATGAATGAAAGTGGAAATTATTTACACTGAAAGCATCTATTTTCAGAATGAGAGTATGCTTTAAAAGATTTTGTTGTATCAAGGCTAATTTAGAATACATAAACAAAAGAGTCTGTACTCACTTAGGAAGATCTAAGGGTCCAAAACTATAATGTTGTTTATACTGAATA
>NW_004524580.1:19854722-19862175 GCF_000260255.1 Octodon degus
GGGCTCAGTTGCTTTACCATAATGATTTTCTTTTTTTCTTTTTTTTTAATTTTAACATTTAGTGTGTGTGTGTCCAGCTCAGCCCACCAGGGGGCGGGGCTGGCTGGCATGTGGTGCTGGGGGATTGAACCGCGGTTCCTGTGCTTTGCCAAGCTTGTTCCAAGTAGGTGCTTTAGACCACTGAGCCAACTCTCCAACCCCCAGAATGATTTTCCTAATGCTCTAATGTACCCTGCTGTGCCACGTCACCCTCTCACCTGCACAGCGCGATCCCTTCAGCCCATCGCTGCAGGGAGCACCACGCAGAGACCTAGCAGGCTGTCCGTCACAGCCTCAGCTGCAGTTACACAAACATCAGGGCAGTGGGATGGAGGAAAGCGGGGAGAGATCTCAGGATTCACCACTCCTCTTTTGAGTATTTCTGTTTGACTTTCATAAAATGATAAGACAGCTGGGCAGCAAGCTCTGTCTACTAGCTAGCGCATCAGCACCTTGTCTCTCACTCGAAAGAAAGAGCATCTTCTGGAAGCATGGAAAAATGCATTGTGGGTCTCGCATGCATTCACACATTGAATTCTTGTCCTCCCTGTGACTGCATGATGTTGGAGCACTCATGATGGGAAATTCCCTCCTAAGTGAGACTCCAGCAGCATCCTTTATCCTCCTACTTTGTGAGGACAGGGAACCAGCCACCCCTGAACCAGGAAGGAGGTCCCCCAGATGCTGAATTTGTTTGAACTTTGATACTGGACTGTCCAGCTTCTGAAAATGGAAGACATACATTTCTGTTATTCTTAAACCACTCAGTTTATAATATTTTCATAATGGTACCTTCAAAAGGAATATGACGAAGTTAAAAGCACCTTGTAAAGGTCTGCTGACCCCACTGAATTTATCTTCAACCTCCCAGGAAATCCGGTGTCTGAAGTTGTCAGTGGTGAAAAACTCATTTCAAATTATCATTCATAATGTCTAGAAAACTGCTCCAGCCTTCATGCCACCATCAAGGTGAAAATGTTTTCTAATATTAACATATTGTGTCACCACCTTTCAAAATTATTTATAGCTCCCTTTTGACTGTGACTAGGGAGACACTAGGTCTCTCTTTGACAAGACATTCATTCCTAGCTCACATCTCTGTCAGGGTAATTGGTAAAAATACCTCTATCTCAAAGGTGCTCTGTTCAAAATACAACATGACCACCAGTTCACAGTGCCACATCTGAGGCTTGGGGTGCCCTGATCCCATCTTACTTTGTAGTTTCATTTTATGCCATTTCCGTTCCCTGCTGCTGACTGTCATTAATTATTTTGTCTGATATTTCTCTTCTGTGCTTTGGCATTCACTGTCTCTTCTCCACTCCTATCCAACCTTGTTATTTTCCCTTGTTGGGTGTCTACTTATCTTTCAAGTCTTACCTGAAAGGTTAATAATGTCTTCTATGATTTAAATATCCCGCCCTAGCCCTCCTATTGCAACAAAAACAAATGTTCAATAAGGCATGTCCCTGCTTCTTTTGTAAACATCTGTGTATAACTTCTGTTCCCATCTTAAGTCACTTTCAATAGTAGCAAGAAGTCTTTTTCTACTTACATGATATCTCAAAATTAACAGTAGATGACCATAGGAATATACTTACAAATACCTCAGAAATAATTTTTAAAAATATTCATTTCTGAGTGTTCTCTAAATCCTAGAGAACATCTAGAATCTAAATCCTTTCATCCAAGGTAGAACAACCCAAGCACCACAGCATTTTCTTCAGTAGTCTCTGCACACGCACACCTCTAATGGGGAAAGGTCTATCCTTTCTAAGTGCACTAGTGGGTCCCATCTTCTATTATTCCTGCTAGTAACCAAAAGAAACTAAAAGTCCATGTGTGACTGATTACTTCTTTGGCTAGTTCCTCTCCTGTTCTTCAGGATGAGTGGATGGAATTAGCCTCATCCTCTTAGTGGGAATATTTTGGTAATGATAGCATGACTCCCAAACTGAAATCTAATTTGTGAACATGCTGTTTACTCCCGATACTTCTGGAAAACAGTACCAAATGCAGACAGAGAGAAGGGGAAAAGGGCAGTTCTACAATATATTGAATTAGTGGTACTTGGCTTCTCTTCCAGAACTCTCGTCTCTGTACTATAAATTCCAACACGGATGAAAGACTGCACACCAGTACAAATACCTTACATACCTCAGCCTTTCACACTTACAATGGTCAGACGTTGGCTGTATTTTCTGTCAGAAAATGCTTCTATGTCCACTTTCCAATGTTGTCCTGTTGCCTTCCGACACCGATGACTACAATACAGCAAAGCTGGCAGCAAGTCAGGGATGAATTTTATGGGGATTTAGTCCCAAAGGTTAATGGGGCTGTCCGTTGTGTGAGGAGTGATGCTTTTTAATGGCGACAAAGGGACATCGAAGTTTCCGAGGCCTTGCGTCCATCATCCACTTGGGTTGCACTTGGCTAGTGACGTAAAGTACAATGTGGAGCCCTCCATTGTGACTCCCTTTCCCACGCTGAGCCCAGTGGCACACACCAGCCAAGGTCTGGGCACCGCAGCCTGAGGTTTGGGAGCAGCCTGCCCAGAGGCCGTTTTGCAGGAGGAGGAATTTGCTAAGCAGCACACACCTTCACGTGATGGATGCACCGTGACCCCCCAAGCTGTGGTCATTGGCTGATGAGTTCTATAAAATGCTCAATCTCTTATTTTATTATTGTAATTAAAAGAGGTCTAGCATAGACACTTCAACAAGTAAAGAAGAAACAACACTTGACCCCGTCATAGAGATGAGTTCTCCCATCCAAATGGAAAAAGACAATGATCAGCAAAGGGCCTTTCCAGGGCTGCGGACAGAGCACAGCGGCTCAATACTTACCTGGGAAGCACAAGGTTCTGAGTTCAATTCCTAAAATCAAGGGCCTTTCCAGAACAAACCTACGTCATTTTGTGTCTAGATATGAATCGCTGCTCTACTTTTAAAGCATTACACAAGCCTAGAGGTGATCTAGCTGCCCATCCCCCCAGAAAAGGTTAAGGGAGTTTTCACAGCGTTTTCCTAACAGTCTTGTGTTTCCGATGGATGTTTAAAAGCATTCTTTTGTAGTTCTGTCAGTAGTAACCAACAAATCATCCTCACTTAGGAATTACAGAGGCTTTCAAGATGCAGAGGGAAGAAAGAGTTACCACTGGAAGGGTCAGCCATAAATAAGCCCCCTTAGGCAGGTGCTAGGATGAGGCCTATTAGCAGTGCCATTTTAGGCTGTTGCTTTCTGTTCCCTTACACCGAGTATATTACTTAAGAGCTCTATAATCTTCTGTGTTTAAAAAATTCATCGTTATGTGACTAATGCCCAACCCCATCCCCTTCTAAATTGCTAGACATTTGGCTATATGAAGACTTATTATGTGATGAATGATTTCGAATGCCGGTGAAAAGAGTGTTTGGCTGACATTAAAGATTCCAACACTTTGCTAGCATAATACGCTCATGCAACAAGTTTTAAAATGATATTTTTTTGGCCCCATTCATTTTCTTCACCTTCATTACAGGTATTTTCTAGTGATTTTTCTTACCATAAAGCTATAATAATAAGTTCTGGTGGTCCATTAAAAATAGGAAGAATATTTGAATTTTGTTCTATTATTCTGAACTCTATGATTACACATTTTAATATCTACTTTAAAAATACTGTCGAGTGTCTCCTTACAATATAACATAAACACAATTATTTTCTCATTTGGAATATATGTATGTTTTAGAGTAGCGGTTAGAAACATACAGTATTGCTTTGATCTGTTTGTAAAGTTCAGACAAATTAGGGCAGCATGAGTCACAATTATGCACCCTCTTTTTTATTGGTGCTGTGCATGTTTCAGAAGCGGAATGTTTACACTCTTAGTCAGTAGTTTAATCTTCATATTTCACTTGTTTCTATGATTAACTATCTTAAATTTATTTCATAATGTAAAAACTGGAGACTTCTACTTGCTCTTGAATTTCTTGTCACAATCAAATCTTCATTTCTCAAAAGCATTTACCTTATCATAGATAAAAATTTAACTTAAGATTTAAAAAAAAAAAGTTCTTTTAATTTGTAGGTTTCATCGCGGCCTGCAGTCATTCTTGCATGAAGTTACTTTTTAATTTAATTCTCCTCCTCTAACTTCCCCTTATTTCAACTTACCACACACTGATCTCCTTAAAGATTTTCATTTTCTGCTATGCCTTCGAACAATTTTACAAATGCATTTCTTTATTTATCTAATCTAGCATGTTATGCATGCGAGTTTAATTTTCTTCTTTGTAAAAGGCTTTCGTATTTACACTGCACAATAGTCTGCCCAGCAGAGAAGCATTCACAAGATAAATATAGGTCACAGACAAGGGACAGAGTTAGGAGGCCCAGTGAACTACTAAGCCCCGAGGAGGAGCACTCACACAGTCTGGCTTTCTGTACGATGGTCTCAACAAAGCTAGCACAATTCACGCAGGAATTTTTCTATGGGACCTGAAATTAAGCCCGTTGCAAAGATGCAGCCCAGAAGCACGTGTTCTAAGGCACAAGAAGACACACACACACACACAGCTCTGATGGAGAATAAATCATTTTAGGAAACATGAGCATGGATTCAGTGTAATCTAGAGGAAAAAAGGATCCTATATATTTGCTCTGAAATACCACACAACTCTGGAAGACAGAAGTGCTTGCGTGAGGTGCAGAGGCCGCACAGGGGGGAGAACTGGAATAGAATCTGAGGCGCGGTGCCCTGAGATGAGAGGAGACCAGGAGGAGGCAGCGGCGCTCACTGCACAGTTCCGACCGCCACAGTCTCAGCACCACACAGGAAGCTGCTACTTCCCTGAAATATCAAGTTCATCAAAAAAGAACTGTAATTTGATGTGGTATAATTTGGTTTGACTTGCTGGCCGTATGAATTTGTAGGTGTGTGTGCTTATGTCTAGTTATGCCAGCTTTTTCCCTACTACAATTACCTAGTAACTAATCAATGTATTTTTGTCCCACCACTATCAGAGAAAGCAAGATAGTTTGTAGACAAATTTTTTTATTTTTTATAAAAGCATCAATGTACACTTTGGTGTTTGTGGTCACTCTATAATCTTAATCTGTCAGCACATTCCCCTTGTTCTGATTATCACTTTTTTTTTTTAATGTATTGGGTTGCTGTTGGGTCTCACTACACAGCTTGGACTCATGGTGATCCTTCTGCTTTTCTGCTTTCAGCCTCCCTAAGGCTGGGATTACAGACCTGCCAATACACTGGGTCTCTGGACTTCTCAGTGCACCCTGGGGTGCAGGGTGGCACAGCACGTGATGCCGGGAATTGAACCGTGGTCCCTGCAATCGTCTAAGCTTGCTTAAGCAGGCACTTTAGTTTGCTGAGCTATCGCCAGCCCCGTGTTATCACTTTTGTGGAGATGCAACCAAGCTCACTTTTGCACATTTCTCTTCCCAAAATAGTCTCCTCAGCTCCCTAACAAACACACTGCGTACTGTGGAGGTTTAAGATTAAGCAGACGCTGGGCAGAGAGGCTAAGAGACAAAAAAAAAAAAAAAAGCAGATGTCACAGTTGCCTTCAAGGAGTTCATGAGAGAACTCGAAGCATATTCTACAATTTTATTGTTGTGTATTTTCTTTTAACTAGACACGCATTAAACTAAGCAAGGAGCAAAAGCACTTAGCATAGGAAAGAGAAAATAAATTGCTGGTCTTCCATAGAAAAATTTCAACGACTGATGCACTAATTTCTCCGTGGCTCAATATGCTGTGTCAGAGCAAACAAGAATCATGAAAGGCTTCTATTTTTTCAGATTTTTAAAAATTTACTTAGATTGCATCTTAAATTAAATTGTTAGCAGCTGGTTGTCTAAATAACCCTAGCTAAGCTCCTATGAGCTGTTACACAGGTGGTGCTTAAAATCTGTCCCAGTGTGCAACAGATTGACACTGGACAGAAAAGGTACCTCTTCCCAAGGGCCTGTTCGAATTCACCTTCAGGAAACCAAGAGCCTTTCTCCGAACACAACACTATGTTCTGTGCTGCTTCAAGGGAGGAACAGGTCCTCCCCAAACTTGTCTTTGTGCTCTCCAAGCTGGAAGAACTTTCTATAAATTCCTTCTTCCCTATCAACCTTCCTCCCAGAAGCTTCAACAAGCCACCCTCACAGTCTTGGGATGGCCTCTTAGACAGTTTCTCCTTCCTGAAATTTCCCAGGTGTTGCGGAGCGCCCATAATTTGAATTTCCTGTAAAGACCGCCATGGCTTGCAAAACAAACCAACAGGAATTTTGCTAAAAGTTAACAAATAACAAAGCAGTCTGCAGCCTCAAGCTTGATTAAAATATATTGGTCAAATCTACATTTACTTTATGTTTAAAAACTAGCCAGACTTTTTTTTCTTCTCAGGAGAAGGTCCTCCTTCCAGCCAATAAAATTACTTTGAGCTATAAATTTTTGACTCAGGTTGGCTTTTCCTTCCTTGTGCCCTTCTAGATTGCTGGGCGGCAGGGGGAGGGGGGAGTTTAGGGCCTGTTTTTATCCCTCTCCATTTGGCTGCTTTCATTTCCTGGAAATATTGGATAATTAACAAATTGTGTGTTTTAATGCCCTTTCCCTTGAAGTGCGTTTTGGAAAAATACTTCTTGTGCCTGCTGAATAATGGCTTAAATAGAAGAACACGCTCCCAAAACGCTTTGTCTCAATGCATGAAACATTCTGAATATTTATGATTTTGGTTGCTGCACATCATGCATGTACATGCCGTACAATTATATTCATATCTAAAGAGCGAGGGGAAAAGATGACTTGATAGCTATAATTCATGATGATCAAACCGTTGAAAATCGCCTTTAATTCAAAATGAAAAGCTACTAAAACCCTTTGGAAAAGGCACCTGAATCCTCGGTATGGCAGCAGGCACTTACGGAGTTTGCGAAATAGCCACACAAATCGTGCCGTGATTTCGGATAAAGAGGGAAAGCCATTTCTTAAGACTTCCTGCACGGATAATTCCGAACTCAGAGAGGCAGTTCTAAGTCTTCTGTTTACAGAAAAACACATGCTAATGTAACACCATACGAAGAATTTAAGAGAAAATGTCAAACATGCTGTGACATCCAAAACGAAGTCAGCTGTTTGCTTTCTCTGCGGGGACTTTCGTCTTCAGCTCTGGGCGCTGCAAGGCTCCGCGTTATTTCGTGGGTTAGGCTAAAAATAGCCAGCGGCGCCTGACAACTAGCTTCTGATTGGCTCAGAGCAAAGGCCATTCAGCCAATGAGAGCTTCTGGGAAAAAAAGACAATTCTTTTGTGTGTGAGCTGCTCAACCCACGTCAAACAGCTTCGGGCTGTAGAAATGATTTTGGTTGAGATTTAACAAGATAGTAATGCATTTCAGCCCTCTGAAAGGTTTGAAGACGAACAAA
>NW_004524580.1:19863545-19865355 GCF_000260255.1 Octodon degus
ATGATGCAAATATTTAGGTTATATTTGCTTCTATTGCATGATGATTTGGACTGTTCTCAGCTCTCACAGATTCAGCTGCTGCTGCCCTTCCGGTTTTATTCTGGGGTCTAGATCAGAGCAGCAGCAGCCAGTCTCTGGGCTTGCTGATATCGTGGTGGTAAGCAGCACCCGAGAATGGAGAGCGCCTGGTTCAGAGCTGGTGACTATGTCCACTCACTCCAGCCCATCTCGGGCTCCAGGAATGCTGCGTGTACTGCTGGCTTCTCAACGCAAGCACTGCCTCTGCTCTCAGCTTCTCTACCTCAGAGACTCCTATGTGATCTCAGGGATCTGCACAACCTATACAGTTTTTACAGAGCTTTGCCTTTTGGTGCTTCTGCTTCAACCTGCACTGAGTTATTCCAATTCTCTCTCGTCTTGGCATCTTCCAAAGGCCAAGACATGTGACAAGGTCAGCGCATCCTACCTATGTGACCTTCTGCTATGCCCCATTTCTTGTGAAACACACTGACTTCCACTGTTTTATGTAAAATTCCAATTCTGTGGATCAGAAACTACTTAAGGCTCGCAATAGTAATGCTGACCAAAGATGTCATCCAAGGCAAGGATACTCCCTAGAACAGGGAATTGCTTCTGGTATAACAAACTAATGCTCTTTCCAGACTGAAGGGCTTCCATGTAATCAGCTGTCTGCCCAGGGAGAAGTTGGTCTTCAGAAGGAGTTGTGTTAGTTTCTATTATTGATGTAAGAAAGTGAAACCTCCCACCCCAAAAGATACTTGGGACATGTTCATGTTTTCTGCAAGTGAAGAATGAATTTTAGGAACAATGGAGATTAAGAAAGAATGTATTTACTGGGGGGAAAGAAAGCTTCTGTCTGGGAGAGGGATGGAAGAGGGATGGAAGGGGATCCCAGTGAGTTGTCAGAAATCTGCCTTTTCTAGTGATTTTTGTAGAGCAAAACCGTGAGTTGAGGATGATCTAAGGTGGAAAATAGGAACTCACTAGGTGGGCATAGGGTGGGAAAACCTATGGTCAACCAATGTGACCAAGTTTTTTACAATTGCTCAGGTAAAACTGATCAAAGGTGGGATCAAATGGGAAAGCCAGTCAGACAGCAAGTGTGCACAAATAAAGAACAAGGAATTCCTTCAGGGATTGGGTTAGTGACTCTTCCTGGCTTTTTTCAAGGTGATTGATACCTATTTAGAATATTAATCCCTGCTGGTTATCCCTTCGGAGGTATGTGCTTGCAAATGTTTAATCTTTTGTCTCACCACAGCAGGAGTGTCTGTCTCTCCCACACTTTCAAGGTATCTCAGGAGGCTGAGGCAAGAGGATCGTGGGGAGTTTGAGACCAGCCTGGGCTACAGAGTGAGCTGAAGGCCAGCCTGAGCTACATAAGGAGATCCTGTCTCCAAAAGAAAACAAACAAACAAACAAACAAATAAATACATAAATAAATTTACCACATTTTTTTTTTGTACGTTCACCTACTGAAGCCCATGTGAATTGATTCCAGATTGTAGCTCCTGTGACTAGCATTGTAATAACTATGGGTGTAGAAGCATCATTTTGGTATAATAATTGTATCTTCTTTGGATACATACCCATGAATGGAAACACTGGATTATATGTACTTCTATTTTAGTTTTTTTGAGAATTCACCCTACTCCTTTTCATCATGGTTGCATACACTTACCTTCATAGTAATGGTGTATTAGAATCCAGTGAGGTTGTTTTTTGAAATTTTTAAAATTCATTTTAATGAGAAAAAAAGATAAAATAGCAATGAAACAGTTTCAAAATA
>NW_004524580.1:19865455-19873651 GCF_000260255.1 Octodon degus
AAAAAAAAAAAAAAAAAAAAAAAATCAAAATCGGCCTTTGCTTTCTGGATATCAAACTCAGCTCACATTCTCAAAGTAAAGACAGCTTTTGATCAATGCATTGATAGCCTTCCGGAGAAGAAAATTAAAGACCCTCTAGATGGAAGTTTTAAGAGGTTTCGGCCGCAGTAAAGGCGTCGCAGCTCTAGGGGGCGCTGTGGCACAGCGGACGAAAGCCATCCCCCCCCCCCATCTTAAATGAAAGGAGAAAATGGGTTTGGTAGGTGCCTTTCAGGTAGGACAAAAGGGAGTCAGGGTTTGAAACCCTTCAGCATGGTTTATGGTCCCCGCAATGGGAATAACATACGCAGATTACTTCACACGGAACCGAACTACCGTAAAGGACAAAATGTTACAGTAACTGGAAATGTTGTGTAACACGTAGGTGCTCAGAAGTCATTTCATGGCTTTAAGCTGGCGTTACTGCAGGGGTGATAATTAAGAGCCGGTGGTTGACGTTTTATAGCCTCCACCTTTGTAGGAAACACAGAAGAATGCACACTTAATACGCACACACAGGAAACCAGTATAGATTACAAAGTCTACAGCACCCCTGGAGAAGAAATAGAGATAGCTGAGTGTTTACATGTCCTCCCAGAAAAATCAGGGGCCCAACGCATATTTTTTTCTCTTTTATAATAAATGATTAATAAATGAAACCTTAGTTTTTATTCCTTGTGTGAGGCTTGAGACCTAAGAGAATCAAACATGGTAGTGAAATAGAATCATATTTTGATTTTTCAGTTGGATGTAATACAAGAGAAATACTTCTTCCAGAAGTGTCTGCTGTAAAAACACATTCTCTGTCACGAAATATTTGTTAATTGTTTTGTCCAACTTTGTTTGTGAGCCAATGCTAAATATTTTTAGTGCAAAACATAGGAGTGGATCACTACACTCGCTTCACAACGCACAAGCAGTGCACTGCCAGTATAGCTTGGTTTTCTACTGCGTCCAGTTTATAGCAGTTTCCTCTGAAAATAATAAGAAAAGAAAACAGGAAAAACCAAGCTTTACATCCCTAAACAACGAAATCGTCAGATGCTTATATACATAAACCTTGCAACATGCCGGGTCTGGAAAGAATGTGGCTCTGTTTCCGCCGAGCATTTTGTGAGTTTTACAGCCTTTGCTTTATCAAGTTGGCCTGGAGCCAGTTAAAGGAATCCGTCACCAAATCTGTAGCTACAGCTCCCCAGGAAGGAGGGTTCCGTGCTCCGTTTAAGGGTAAGAGGGGCGGTTACTGCGAAGATCCCTGGACCATAAGAGAGGCACTTTTTTCCTACCTCCCTGCAGATCCCTGGACCATAAGAGGGGCACTTTTTTCTTACCTCCCTGCATCTGTCGTGCTGCTTAGTTGCTTGGCTGCAGCTCTGACAGCTGCCCCTGGGCTATCTGATGTCAGGGTGCTCAGGGAAAGCAGAAGGCAGAACAAGACATCCTGCCCATCCACCCGGGCTGCTCTGAAGCCAAGTCCAAAGAATACAGGAAGTCGCCTTCCTCGCCTTGGTGGAGGCCTAAAGTATCCTTCTCAGAAAACCAAAACTGCTTTTTTTTTTTTTTTTCCCAGAGCTGATAATCACTGGAATAAAGCTGTGCATAAATATCACATCAGTGGTCAAATATTAATGTTCACACACGGAGCCTGATTACCCGTCCCATGTCTTCCCTGCTCCCCTTGTGCTTTGCATACACGCTCTCTGTCCTAGGGAGGAACAGAGTAGAGATTGGTGTCAGCCCTTCACAGTGAGCTGTGGTAAGGCAAGAGCAGAAAACCTCCTGGCTTTGTTTCCTAGGCCTTCAGTCGTAACTGAAGGTGAACACAGAATGGCTCACTGAAGCCAGGCATGTAGAAACTTCCCCTAGAAGACGCAGTGTCACTGGCTGTGGGGCTCGGGCCAGATGAACCGGAGCCACGGCTCCTGCGTGAATCCAGGAGAGGCAGGATGACTCTAAAGGTCAACACTAGGTGTTATCAGCTTAGATAAGTAAGAGATGGAATAGGGAGAGAGGACAGCATCCAAGTCCCCAGTCCTGTGAAGCAGTCTCACCCCAAAAGACTATACAAGCTGCCAGACCTGAAGGGCATATTTTACATGGTGAGATACCAGATGTGACCATGCCAGCTAGGGGATGCCAGCCTGTGCTCTGTCTTCAGCAAGATTTAATGCTCCCAAACTTGGGTATTATCCTGGGAGTACTAGAGAAATCCTTGAAAGTGTGGTAGGCATGAATCTTGTAGTTAAAAGTAAGTGAGTTCAAGAAAAAATTAAAAAAAAAAAACATTTCTTAAATGTCTAAGATTTAAATCATACAAGAAGACATATGGTATATTTTCCCAACAAGTTTATTATTCATTACTACATTTGATAAAGTACAATCTTTTGATGGCATTAGAGCTGGTACTTATTTCCACTAATCAAGAACCCATTGTCAGTTCTGTTGCTATTTTTCACAGCACTCTGCCTTTGTCACTACCATAATCTGCATTGAATAAACACTTTAAAAAGTTTATAGACTCTAAATTGAGAGTTTTAACAACCATCTTTCAGGCTCCATCTCCAGTGCCAAAATGAAATAGACAACTGAAATTTTTCCTGGGTAATTTGGTTATAAAATCCTTCTGCCCAAATTACTTGTATCTCTCATGTTTTTTTGTTCATTTTAGGAATAGAAGTGGGAACGGAAAGAACATTGGCTTGGAAGTTAGATGCAGAGATTAGCTGTTACGTAAGAACTTAGGGTTCGGCTAGTTATAAGCACCTGGAAGAAATTCATCATCATTGAGGGGTTATGAACTGGAAACCAGGAGATACAAAAGATGAGTCCGCAGCCATCCACTGCACAAAGAGATTTGGTCACCATGACAGGAAGCCTAGAAATTCCACCATTAGAAGAGTTACTCGTTATAAATTGTGAAAGTCATTTTACAAAAATGTGCAATGATAAAATGCAAGCAGATAAGGAATCTGGAATACCAAGAAGCTAGAAATGAAAAATGCATCTTAAGTCTGAAACCCAGAGAACCAAAGGTACAACCATAAAATTTGCAGGAAATCTTGGATGTAAGTTGTCTAAGATTCAGCAACGCAAATCTCACAGTGCTAATCTATCCACAGATGCTGCAATGCTCTTAGGAATCCTCAAACATTTGATTAAAATTATGAGTTTGGGTCCATAGCAAGGAAACAAATTAATGTAACATACTACATCATTAGAATTACAGTTCTATAGAGTAAGGTAAAAATGTGGTCCTCCTCTACTTCTCTTATGGAGCCTAATTATTAATAGCACCCCGTTCATTCTTCATTTTCATGTAGACCATAAGCTGTACTCTTCCTTTGTCTGTAGGGCTAGTGATAAAACATCTAAGCCTTTCCTTTGGTTGATCATGGAATCTTTTTTTTTTTTTTTTTTTTTTCAGCACTGGGGATTGAATTCAGGCCCTTGCGCTTGCCAGACAAGAGCTTATTCTACTGAGCCATCTTCCCGGCCCTGATCATGGAATCTTTAAGTTGTGTAAAAACTGCCCACGAAATCACTTCAGAAAACATACCTTCAGTGTTTGAAAAAAAATACCATTTATTTTATGCATACTCATGATGACTTTGTGGAACCTGAGTCTCAGGTCCCCTTTAAAGTAAACAGACACCTATCTCTAAACCTAAAAATGGGACGTCCACTGGTGCAGGAAGTTAGTTGCAGTTAAATGAATTAGCTTTGTGGAACTGAATGATCAACTGCTATGATTACTGCTCCGAGTTCTTCAATGGAAGGTCTTTGGGAAAGGGCTTTCCATGTCACACAGAGCACGAGTAGGCCCAGCCTGGTACCTCGCCACAGCATGGCACTGTTTCAATGAGCATCTGATTCTGGGTTTGAGGCAATGTACCAATAAACTCTCGGAAAAGAAGCCGATCATAAGCTTAAGGCTGCCTCTAGGTCAGACAAAATTTATATTACATTTGTCCTTCGCACGCTTTGTTGCTAGGGCTGATTGTATCTGAGAACACAAAATCTGGCGTAAACCTTTCACTCATACATTTTTAATTTATGGATTCAAAAGTTTGGAATAACATTCAAAGTCACAGATGCTTATCTGAATCAAACCCAAAATATTTTGGGGTTTTCATATCAGTTATAACCATCAGAGAACTGTAGTCAGAAATTAAAAACCTTTGCTTAAGGAAAAATTTAAAACCTGACTTTTTTCTTGTACCAGGAATCGAACTCAGGACCTTTGTGCTTGTGAGGCAGGCTCTGTGCCACTGAGCTATATCCCCAGTCCCTGAGATTCATTTTTAATATTTACCTTGAAAAAAAAAGCTGCTTCTAGATGTATAAACCACATTACACATAAGCATAGATTCAGAAATAAGTTTGCCTTAGTGCAAATAAGGTTGAAATATGAAATTAAAATGAGAGTTCACCTAGATGGATGCATGCAGTAATTTCAGAAAATTTGTTATCTACAAAACAGAAAAGATTTCTAAACAAGACAATCAGGTAAGAAAAATGCAGTTGGGGTAGGATACAGGCCATTAATGTGAGGGCAGCTGCTCCAGGCATTCTGGAAGACAGTTCTGGCTAATTCCAGAGGTAGACTGGAGGAATGGTTTACATAAAACCCAATGCTAGTTGTATATGGTGAGTGAATACATATCATGGCAAAAGGGCATACCCTAATGGGAAAACAGTTCACCAAATTAAGCAAAGTGTATCAAGAAAGGCAAGCGCATCTATAGAATGACTCCAAAGACTGGAGCTCAGGAGGACAGCCTGAAGACAGACTGGAAGGTTTGCGGGTAAGACAAGGCATAGCCAGCATCTCCAACAGTATTGAGCCATGAGAAATCATGAACTCGGCTTTCTACATCAAAATAACCACAATGACCTTCAGCTTTTGAGACCAGAAGAATTTTTTTTCTTTATATTTGAAACAAGTATGGTAGCTAAGGGTGGCATGACCATAAGATAAATACATATGACTGTACATTAATGTAAAAACGCTGACTGGTATAAGACAGTATTATTCACTCTCAAGAAGAGAGTTTGAGGAAAAATAAGCAACACTTGGACAGGAACATTCAGATCTGCGTCTATGGCTATACTAATCTGAAATGGGAGGGGTGTGGATTTAATTAATTCTTTACTTTTGAAGAAACAGTCCATCAAAACACTTTATTGGGTAGGCAGTTAATTGTTCAATGTTCCTCTCATGTTACTTTAAATGTAGATTCAATCCTCTGTAAGACACCGTCTGGAAATGTCCTTCATAGAAATAGGAAAACATCCTAAAATTTGTGTGGAAGAACTTGATTGGCCAAAGCAGTCAATCAAAATGAACAAAGGTAGAGCATTGTATCTCATTTTGAGGCATACTATAGTAACTCAAACTTAGGAAGCATCATAGTGAAAAAAAAAAAACAACAACCCAGAATCATAAACCAATGGAATAGAACCCAGAAATATACCAAACATATTTACAGCCAACTGAAATTGTGTAAAAGTGTCAAAGTATATATGAAAGAAGTGATAGCTTATTCAAAAATTGCGCTGGGAAAGCTGGGTACCTATATGCAGAAGATTGAAACATGATACTAATGTCTTACCTTCACAAAGATCACCTGAAAGAGGAAGATGGGGAAAGAAGACAGGGAAAGAAAAGGAAGGAAGGAAGGAAGGAAGGAAGGAAGGAAGGAAGGAAGGAGAAAACAAGAGGATTAACCTGAAAGTAGAAGAGTGATTACAGGGACTGTGAAGGGTGCTGAAGGATACATGAATGTGATCATGCTGGCTATATATGTGGGTATGGAATTATCACAGTGAATCTCATTAATCTATACAATTACATTTTTTATTACTATTTTTAAAAAGAATGCATGAACATTGCTTGATACATTTTTAGTGATGTCACTACCAGATGTGTCCATGTGCTTGTTTTCAGCACAGTGACAAAATGTCTATGGCAAAGCACACGGGGTGGTACATACTCTGCCCCTCCCAGGTTCCAGTTCCCTGGTGGGCATGACCCACTGACCCTGGAGCTCTTCCTCCCAGCACACACTTCCCAATGGGAGCCTCCTCCATGAGACATGAATATTTAGCTTTCGCTTATATTTCCCCAGGGAAAGAGAATTTATCCTAGGGTGGAAATCGAGTGTCTGTCCATCACACACGTCAGAAACATATGCGAGACATTACACCGAGACGTAGTTATGCTGTGTGTCTAGATGCCCCTCCAAGGCCTCGTGAAACTACCTATTGCTGCTTACTTATAGCTTGCTTGCCTCTTGCCTGTCCTGCTTTGCCATCGACTACTAACTTTGAACTTTGGCGGTCAAATATTTTTTTTCAGTAATGACAAAAGTAACTAAGATAATACTCAACAGGATTCTTCCTTTTTTTTTGGTGGTGGTGATACTGAGGATGCATAAGAATAATTGGATCACGAACAGATAAAGGCATTAAAAGCAAAACAATGTATAGAAAGCCAATGTAAAACAAGGTCAATGGGAGCAAAATGAAGTGAGACAGGAGGAAATGGCATATTGATGTAGGAGAAATTTATTTTAAATGATTAATATGGAATAAAATTAGAGCCATGTCCTTGTGAACATCCATTAGAGCCTTCTTCTCATTCTAAATTCACATGGTAGGAGAGATGAGGAGCCTGTTTTGCAAGTCTGTTTCCTAAAGACATAGATCCGTTTTATGAGGCTCTACCCCAAAACAGCCTCTTTTCACAGTCTCCTCCTCTTAAAACTGTCATAATGGAGGTAAGAATTTCAGTGGATGAATTTGAAGGAGACATAAACAGTCAAAATTAAGCATGACATGAATATTTAGCTTTCATTTATATTGCATGTAGAGTTGATTCAGCTTCACCTTTTTTTAGGTTCAGTTGCAGTCCACTCTGGCTTTTGCTTTCACCCAGACATAATGAGGACAAAAGGTTATATTAACATGTAGCACTCAGTGTGTAGAAGCGGAATTTGAATCCAGGTATTCAGGCTCCAAAGCCCGTGTATTCAACTACCAATTCTGTAAAAAGCTGAGGGGAAAGATATGGAAATGAAACTGCTCAAAACAAATGTAAGAATGTGGAGAGATGTTAAAGGAAATGAATTGTTGGGAAGACTTACCTGGGAAGGATGGATCATGCTCATCAATAGGGTGGAATTTCTGCCTCTCTTCTTTCCTCATATTCCTAGTTCCTTCTAAATTTACGCTGTTATTACTCATATCCACACTGATCTCTTCTTCCTTTTCTTTCCATTTTACAACCCTACAGATTGAAGGTAATTTGGTTAACAGGATAAATTAAATTGGAGTTGAACTAGGTTAGAGTAACCATCAAGGATTTCCTGGGACTCCAGGGCTCGGGGGACACCGGGTGTTCTGTTCTAAAACCAGGAACATTCTAATCAATAGAAATAAGTTGTTCACCTTGGTGCTTAAATGACAGAAAAAAAGACACTCAGAAACAAAGAGGGAGGGATGTGTGGACCAAACAATCCTCTTTGGGAGCATGACGTGGGCAATTTGTGTATGCTGTACTTGAAGCATCTGGGAGGATGTGAGCATTTCACTCCAAGTGCATTGAGAATATTAACCCAAAAATTGGGCTTAATCAGTTCTTTCACCACTTCTTAAGTAATTGGACATAGTACATTAGGCCACTTCCTAGTTCAGGAGTGTGGAAAGTTCCTTTTATCTGAGGAGAGCAACTAGAAAAAAAAAAAAAAATACAAAACTCTGTGTTCAAAGTTTCTTAGTCCCTACAGGAAAAAAAAATGACCTTATTCAAATTACTCAGTGCCATTCTGTTCTGTTTTTCTTGTCTAGAGATTGACAGAGTGCATAATATTGCTACCAACTTAAATTTGTAATGTAAGTTCAGAGTTGTTTCTATGATAATGAAAAAATTAATATGTTATTAGAAAACAGAATGACATACTCAGTGAAATTCTATGCTAGCTACTCTGTTCTAGTTTGCTCAGTTACTGTCCTCTCCTTAAAGTTATAATCAAGGTTTTGCATTTTTAAGAAGTTAAATAAGTAAGCACCTATTCGCGGTTGTTGATTTTACTTATAAGTGAATGCTTTCTTTCATGAAAATACATTTCCAAAGGTACATAATAAAATAAATTTCCC
>NW_004524580.1:19879316-19885623 GCF_000260255.1 Octodon degus
AATAAAGAACAAGGAATTCCTTCAGGGATTGGGTTAGTGACTCTTCCTGGCTTTTTTCAAGGTGATTGATACCTATTTAGAATATTAATCCCTGCTGGTTATCCCTTCGGAGGTATGTGCTTGCAAATGTTTAATCTTTTGTCTCACCACAGCAGGAGTGTCTGTCTCTCCCACACTTTCAAGGTATCTCAGGAGGCTGAGGCAAGAGGATCGTGGGGAGTTTGAGACCAGCCTGGGCTACAGAGTGAGCTGAAGGCCAGCCTGAGCTACATAAGGAGATCCTGTCTCCAAAAGAAAACAAACAAACAAACAAACAAATAAATACATAAATAAATTTACCACATTTTTTTTTTGTACGTTCACCTACTGAAGCCCATGTGAATTGATTCCAGATTGTAGCTCCTGTGACTAGCATTGTAATAACTATGGGTGTAGAAGCATCATTTTGGTATAATAATTGTATCTTCTTTGGATACATACCCATGAATGGAAACACTGGATTATATGTACTTCTATTTTAGTTTTTTTGAGAATTCACCCTACTCCTTTTCATCATGGTTGCATACACTTACCTTCATAGTAATGGTGTATTAGAATCCAGTGAGGTTGTTTTTTGAAATTTTTAAAATTCATTTTAATGAGAAAAAAAGATAAAATAGCAATGAAACAGTTTCAAAATAGGTTAGTGGGACAATTGCAATAATTAATATATTGCATATTGTTGTCTTCATGGTAATTATTCAGGGGACAATTTTAGACATGATATCTTGTCTAAACGATATTAGTACAAACCTTTCTTCTCAACGAACTAAGAGAAAGTGACTGTATATCTATCCTACCTATCTTGTGTAACATTTTTTTTTTCAGAAAATGCACTTTTTTTAATCTTGCTTTTGAATTTTTTATTGTTAGATTATATAAAGACTAACTCAATTTTGTATATTGGTTTTGTATTCTGTAACACTACTAAAGTTGTTTATCAGTTTTTAACAGTTTTTTTTTAATAGTCTTCAGTGTTGTCTGTATTTAAGTTCCTGTTAAAGTAAACACACTTTCTCTTTGTCCATTCCCGCTTGAATGCCATTTCTTTTGCTTGATTCACTGCTCCAGACACTCCTCCATGCTGCTGCTTCTAACTTAGTTTTCTTTGGTTCTAGCACATATTCCTGACCCTCCTGCAGGGCAGGACTTTGTTTCTTCTGTTTCCTTTAGCTCCAGTGAGTTTCTTTGTCTATCTAATGGCAACAGTTTTCGTTGCTCTTCTCCCCACAAACAGAGACATTTGCAAGGGGATTCCAGTGGTTTGTGCTCACTGAACTTAGTTGCTACAGTTCCCCTATACTTGGTGAAGTTTCCTGTGACATCCACTCCGGAGACCTGCTGGGGTTCCCAGAGGAATTTCCAGGAAGGAAAATCCAACAAGAAGATGCAACTCCTCCACCCTTCCTTCAGCTGCGGCCTTTCAGGGCTTCTTCTTAAGTTCGCTTGCATTCATCTCTGGACAGAAACTGAAGTTCTGCTGAAACTGTGGAATTTAGACCATTTGTAACTGATCTTGTTCTGTGATACTGATACAGCCACAATGAAAAACCTATATTGCTATTTGTTCTCATTTACCTTATCTCTCATCAGCTCCTGTTTTTGCTTATATTTCTTATGTATTAATTACATCTTAATTCTATAACTTGTTTAATTATTTATGGTTTATAACTCTCTTTGTTATTTTAGCATTTACTTTAGGGCTCAAATATGTATTGTTACGTACAATGAATAACTACTATGAAGACAACAATACGCAATGTATGAATTATTGTAGCTGTCCTGCTAACCTGTTTTGAAACTGTCTCATTGCTATTTGTTTCTCAATAAAATTCATAAAAAATGCAAAAAAAGTATCTTTCCTTCAATAGTGGTTCCCTCTGAGGCGTAGCCCATCTAACAACTGCCTGTATTTCTGTCTTAACTTGGCTGACTATAATGTTATCAACGGTTGGACATTGAGGACTGCCAATGATGCGAAAGAGCTTGATGGTAAAAATCCATGCTGTTGAGCACAGACTAGGTCTTTATGTCAGTCTTTATGGCCGCTCTGTTCATGTGCTCATTATTTCTGTTCCAAACGAATATTATTTGGCTGAAACACATTAAAAGAACTCAACTGATCAGTGCCTCTTCTGTGGTGAATGAATATGCCTCTTCTGTGGTGAATGAATATTGTATCATGGAAATGACCATGGGATGAAAATAGTCACTGTAATGTACTTATCAACGTCTTTCCACATTCAAGATTATTTTATCTACTCTGGTCCTTTTCTACTCATAGCCTGACCAGTTGGTCAAGCTACTGGAGCACTTATATGATTCCTTGTGTACAGTTCATGATCCAGAACACAGCTTGAAGCTTCACATGCTTGAAGGCATTTCCCCTCACAATGCCACTTAAGGCCATTTCTGATTCGAGTTTGCTAGGCGCTCCTTTTGCAGTCTACTTCATTCACTTTGTCAGCAACGGAACGAGTTTAAGTTCTGTGAGATTTCTCAATGGAACTAATCTTGTGCTGTGGCAGAGCCAGGAAAGCTGAGATAGCCAGGAGACAAAATGTGAATGTGTATTGCTGCTGTGAGTTCCATGTGCAGGCATACTGTTTCTAATCCTTTTTTGTTTGATGACATAGAAGAAAAATCCATTTTAGAGATGAGGACTTCTTCATTATTCTTCTAACATTGCCAGATACTTAGCTTACTGCAGTCTCTTAATTCCCACCAGCTATCCACTCGGATGCAAGTCCAGTTTCCTCGGACCTCCATCGTACTCATTACTATAAATATGCTGAGCTATGACTGTCTCTCCTAGTGTCAACCCTGAAGAAAAGGTGAGAGTTGAATGTATCACTTTCGCTGGTTCTTTGTTCACTACCATAGTCCTTATTACTTTCATGAATTATGGATCTCTTGGGCCCTTCCACTGAATGTCACTCTACTTCCTTTCATGGAATCCTGTGGTATCTCCCTTTCACCATCCTCATTTCTTCAGGCTTTTTCTTCTTTTGTGCCTCCACCAACTTCATGTGATGCAGGCCCTTCACTTTAACATGAATTTTTGTGGTTTTCTGAGATCTACCCTAACAGCAAATGTTCCCAACATTTTCAGATCTTTTTCAGAGCATTAAATTCTTGTTTCAAGAAAAAGTCTAAAATCAATAATCTCTTCCTTTTTTAGTCTGAGAGTCTACTACTGCTGAACCAGTTACTTAGACAATCTAATCCAATCCTGAGTCATGGCAGTACATTCTAAGTAATTCTACAAGCTTCTTGTAGACATTGCAAACAATGAGACATAGTCTTATTTTTATTTATTAACCTCAATATGTTTGCATCCTTCAGCTTATTCACACTGGAGTTTAACCATAATTTTGATCTAGAAAGTTAAGATTAAAATATAGAGGCCATTCTCAAAGAATGTACCACTTTCCTTATGTGGAAGTGACTTTGGAAGTATCTTCTTGCATAAATAAATAAATAAACAAATAAATTCTAGCAGGCCGGGGAGATAGCTCAGCAGTCTACACACCTGCCAGGCAAGAGCAAGGACTCAGGTTCAATCCTGGTAGTGCAGGCCCCACACTGAGCCAGCCACCAAGACAAGATGTGGTGACACACACCTATAATCCCAGCACTGGAAAGGCTGAGACAGGAGATCACTGTAAGGCTAAACTGCATAGTGAAACCCTGTACCAAGTAAATAAAAATAAATAAATATTTTTTAAAAAGTCTAGCTTTTAATACTAAAGGTTAACCTCTCTTCAGGCTACCAAATTGTAGGTCTTTGGGAGAATTGCTCAGATGTCCCGACGTTATATTTTCAACCCTTGAGTTTTCCAATGGCCATCTTTGAACTTCACATAAGAGCATTCTTAAACTGAGCCTCCATTCAGTTTTGCAGTTTACTCACCCTGAAGAACAGATTCTGAGATTTCTCTCTGGAGGGTCATGTCTGCTCTGTTACTAAAGATAAGATCTTCTTTCAGGCCACCCAAGATGCCACGTGGCTCTTGGCTCTATCATTTGAGCCATTTGTTCACCATGCTCAGCTTCTCACTGCCCCAGAATCCAAGTGAACATGATTAGTTCCCACGTTTTCCTGTAGCCAATTCGTTGACTTCACTGCATGCTCCTCACTGTATGTTCTTCAAATGCCTGAATAGCCTTCTAGCTAGAGCAGACATGACCCTCCAACAAAACATTCTCCATAGTCAGCACTAATGAAATGTTCATCAGTTGGATTATTGTTTTATGATAGACAATCACATTTCATGCATCAATGCATAGGGATCCATAGTGTGAGGTGGGGTGCAAACAATTCACTTGCAAAATTCCAGGGAGTGCACTAACATCCTAGATCATCTCTAGTATGAATTGGTATTTGTTGGGTTTTTTTTTTTTTTTTTTTTTTTTTGAGAGCAGAAGCCAAGACTGGGTTATTAGTACAAAAATACATTGGAGAATAGTTATTGTGAACCATAAAAAGGGATGAGAGTTAATAAATATCCAAAGAAATCCTTTATGCTGTGAAGATGTAGCTCCTAGGAAGGAAGACAAAGGAAGCCAAATTAGGCAGAGGACACTTTAGGACACTGCAGCCCAGAGAACATCCTCACCTCAGGGAGAATTCCACAAGAAGATTGTTCTCTGAAGAGTCCTGTGTTACTTCCACACTGAGGGACAGTTGGGCCACTGCCATGCTGACTGGCTGAAGAAGATTCAGGAGGCATGTGGCTTTGATTTGGTCACATATAAGGTAAGACACCTGTGCCTGGAGGTTGCCTGTTATGTTCTTTTCAGCAGGCTTCTTCTTACAGGGAGATCTATGACTATCCTAAAGATTTTTCACTGACACAAAGTCATTTAAAGTATTTACTCAAATAGATATATTTGTTGGTGAAATACAAAATAACTCCAACAGTATGAAGTTAAAGCAATTGTCTCCTTTATAATAAACTTATCTCCTTCACTCTACCTTTATCTTTTTTGTTGTTTCTCCATCTACATATTTATTTACATGTTTTTAAATAAAAGAAAATGATCAGCTTATTACATAATGACTTCAATGCCTCATCTTTCAATTGATCGTAAGTTATTTATAATGTTACTGAATATTCTCATGAAATGTACTTTTTAATGGCTACACGTTGTAATACCGTTATCTTTTAATATTCTTCTAGTTTCAGACCCTGTTTTGACCCAAGAAAATGCCTTGTATCTTCATATTTCTTTGAAATAAAGCTTCCTTTCTACTTCTGGCTGTGACACTGTTTTAATGTAAAATAAATGCATTTTTATGTTTATAGATAGAGAAACCCAATTCCCAGTGTGATTACACACACACACACACACACACACACACACACGCACACACAAATGCATATCTAAACCTCTGCAAGCACGTACACAACTACTGAGATATTGACCGGTGATAAATAAAGTATATTATTTGTTGTCTTTCTTGACAAGCTTAGTTAGTAAATGTGCAATATTCGTCCACCTTTCTTTATACTTGCCCTTCTATCTGCTGCTATCACAAAAATAACAGCACTCCTGTGGAAGATAAAGACAGCACCCTCTTTCCAGTTTCCTTCTATTTCCTGCTGAGAGAGATTAATTTGCCAGGATGTGAGGATGTTGATCTTCACGAAGGCTAGCCTCTTGCCTAATTAGGTAGAGTTTTTCCATTCATGTTACTAGCAGGCTTCCTGTTTCTCCTTCATGATAAATAATTTCTTTGTTCCGTGAACAAAATTGTTCATTCAGTTGTCACTAGGGCAAGCATTCCAATCAAAAAATACAATAAAAGACAAAGGACGTATCTCTGCCTAACAATCCACCCTCTCTCAGCGTGGAAGTCTAAAGCAATCACACCACAGCATTTCAAACCACACTTACTCATAATGTGTTAAGGATGTTGAAGAATGTGATATCAAGAATGTGATTTTTCTTTTCAAATGTACACTCAAGACATACTCCTGAACAAGTGATGCAATTTTAGGGTTATGACTCACTTCCTAACAAAATGGCATTTTTATTCAAATGTACAGTGACACTAAAACATGAAAGAACTTTACTTTTATAATTGTGTGTTTCGTTATGACTTCAGTATTCTGAATCCAACATAGACACGAGTACTCTGAAATTTAGATATCATGAAATCTTAAAATTTACCTAGGATTCTCTTGCCACTAACTGACTGTTTTATTCCTTTCTAAGAAAAGAGAGAGAGAGAGAGAGAGAGAGAGAGAGAGAGAGAGAGAGA
>NW_004524580.1:19885723-19886989 GCF_000260255.1 Octodon degus
CAGAGTGCATAATATTGCTACCAACTTAAATTTGCAATGTAAGTTCAGAGTTGTTTCTATGATAATGAAAAAATTAATATGTTATTAGAAAACAGGATGACATACTCAGTGAAATTCTATGCTAGCTACTCTGTTCTAGTTTGCTCAGTTACTGTCCTCTCCTTAAAATTATAATCAAGGTTTTGCATTTTTAAGAAGTTAAATAAGTATAAGCACCTATTCGCGGTTGTTGATTTTACTTATAAGTGAATGCTTTCTTTCATGAAAATACATTTCCAAAGGTACATAATAAAATAAATTTCCCAAAGGAGTATAAATTACAGTCCTTAAAATGCTTTATTACTTTTGTAGGCACTCTCATTACATATTTCAAAATTGTTTTTAGAGATATTACATTTTAAATAGATGAATTTCCTAGAACATTCTTTATGAAATGTTTCTGAAATTGGAAATAACTTACCATACCAATACAGCCTACCTAGAAAAAATTATAAACAATTTCAGATATGCAAAGGATATCAGAAGATCATGTTATATACCTTAAAGATATACAATAAAACTCTAACCCTTCTATTTTAAAAGTTGGAATGCCCATTCAGGATTTTCACAATTAAATTTCTATATTATTATTTCTTATAAACCCAAGTTTTCTACTTATTTCTTCTTTCTGGCATTAAAAGAAAAGAAAACTCCAGGAAAGAATAATGTAATAAATCTATACAACCCTCTCACAGGTTCCAAACTGAGTACAAACTGCTAAGTTATTATGACCTTGATTGAACATGGCTGAATCCCCAAAACAACAGCTTATCTTCCCAGTGACCACCTCCTTCTTCTTCCCCACCCCCTTCCTGCATACAGCTTCATTTTAACCTTTGCAACACACACAAGGAAGCCCCCAGCCAGCCCCTCATGTGTCACTAGGCTGCCCCTCAAACTCTACCTGAGGAAAAGTCCACAGAAGTCTCAGCCTTCCTTTGTCTCAGGTCCGAGGGTCCCTCATCTCCTTCAAATTCTCTCCATGTCTTCAGTCAACAAAGCCCACCCCACTTTCTTTTACTTCTGCTTCTTCGCCATGCCAAAAACCCCTAACACCCTCCATCAACTCAAACACTGCTTAATATATCACTCAAGTGATAGAACAGTAACAAATGCTGTAAAAGACGAATAGTTTGTGTCGCGCGCGGCCTTGCCTGCAAGAACGACACGACCACTGGTTGGTTTTCTGCGCAGCTCTTTATTGTTCTCTTGCATCCGTCTTCTCTC
>NW_004524580.1:19887089-19902654 GCF_000260255.1 Octodon degus
AGAGAGAGAGAGAGAGAGAGAGAGAGAGAGAGAGAGAGAGAGAGAGACAGAAAGACAGACAGAAAGACAGAGAGAGAGACAGAGAGACAGAGAGACAGAGACAGAAACAGAGAGGCAGAGAGAGACAGAGACAGAGAGAAATACAGAGAGAAACAGAGAGATAGAGACAGAGAGAAATACAGAGAGAAACAGAGAGACAGAGACAGAGAGGAGAGAGAGAAAGAGAGAGAGGCAAAGAGACACAAGAAGAAAACTGAAAAGAAATGAGGGCCCCGATAAAAATATTCAGTTAATTTTGTGCTAAACAGCTACTTTTTACATGTAGTTAATCATAGAAAGAGCAAGGAGCAAAAGATACAATCTCACTCCACTTTGGGTTAGGAGCTCAACTTTAACCTTTGCTGCTATATGCTTGTCCCCAAAGGACAAATTAATGAGTACAACCACTCTCCTTGTTTTTTTCGCCTAACTCAACTCTGGCTCTTTTTCCAAAACAGTGTGTGGCTCGTGTGCTGTAATTTGGGATGTGTTTAAGGTAGTGAGCCTCCACATCTAACTGTTGCCTTGAAATTCTGTGCAACCCAAGATGGTCTGCTGGGAGTGCAGGCTTCTTCTAAAACAGGAAATAAGTGATCCAGGAAACTACTGAGATGCTCAATAAAGTTAAGAGAAATTTCATCAAGGTCTCTTTCTATTGATGTATGTCATGTTTTATCTAATTTTGCTAATGATGACCCTAATCTTAGGCCAAATTGAATGGAAATAGTAAGGAAAACTAGTAAGAATATGGTATTTGGAATGCCAATTTCTTGAGAAAAAGGGAGTTGTGTATGTGGTGAGTGCTTGGGGGCAGAGCAGGGGTAAAGGACTTTGGAGTTATACTCACTGTGAGACTTTTTAGAGTTTCTTACCTCTTCTGAATTTCAGAATCTTGGTATAGGTAAAGTACCAATAATTCTCTCAACTCTCTGGTTCTGTGATCTCTATCTCTCTGTATCTGTCTCTGTGTCCTTCTGTCTGTTTCTGTCTCTATCTCTGTCTGTCTCTCTGTCTTGGTCTCTCTCTCTCTCTCTCTCTCTCTCTCTCTCTCTCTCTCTCTCTCCCCAGAACTAACAACCAAACCCAGGACCTCATGCATGCTAGGCAATGCTGCTCCTCTCTGACCTATATCTCTTTCTCTTTATTTTAAGCCAAACTCTCACTTAGTTGCCCTGGATGGCTTTCGACTTGTGATTCTCCGCCCCTACCCTCTGCCATAGCTTCTCCCAGCCTCTCCCATAGATATGCCAGTACACCCACTTATAGGTTTGCTTTAAAGATCAAAATTGATTATGTACATAAGCACTGACACCCTGATTTACACATAGTAAATGTTAAGAAAACTACTGTTGATTTTTACACTAGAACATACAAATCCAGACTACTATTGGCATTATCACAAAAAGATGTGTTGTGAATTGATTCCTTACTTTTAGTACCTTGTTCAAATGTATCAAATTATAGAAAGTTTATTCAAAATGATTATAGTGGAAAATCTCATTATAAATATTCTCAAGGAAATACATTTTAGAATCCTATGATGCTATTTCACGCTTAAAGATATTTAACTAACATTTTCTTTTTTTATTAATGTATTTAGCACAGGGTCTACAGGATCTTGCTACACAGACTGGACTCATAGTGATCCTCCTGTTTTCAGTCTCCCACACACTGGGATTACAGGCATGGTCCACCACATCCAGTCTCAATCACTGTCTCAGCAAACCCCCGGGAGGAGGACAGAAATGCCATCCTGGGGATTGAAACCTGGTCCTTGTGCCTGCTTAAACAAGCACATTGGTCCTCTAAGCTATCTAGCTGGCCCAACATTTTCATTTAATTTTTTTTTTTTTTGGTGGAACTGGGGATTGAACTCAGGCCTTGTGCTTGTCAGGAAAGCACTTATTCCACTGAGCCGTCTCCCCAGCCCCTGGCCCAACATTTTCAACCAAGTGAAATATAGGAATTTCAAAATTATTGTATAAAGTGAAATGAAATGAGGAGAAAACTCCTAAAAGTGACAGAAATATCTGAATATCTTTGTTGCATAATATTCTTATTCACAATTTATGAGAGAAGTTTTACCGATTTGAATATATGGCAGACATTCTTTGCATACAAAAAACACATTAAGGGTTTGAGGGTAGACCAGTTGGCTCTCCAGAAGGCTGCTTCTGTCTTAATGTCAGGGTTGCCAAAGTTCTGGTCTTGTCTTTGGCCAGCAGAGGAATTTTGGAATAGAATTGGGACTTGTTATCTGGACACCATGTCTATGGATGGAAACCAGAATCATTCCTCGATATAGTTAGATTACTTAGAGTTTTTCTGATGTGACCAGGTACTAGTGCTGGCTTTTATCAATCAAAGTTCTAGCAACCTGGACTTGATTTGGACTAAGACATAGCTTGTGGGAAAGCCTTATATTTTGACCACAAATGCTGACTGCAGATTGTAAACTCATGAGAACAGAACCAATATCCATCCTTTCCTGAGTATATCCTCTCCACCATATTTGCTGATGCCAACCACAGAGAAAGCTTTGAATATATCAACAGACTTATGTGCCCCTTTTGTGTTAGAACTAAATGCATTGAAGTTTTCCATATTTCAAATCAATTAGATGCTAGCTGTCACTTTCTATCACCTAGTTTATTTTATTTATTTATTTTTATTTTTTATTTTTTTTGTATTTTGGGAAGGATCTACAGGGTGTTCAGGGTCTCACTACTAGATCGGACTCGTAGTGATCCACCTGCTTACAGTGTCCCAAGAGCTGGGATTATAGGCACATGGCGCCACACCCAGTCTCAATTGTCTTCTCAGTGAGTCCCGGGGTTGGTCTGGCTCTGCAAGCCCGGGGAGTGAACCCCTGGCTCTGTGCCTGATTGCAGGTACTTTAATCCGCTTAGCTATTTGGACGGCCCTTATCATCTAGTTTAGTTCTTGGCCCATTTTAAATACTACTGTCAAGTTTCCTCTGTGGACCTGGGATATGATGCTGGGCACTTCTCTTTCAAGCCCTGGACTATGATATTTACAAGAGAAATGGTCCAATAAATGAGCAGGGCTCAACACATTTCTACTTGGGTTAACAGCTGAACATAGTTCCTTGAGTCCCTCTTAATTGGCTAGTCAAGAAAAGCTCCACTCCATCCCATCCCTTCTGCCTTCACCATGAGAATAGCCTTGTAATTTTATAACAAAGAAATATTACAAACAAACTGCAAAAACAGCAGATAACATTTATATCTTTCCAGAGCAATTATTAAATCAGTCTCTGTGCTTAGCTAAACCAAATAATTCCTGACATTGCTATTTGCTATCACAAACATAAAACTCATGAATAAAGACAACTAAAGAAGGTACCCAAAGGGGACAGTTACATGTAATTTAGCATAGGCCTACAGTTAGATTAATTCTGGTTTGAAACTGAGAAAGAAGTTCCAACTCAGAGTGCTGAATTAGATGAACCTACCTCAGTAAAAACTAATCTGCAGATTTTATTTTGTACACTTGTTGCCATTCTTTTTTTTTTTCTTTTAATTTGTGTATTTGGTACAGGGTCTCACTATGCAGCTCAGACTTGTGGTGATCCTCCTGTTCCAGCCTTTCCTGCACTGGAATTACAGGTGTACGCTACCACGCCCAGACTCTGTCGCCGGCTCAGCATGCTCATGGGAGAGGGCCTGGCGCAGCATGCGGGACAGGGTATATCGAACCCTAGTCCCTGCGCTTGTCAAAGCAGGCACTCTGTATTCTGGGTGTCTTGCTGGCCCTTGCTACCATTCTTTATCTTCAAAGTTGATACCATGCTTGTGTCTAGTTTTTTGGCTTACTGTATCTTGCAGGTTCTTGGAAAAGTTTCTGTTTCCTTTTTTTGCCTGTTCTATTCTGTTCTCTTCTAATAATAGAATTTTTAAAGTTGTGTTCACGTCCTGGATGCCAGCCTCTTAGCAGCAGGCTGTCTACAAGACTTTCCTTCAGTCCGTGACCTTTCTGCTCCTTCTTCCAAAAGAAGACAAGGGCCCAACCCTCGGTCATGTTGGTGTCGGAGTCCCTTCTGTGACTTTTATGTTATCAAAAATCACGTCATTATTTTTAAATACTTATGAAGTCCATTTTATCATTTTTAAATTGGTCACACACGAAAATTGAATCTAAAAAAATGTTGCCTGAGAGAAATTTTATAATTTAAGTTATATACTTAGTCTGTGATCCATTTTGTGTTAATTTTTGTAAATGTTCCAAGGTATGAAAATATGTTCATAGGGGCCAGGGAGATGGCTCAGTAGAATAAGCGCTTGCCTGGCAAGCGCAAGGGCCTGAGTTCAATCTTCATTTAAAAAAAAAGTGTTCTTTTGAAAGCACAGCTACTCAGTGTTCCAACACTTATTGTTGAAAACATTCTTTCCTACCACGTTGTTTTTGGATTTTGCTTAAAAATCAGTGGCACATATATGCTTGTTTTTATTTCTAGGCTTTTTATGTAGACAAAATTTTATGTCTATATGTCTTTAATTCAAATCCTGTAATATCTTGTCAAGTGCAGATTTACCATAAATCTTGATGACAGATCATATAAACTCTCCTAGTTTCTGACTCTTCTGACATTTTTCTTAAACCATTTTTGACATTTCTTGTTTTGATAGGAATTGTAGAATCATCAGAGTACTACTAACCTTGTGGGAGACCACTGTCTGGTGGGAAACCCCAGAAAGGGAGCAAGCTTGTGACATAGTGACCATAGAAAGGACAGAAAATGATGCCACCAATAAGCTACTGGTGTTGCTTGATTTTCTCTGCTAAGAGGAGAAGGACTAAAGATGCTGACAAAAGTGACCTTCACAGGGTTGATATGTTAGGACAAAAATCCAGGAGAGGGATAACTTTCACTAGGAAGCCCAGAGGGCATCACACATCCTTGCCAGAAAGAATACAGTGGTGACTATAGCTCAGCCTCGCTAACAGTTTTAGTAATAGTTTTTTGTCCATAGACTAGAACTAGTTTTACAATATCTCTGGAGACAAAAAGACGGAAAAAATAAAAATATAATAAAATGACACAAAATGACCTAGAATGAAATAAAATGCCAGGTGATAGCACTCAGCTACCAGAATTTGAAGGACCACAATTATCATGAACAGGATAAGAGAGGCTGTGAAGATGATGCGACTTTCAGAGCTACAGGGAATCAATTGGATAGAAGAGACAGCTTGGGTATCTTTCTGATTCATATCTACAACCAAATAAGGTAAAACATTAAAGAGTAGTACATTGAAGGAAGTCCCCCAAGACCAAAAGTGCTTTGTTTTGCATAGTTACTGATTTTCAGACTTGGAGCCCATTGACTGAAACAATACTTTGGTCTCCAGGATGAAGGACCCAACCACCTGCAGCAAATAAAGATACTATTTTCTGAACTGGTACCTGTCCTGAGTATTTATTTATTTATGTATTTATGTTTTAGTACAGAGCCTACAGGGTCTCACTACACAGATTAGACTTGTAGTGATCCTTCCTGCTTTTCAGCCTCCCAAGTACAGGCACATGCCACCATGCCCAGTCTCAATCCCAGAGTGCCTTAGGGGTGGGGCTGGCACCGCAGACGGGAGATCAAAGCCCTGGCCCCTGTATCTGCCTAAGCAGGTGCTGTAATCCCCTGAGCTATCTGGCAAGCCCATGAATCTTTCCTTAGAGCATGCTCTAATTTTCTGAGTTATTTCTTTCCTTCTGATAGAATGATTACATGGAATCTGACATTCAAGGGATGGAAACAGAAGTGGCTTCCCTAACTGGTGAAGGGAATACTAGAGAGTAGAAGCCTATGGTGTTGTTAAATAATTCTTAAGGCATGGGGGCAAACCTCCTCTGTAACGTTTTGCCTACCTCAAAATGTCCATAGTGTTAAGGATCAGAAATCCTGCCTAAGAGGGCGAGGCATGTTTGCCAGAGAATAGCAAGGATACATTGAGCTACACATTAATGCACTCTTTGGCCTCTTGTGGGAGGGAAAATCATTGCCTTCCTGGAGGAGTAACTGAACTTCACTAGCAGGACGAATTGGGGGTGCTTTCACACACTGGGGTAGAAGACATACATGGGGAAGTTTAGCGCCTCTTCAGAGCCCCCTCCCACTGAGATTCTGAATGGAAATGACCAAGAACTTTTGCTCAGAAAGACATGGACTCCAGGGCTCAGGTGGCACCCCAGGTTGGCCTTGGATGATGCCAGAGACTCAATGAGTAGTTGCTCATCTTCTGTTCATCCCATTAACCTCTGCAAGTTTTCCCTCAGGAAAAGAGGCTCACAGGTACCACTGAGGAGCTACTCTGCCATTTATGGGAGGATTACCAGGTGCAGCATGTTGTAGCTGTGAAGGAGCTTAGGTGAGGTCACTACAAAAGAAAATGCCGGAGGAGTGCAGTTAACTGACTGCCTCTGGGTGTCCCACATAGCCGGGATCTGCCCAGCTTCTGGTTGTTGGCTTTGCTTTTTCTCCACTTAGGATAAAGTGCTATGTATATATGCAAGCCTGAAAAAACAGACAGGGTGATTTATTATTAACATGAAATTATAATGTATAATTGGTAGTGGCTTGTCAGACGTCCGTGGTTCTTGTTAACATGCAAAATACAGTTTCCTCATTAATGTATTTTCTACTCCAAGAAAGGGCTATTCATTTGCATTTTACTTTATATTTCTTTCTGTACACTCAACAACAGAAAGGACTTGCATACTTAATAGAATCTTACTGATGGAGCTTTGTTGGCTCATCAAGGGAAATGAGGTTAACACCATAGCCTTCTTTGGGGGACATATTTTGCTTATAATCTCCATATGCCTGAATTACCCTGTCCTTCCATAACAGTCATTTAGTAGGCCCTTAATTCAACTTAGTCATTGATTATTGCTCAGTTGTTTCTTATTTCCTCATTATTACAGTATTTTAGTTCTTTTGATCTGTGATATAGGGTTTTTGTTTTTTTTTTTCAGAACTGGGGATTGAACTCAGACCCTTGCGCTTGCCAGGGAAGTGCTTATTTTGCTGAGCCGTCTCCCCGGCCCCTGTGATATAGGTTTTGTGCCCTTGAATAAATATGTTTAAGAATTGGCTAGCCCCTTTCCACAAGATTTTTTTCATTCATTTAGAAAAAAATGAACATTTTAGCATATCTGCTTCTTAAAAAGTATTTCCATTCTAAATTATTATTTTTTAAATAAACATTTCTGCCTCCCCTGCTTCCTTTCTTCCTTATGATGTTTATCTAGCTTTGCCTGAAACCCTTGTATCTTTTTCCCATAGTCATGTAACTTGGCATGCTTGCATGACTATTAATCTCAGGGATTAGATAATCTGCTTGGCCAGGTAGAGTTAAGTTATGTTTTCTTAATTGAATTATTGTAAATAAAACTGTCAGCAGTAGATCAGTTGCATCATGAGAACCATCTGTTAATTTTACTAGGAAGAGGTTGAAAATGTAAATGTTTATATGATGTGCAATATAGAAGAAAGATAGATACAAACTGACAAAGACTAAGAAACACTTACCATTCAAAAATCATTTAGCCTGGTTTACACAAAAACATAGAATAGTAAACTTTTAGTAAATAGATGAGTAAGTGCTTACAATTTATAAATTAACAGAGCTATGTCAGTGCTGTAGGTAAAGTTAATGGGTGAGAAATCAATGTGTTGGCCTGAGTAATAATTTATCTTAATGAATTTTTGTTGTTTTTAACCTACAGATGACTCAACCAACTGGAAGACTAACATACCAGAGGGGATTTTTAAAATGGAAATAATTTGGGGAACGAAACTCAACATCAATACAGTCTAATGCATTACTCTGAGACTGAAGTCACCTCCATCTACATGTCTTGATTATTATGACTGGGAACGGAGCCCACTTATGTCAACATGACTAACATGTTTTGGAAAAATCCTCACCCAGGATAAATAGACCCAATAAATAATTTCTGGCTTGTTTTCATTGAAATTTGCACAAACTAATCTGGAAAATAGTGTGCTCCTTGGGATCAACAATTCTCCTCTCAGGGCACGGAGCTAGCTCCCCCGTGGAGCTGCTCACCTATTAGGAAATGTTCTACGTACCAGAACTGGCTGAAGGACCTTGTCTCAGTGTGTTCACCAGTTTCACACCACAGACTCTATCTAATTCTGGTCACTTTTGGTTGATGAAAGACCTCACTCAAACCAAGCACTAACAGGTCTTGAGCCTATCAGGAGGCACAGATAACTGCCCGGGTGAGGTTGTTCCTTACTGCACGAAATCTGACGAGTTGGCTGTGTGTGGCTGATGTATTTTCTGTGTTTTGGAGAGAGGAGAGTTAGCGGTAATAGCCATAGCCCTTCCTTCCCACCCTACGACTGCAGCTCAGGCCTCTGCATAGCACCTCAGCTGCACCAAGTGCTGAGTACAAATGGACTCCTGAGAGAGAAGATACATTACAATCTGGAAGAGAACTTTTCTCACGAGTGCAGTTCTTCTCATTATCTGAATTAGGCTTATTTGATTTTTATGTATTTATTCATTTATTTGGCCAGCTCAGCCTGCCCTGAAGGAAGGGCCGGTTCGACATGTGGTGCCAGGGATTGAGCCACAGTCCCCTGAACTTGCCTAAGCTTGCCTACGCAGGTGCTTTAGATTGCTGAGCTATCTCACTGGCCCCAAGGCTCATTTCAGTAAGCAGATGCTTTCAGTCCAGACCTTCTTAATTCTACACCTTCATGATCACACCGGGGTTGAACAAAGACAACTGATAATGATTTTCAGACTGAGCAACTTTTCAAACACATTGCCTAATCTTCCAGAATCTCAGCTTCCTCATCTATAAAACAATGATAATAATAATGATCATAATAATTTTTAATCTACAGTTAGCATTTCTTATAGTGTGAAAATTGAAACCAACTTCTTCTTCCTTTGTTATGGCCAAACAGCAACATGCAAAACCAAACATGGCAGTAACATAGGCCAGAAAAAAAATTTTCCTTGGAAATAAATCAATGAAAACAGTTTATACTGGGCCTTCCAGATAGTTCAGCAGATTGAAGCGCCTGCTTAGGCAGAGTACAGGAACTGGGATTCCATCCCTGGCATGCTGTGCCAACCCCAGCCCTGGGGGGCGCTGAGATGGCGACTGAGACTGGGTGTAGTGGTGTGTGCCTGAGTCCCAGCACTTGGGAGGCTGAAAACAGGAGGATCACTATGAGTCCGAGCTGAATAATGAGATCCTATAGACCTTGTACTAAATACATTAAAAAAATTAATTAGCAAGTCTGACTCATCAATACTTGTGTAAACCTCTTCTTTATGACCACCAATCCTCAATAATTATGTCACAAACTGCCCAATCTTAGTTTCCCATTTTTTTTTAAGACTCTGGGTAAAAGCATCATTCCAAATTCTAAACTTGTATATTTCTCCCTTCTCTGGATTTGCCTTTTTTTTTTTTTTTTGAGAGTTTCCTACCCTAATACTAAAGCAAAAGATCCACTTTATGGCAAATAGGGCTAATGAATTGAGGTCTGCAGACCTACCTGGCCTTAGAGGGTCTTTCTAGGGATGGAAAAGTGGCAGAGGTTTGTACTAACTTCCTTAATTCATATTAACTTCTTTAATTTTCAATGATGTTCTATGACATCAGTAATATTATTTCTTCCAATTTTGCAAAGGAGAAAATCAACAATTTTAGAGGTATAATAACTTAGGAAATCATTTTCGCGAAAATCATATATAAGGCGTGAAAATATTGCAGCGTAAGTGTGTACCACAAAGTAAGCTCTACTAACACTAACTTTTTTATGTTATACTAATAGGGGAGACCACTGATTATTTCACTAAAGAAACCTCCATTGTGGATACTTTCATGCTCTGAAAATCATGAAACATTTTGAAATCCTTAAAGTGTTTGATCATGGAGGAGCTAGGAGTTGGGATCTATTAAGAAAACATTTACTTGTGGGCCAGGGAGATAGCTCAGTAGAATAAGCTCTTGCCTGGCAAGTGCAGGGTCCCGAGTTCAATCTCTAGTACCGCAAAAAAAAAAAAACCAACCATTTACTTGTAACATGTGAAAATAATACTTATTTTTAATCTACACATTTATTTTCCAATTCTATCTTGTTAGGTGTATCCCATTTGTTTTGCTCAAAATCAAATCTCTATGTTTCCAACAGAAAAAAAAAAGATCAGATAAACCAGCTAATTAATTTACATAATTTAGTTAGGAATTTTTTATTTTTTGTTTTAATTTTTATTGGTGCATTTTGGCAGTACATGACCACATTTTCTTGGGGAGCTGGTATATGTAGATAACACATCGTGTGTGTGTGTGTGTGTGTGTGTGTGTGTGTGTGTGTGTGTGTGTGCGTGTGTACCAGAAATCAAACTCAGGGCTTCGTGTTTGCTGGGCAGGGGCTGTGCCACTGAGCTATGCCCTGGCCCCAGATGGTGCATCTTAATTCTTACTTCTTTTTCTCATCCCCTTTCTCCCATCTCCTGGTTCCCTTCTCTTTGCAAAAATCCCCATATGTTCTAATTGTCTTTTATTTTGCTCTTATACTTTGGATTTTCTCATGTAAGAGATACGATGCACTATTTAGGGCTGTGTGTCCAGTTTGTTTCACTTAACATCAAGGTCTCACCGTGCACCGGCTTTCCTATAGTTGACGCAAGCTTGTCCTTGTTTATGGCAGAACACTGTTGTGTGTAAAAGTCCTGTGTTCTTTTACCATTCATCTGGTGATGATCTTGCAGTTTGCTTGTTGTCTCAGTTACTCTTCTCTCATTGCTGGGACAAATACCTGAAACTCAAAATGAAGGAAGGAAAAGGTTTATTCAGCTCACAGTTACTGGAGGCTTCAGTCGTACTCAGCTGGCTCCAAGGCAGAGCAGCACACAGCAGAAAGCAACATTTCATGGTGGCAGCAAAGAGCAAGAGCGCAGAGGAGGGTAGCAGCAGCTCAAGCAGCTAACTTTTCTCTCCTCCTTACACTGAAATGCAAATTACCTGCCCCAGGGAAGGTACAGCATCCACACCCACAACAATCAATCACAAACTCCAGAAGCCTCCCCGGTGCATGAGGCTTTGTGGGGACAACTGTACACAAACCACAACACTTATAGATTTAGTTGTTATGAGTTGTGCCGCTGTAAACACGGTCATACACGACTCATTGTAATACGTCTTTCACTCCTTGGGGAACATACCCAGAAGAGGAAGATGTGAGTCTAACAGAATTTGTAGTTTTAATTTTTTAAAGAATCTCCACACAGATTTCCATAGTGGCTGTAGTGTTTATCTTCCACCACTGATGTCGAATGGTGTCTCCCCTGAGGCCTCACCGTCATTTATTAATATGTTGCTGGTTGATCTTCTTTCTGAAGTAAGGTAGAAGCTCAGTATAGTTTTGATTTGCACTTCTCTGATGGTCAGAGATGAGGTGCATGTTTTCATAAATGCATTGGCCATTTGTATTTCTTACTGCACTGTTTATTTGTTTCAAGTTCTCATCTTTTCATTTGTCTTTTATTTTGAGGATCTAATTTTTGGGGCTTTTTCCATATGCTAGATATTAAACCTCTGTTGGAGGAACAGCTGGAAAATTCTTTTCACATTCTATAGATTATCTTTCCACAATTTTTTGGCTGCAAAGAAGTTTTTTTAAGTCGCTATGATCCCATTTGCTGATTCTTGGTACTATACCTTGTGTATTCGAGGTCTGCACAGAGTATTTGCCTAAGCCTGCGCCTTCAAGAGTTTTACTTATTTTACCTTGCAGTAGATTAAATGTTGTCATTTTAACATTTAGATCTTTGATATATTCTTCTAAGTCTTGATGAGGAGTAAGAATCTGACATTCACGGGACACATTTTATTGCTAAGTTGAGAGTTAACTATTAGCTGCCTCTCATTGAATCATCATTTATTTATTCTGTAAAAGGCAAGTGGTAAATGTTTTAAACTTTGCCAACCAAGTCGTTTCTATCGAAACTACTCAATTTCAGAATCATAGCACAAAAACAGCCCTGCATCATATGTAAGTGAATGGGGGAGACTGTGTCTAATTTTATCTACAAGAATGGCAAATAGCCGCTTTCAGTCTGTGAGCTGTAGCTGCTGGCTGCTGGTCCACACGGGACAGTGAGGGCACCCGTGAAGGCAGCGTCCTTGACTTCCTGCTTGGGTCTGACAGCACCGAAAGGTACTCAGACCGACAGCACGGCTTCTCCATGTAAGTGTCCACACCCAAATTACTGCAGTCATCACAATGTGTGGCGCTGTGCTTTGGCAGCTTCTGTGGCCCAATAAGAAAGTGTGAGCTAGCAGCGCAGGAAAAGTTAGCGGCTGCTGCGCAGTGCAAGATCCCCAAGCCCGCACGTACAGCGTTGCTGTTATCCAGGGCTGACCTTCAGGGAAGACCAACTCTGCATGAGCGCAGGCAGTAACTTCACTGAGCATAGATCTATTTTTGTCCAATTCAGCGCCCCGTCCAGTTTCATTATTTGAAGATATAAAACTGTTTGGAGATTAACTCTGGTTACATTTGGCAAAGTATTACTTCCTTTACTGAGCGTGAAAAAAGAGAAAAACATTCATAAAAAATTTAAAAAGCTTTTGACTTAAAATAGTTCTTATTAAAAAAACACACAAAAAAAAACAAATAGTTCTTATAAAACTGCATTTGGATGAGTTAAGTGTGGAGGAATTAAAACCATATGGATTATACTTCTTTCAAAATAAACACTGATTTAAAAATTGAGGGAAAATTCTTGGAAAAGTAGACTTTAGTTTTCTGAGACTGCAAATAGTCAAAAAAACAACTTTAAGAAATTCGATAAGCCCAAAGCACAGCTGGGTTTACCCATTCTTAATTACAGTGTTTTCATTGTATATCATGTAAAAATAAACAGCTTAGGAGTAGCCAACTTTCAGCTATTTTGAGAGTGGGGAGATTTTCATTTTTCTCTAGGGTAACTTTTGCCCAAATCCTGAACTTAAAGGAAAGCATATTATAGCATTTGAAATGTTTAAATACTAAGATTTTTCATTCATGATATTTTGTTTTCTAATGTCTGGTCTTCGTTAAGAATCAGTATGAAGAAAATGTTGAGAAAAATGTATACGTATACGTGATTCTAAAGGGTGACCTGCCCTGATTAACTATCTCTTGAAGTGTTTATGCATCGGAAAATGAAAACCTGGTGCGCTTATTTAAATTAAATGACCTTTCTAGGTAGGGGTTAAAGCTCATCACAAATAATCAAAAGAGACGTTGCTTAAACTTGGACTTAATTCAAACTAAGTCAGTTAACTAGCCACTTACTCATGCCTTTACCAGGTAGGAAGAACCTTGCTAGACGCTGACAGTGTATGAACGCAGCGAGGCCATCTTTCAGGGGAGTTCATGCAATAAAAGGCCGTAAGCAGTTACGTAAGCGATTGTCGCCACACACGGAATGTACCACAGCGCAAGTGAATCATTTGGACTCCAAAGGAGAGACGGCCGATCTCCCGGATGGGAAGGAGAAGCCTTTTAGAAAAAGATGACGCTCAGTTTGGATCATAGTAAGTCCGCAGGAGTGTGCCTGATGCAAAAGGGAAGCAGAACATTCTGTGGGAAGAGGACAGCAGTCACAAAAATGTAGGAGAGTCTGGAGCATCTGTGTGGCGGACTATAACACGGCAGGAGAAGAGCCAGAGATTACCTTAGAATGCCGTGTCATGGCTCAGAGGGCTTTGCAGGACATGCTGCCTTTTAGGGTTAATGAATGGGTGTTTTTGTTGTTGTTGTTTTTTTAAATCTTTCTTTCTTTCTTTCTTTCTTTCTTTCTTTCTTTCTTTCTTTCTTTCTTTCTTTCTTGGGTACAAGGTCTTGCTATGCAGCTCAGCCTCATAGTGATCCTCCTATTTCAGCCTCTGTCCGCAGCGCTGGGGTTACAGGCATGTGCCTCCCCACTCAGTTTCAGTGACCAGCGCTGCATCCTCGGGTTCCTGGGCCAGCATGGCATGCAGTACCAGGGATTGAACCCTGGGTCCTTGGGCTTGCCAGGCAAGAGCTTAGACCTTCAAGCTATCTCGCTAGCTACAATTATCAATGACTTTATCATGACTATTTGATACAGTGAGAGCAGTAATTCTGACAGACGTATGGAGAATCAGAAGGGTATGTGGTGGGAGTGGGGGAAGTGTGTGAATGCTCAATAAGTAGAAAGCTTCTTAGAATTTTCTACAAATGCAATATATGCAAAGTAGCAAGGTTCTGCAAGAGAGGGCTAGACCAGCATACATACTGCTAGGTCCTAGCCCTTCCTGGGGCATGGGAAGTACATAGTAAGAAATCACCCAGTGTGAGGACGACATGGGAAAACTGCCTTGCGCTTGCATGAATGAATGGAATAACGAGAACAGCAGAACCTGTAAGAGCCCAGAAATGATAGCCACGAAAACAATCAGACAGGGAGCTTGAGATTTTCCAGCTTGTTTACATTCACCTGGGTGGAGGAGGAAGAGCTCTGTGTCCTTCAGCCTGCCCCAGCGCTGTGTGTGGAAGCCCTCCTCGCTCTCCTGCCCCTCATGATGTCTCACGCAGCAACTACTCATTCCTCAGAGGCTCTACGCTCCAGCCTGCAGAAATGACAGCCCAGGTAAAGGAAGCAGCACTGACCCAGGAAAAACAAGAAGAAAGTAGAATTCTGTCTTGTGCACCACTACTGTCTTTCTTCTGTTCTTTCTTTTGAAAAGCACAGTTCACATCCCATGGGGGCTCGGGAGGGAGCAGGGGGCTGAAGTAGGGGATCACTGTATTTATTCTTTGGTTTTATTTATTTGTGCAGTACTGAGAATTGAACTCGGGACCTTGTGCTTACCAGGCAAGTGCTTATGCTGCTGAGCTATGTCCCCGGCCCCAGGTTCTATCCTGGTGAAGTGGGCCTAAAAATGATGACTGAATGAAATGATTTAACCTGATAAAAGCATGGCCATCTTCTTTCCTCTTCCAGTGGGCCCATTGTAGCCCAGTGCATGTCTTCCTTTTCAAGTAGCTAGAGAACTCTGTGTCTAAGTGTCAGATAGAGTCTCAGCTTTTGTGAGGAAATAATTACACAAGTCACTTATGCCTACCAAAAATAATAATCATTTTGAAGGATTCTTATCAGGCAAAACAATACTTTAATTCTCTCAGGACAGGAGCTATCTGAAGTCTGTAAGCAAAGATGGTTCCTCCTGCAAGACTTCTTGCCCCAAGCAGATTTTCCTTGGGCCCAAGGTCTCCCATGCAGATTTTCCATATTACTCTCTGCCTTGGCCACTGGTACTTGACCAACGATTATGTCAGGGACACAGGCACTTCCTCCTGTAAAATAAGAGACTTGTGAGGGTCACCTCTGCCCAGGGATTCCTGAGGGTCCTGGCAAGCATTGCTGAAGCTCTTGGGAAGTTCGCTAAGTGTCCTCTCAGCCCCTCTCCCTCTCTTCTTTTTTTTTTTTTTTTCAAAGTTTT
>NW_004524580.1:19912157-19914960 GCF_000260255.1 Octodon degus
CCACGCTGCGCCTGGGCTGGGACTGGTCCCGCCTGCGCAGGGTAGCAGGAAGCTCTCCACACACTCACCGGACCTGGGCTAGGACTGGGTCTGGGGGTTCAACATGGATATTTTTGAAGTTAAACTCATTATCACTTTTCATCCTATAAGAGAATGCAATCTTGTGGTCTCTTCGTGGGCTCAGCTTACTTGTCAACTTGATTGACTTAGATGAGTCACAGAGCTGTGGCCTCGCGATCTACATCTGGCCTCTTCCTCTTGGCCACTGATCCCCTGCTGGGCTTCCCAGCTGCCCTGGACTAACTGGCTGTGCTCCTCCGTGTGTTCCTGCCATCATCATGTTTCTTTTACAGAGTGAACCCACGGTGGCCTGATTCTCAAAAGCTTTGAACCAAACGAAGCTTTAAGTGATGGGTGTCTAGTATTTGTTCCCAGCATTGAGAAAGCAGGTAATGTAAAAAATTGCTCCTGAGAGTAGGGCTACTGCTGTGACTCTATCTGACCTTGTTTTGTAGATGTCTTTGGAACTGGTTTGTGGGAGGCGCTTGATAAAGTTTGGACACGTGAGCTAGCAAAGTTCCAGCACCCTGTAAACAGAGCCTGATGGATGATTCTGGCTGGAGCTCGTAGCAGAAAGCCACAGGAATGTGGAGAGTAAAGGCCAGGCTGAGGTTGCAGTTGGAAACAAGTGCTTCATTGGCAACTGAACTGGAAACTATTTGTGTCAACTTACATTAAAAAAAATTATCTATATTTTGTCTCTGTCCTGATACTTGGATTAAAACTGAAATTAAGGGCCATGGATTAGTTAATTTGGCTGAAAAGATATTAAGCAGTCCAACATTAAGACTGTAATGTGGATATGGTTGGTGGCTTTCTGCTAGATTTATAGTGAGATTTGGGGGCAAAAGCAGAGCAGAAAAAATTTAAACACCTAAATTTTGGTCCAAATGTGCATAAAGTATAAAGTTGTGTGTATCACTGGGTTAAAGGAGGTGTCACTGCTAAAGAGTAAGTATTATTAAAAAGAAATCAAGTACTTTGAGGAAGTGAATGAAGGATGCCATGAGGGTATCTCAGGATTTGCCAAGAGCATGCCCACTGCAGGAAGAAGGGCATAAACATATAAACCATTCATTTAGAGAGAAAAACTGCTGGACTCCCTGCTATAAACGCTAAGGAATTGATTCCCTGTGATTCCCTTCACTAGTGCCGGCCCTCCACACACTGAGAGACTGCTGCAAACATGGTCCTCCTTCACATCATCCACATGGTTCTGCTTATTCAGGCATGAAGAATACAAAAGCAGTGGACAGAGGGATCCTTGCACCCAGATTTCAAAGGAAGTCCTGGGAGGCCCAGGAGTGCACCCTGAGAAGTGGGTGGATGGAGCTGTGAGGGTGAAGCCAAAGGTGTAGTCGAGATTCCAGAAATCTGGAGACGCTGGGATGTGAACCATCTGCCAACAAAAGCCCCAGGAAAAGAAGCAGCACCAGTGTAAGGGACTGCTCCTGTAGAATGAAGTCATATGGTGAACGAAGTCTTTCCAGAACACACTGTTCATCCAGGTGAGCCCCAGAGGCTGGACATGGACTTAATGTTTGCCTTGATGGCTTTCAGACATGCTGAGGTCCTGTTATTTTCTATTCTCCTATTCCTTCCTTTAGGAATGTTTACTCTCTGTGATAATATTTTGAGATTAAGTGAGTTGCTCTTGAATGTTATAGAGATTCACTGTTGAGTTGGCCTTCAGTCTCAGAGATGACATATATTGGGACTTCTGTAAAAGGCTAAAGGTTAGGGATGTAGCTCAGTGGCACAGCACCTTCCTGGTAAGCATGAGCTTATGTGGAATTCCTACTTAAAGAATGATAGTACTTTTCAAATTTAGGTGACTGGATTTTGTTTTTGTGGTTGTAAACAAGAGGGATGTATTATGTGAGGCAGAATTTGAAAATCTTGTTCCCACGTGACTCGTATTCCACACTGTCATGCATATCACTGTGGTGACCCTCGTGGAGTACCATTGGGCTAAAGGATCGCCTTAGAGAATCACTGAAAAGGCTGATTTTATAGCTTGCTAAATAGTATGAAAGCAAAATTAATGCCGCCCCTCACTTTGGCATATGGTCCTGAAGCAAGACTCTCCTTCATTCTTAACTGGGTCTCAAGTTGAATTAGCTCCTTATGTGCCTGATGGTTTGAATCTTCCTGTTCATCCTGCAAAGCCACAGAATGAATAATAAACATAGAACTAAGTCTGCCCAGAATAATGGAACAGGATTGAAAAGAAGATAATTAAGTCTTTTAATGTTCTGAAGCTAAGATTTAAAAAATATGAAGATACCGATCTTGTTTTTAATTCTAGCATAACTCTTCTACTATCTGCGTGATGTTCCTTTTCACCAGAACTTAATCAATGTAGGAAAATTATTCACAGGTTTAATTCATAGACTTATACATAGTTTTGATTTTAAGCCAAAGGAAGATTAAAACAAACACATTTTTTGGAAAATCTGCTTCCCATTGAATCTAAGTCTATGTTTTCCAAGACTGAATTTCTTTCAAATAACCAATTTCTGTGTGTGTCTGAGTGTGAGAGAGACAGTACTGAAGCCTACAATTCTAACTGAGAGTTCACTTTCACCAAGAAAACGTATGTATGGAAAAAATAAGCAATAATAGAGCATTATGAAGGATTAAAATATGAAATTCTAACCTAAAATTCACTAAATGATGTATCTGCAATTTCTTTTTTTTTTCTTTCTGTATTTTAGGGAAGGGTCTACTACTAGACCCTTCA
>NW_004524580.1:19915060-19917673 GCF_000260255.1 Octodon degus
TTTCCTTGTAGCCCTCCTTTTTCTCTAATTTTGGTCTGCAAACTTAGGTTGTTAACCATCCAGAAGACAAGCTTATTGTTATTCTCCCTCTCTTCTGACCTGGGGACTCCACCTGTTTAAGATACCTCTGGACCACACAGCTTCTTCTGTCTTTCCACCTGTATTCTGTCACTGCTCTGTTCTCTAAAACAGTCATTGGTCATTTAATTTTTCTTGATATCTATTTCATGGAAGCTTGGAATGACTTAGCTAAAAGAGCTTCTCAATGTTCTTTTCTTAAACTTTTATTTTATTCCTCTTTTATGAACACATAATATAGTTTAATCACTTCTCTTCCACTGCTCACCTTGTCAAACTTCCTCTCTAACTCCTCCTTTTGGGGAAGGCTCAATGTATGCTATCTATTTTCATCATATCTTTGCCCCTCTATTACCTACATGACAATTTTCCTTTGCACCAGGCAGTTATTCATTCTTTAAGATTGGATAGACCCCAACTACACTTGGGGTTAAATCCACATGTCCAGTCATTTTATGCACCGTGTCCTATGTACCCCCACCACCTACATATCTTCCATTCAAAGATGACTTAATATTTCACAATTCTGCTAACACCTAAGCCCAGGAAATGCTTCTGCTTTATCAGTACAGTCTTATGTTTACACTGAGCTTCGCAATGTGAGCCTCACAAATCCATGCCCACTTAAACAGCTTCCTTCCTTCTGAAGCCTGCTCCAAATTTCCGAACAAGAGTGTCAACTGTCCAATTGTTTCACCTACTCACATACACATGGCTAAATGATAGAACTAGTGGTTTGCATGTCAGATCACACTGTATGCGATTGCTTTTCCTGTTCTCCACAAAACTTAATTGAGAACCTGATGCATTATAGCTTGTAAGTGAAATATAAGGTAAGTTGATGTCTTGGTTACTTTTCTCTCATTGCTGAGACAAAATGAAGGAAGGAAAGGTTTATTTATCTCACACTTTGTGGAGGTTTCAGAACATAATTAGCTGGCTCCAAGGCATATGGAATGGCATAGGGCAACAGGTCAAGGCAGCAGAAGACAGAAAAAGCAACAAGAATGAAAGTGGGGAAGAGCAGGCCTCCTTTCCTCCCTTATACTGTAAGCAGGCTACCTCCACCCAGGGCAGGTTTAGCTCTCTCACCAACTCCACACCCTCCTCATGCACAGGATGAAGAGCTTTACAAAGTAAAGACCCCAGCTCCTGGTTCAAACTTCAAGTTCTAAACTTAAGTTTAAGTTGCTTAAACTTCTAAACTTATGTTGACACAAGAGTATCAATTATTACAGTTGAGCCAATACAATATGAAAAAAAAAGAATGAATTTTGGAATTAAGACAATTGGATTTAAGTCCTAGATCCAAACTTTATGAGTTGCACAATCGGAGACAGTACATTTAATTTCCTTGGAGGTTTGCAAAATAGAGAAAATAGAACTCAATTACAGAGGCTTTCTGAAGACTCAATGAGATAATTTGTTAATTTCACATTCATAAAAAAAAAGAGTGCTTCTATGGGGCAGGCAGTGTGCTGTGTCCGCGGGGCAAGTGAGTACAGTTCGGGGATGTCAGCTCCTCTCACGGTGTCTGTGCACCAGCGCCCAGCCCCTCAGTCAGTCCATGCGGGAGCCACAGTGCCCAATCTTGGAATCAGCTACATAGAGTGACTGGCAGAATTTAAATGGAATAATTATGCATATTAACACAAGGTCTGTGCAGAAAATATGCAAGATACTGTGCTAGATAAAGAAGAAAGGGAAAACAAAAAGACTTCCAAAAAGTGTCTGTGAAGAGATAGAAAATCCAGATTAAGTGTCTAGATGGGTCAAGGTTCGCCCTGAAAACCAACCAGTGTCACAGACACACGCATGTCGGCCCACATATCCACACACACAGGTGCACATGCAAATTGTATTGTGCACAATATTTTGATACATGTATACATTGTATGATGTTTATGTCAGATTAATTTTATTTTCATGAATATTTATAATTTCTTTATGGTGAAAGCTATCAAATGCTGTTCTTGTAGCATTACGAAATGCACACCATATTGTCAATACCTATATCCACCCTATTGTTCACTGCATGCTGGATAGTCTTGCCTGTAACCAGCACTTACTATCCCCTGAGCAATGCTTCTTTATCCCTCTCTCTTTCTACAATAGGCACAAAATTGTCTAACTGTAAACATTCATAAATGTAAAGTGTGTATATGATACATATATTTGACTTAGCTTGAGGGTCAGCTAGGCAAGTTCAAAATCAAGCCAGGCTTGAAACGCTCAACTGACATTGAAGCTATGGTCCTTGGGTAAAATTTCTTCTTTTACAAAGAAATCTCAGGGCCAGCCAAATAGCTCAGTGGATTAAAGCACCTGTACGCAGGCTCAGGGGCCAGGGGTACGATCCCCAGGAATGCCGACCCCACCCCAGGAGCGTGCTGAGAAGGCAATTGAAACTGGGCGTGGTGGCATGCACCTGTAACCCCAGCTCTTGGGAGACTGTAAACAGGCAGGTCACTACAAGTCTGATCTAGTAATGAGACCCTGAACAGCCTATAGACCCTTCTCTAAAAGACAAAAAAA
>NW_004524580.1:19918247-19920568 GCF_000260255.1 Octodon degus
AGGGCTGGCTGGCATGTGGTGCTGGGGGATTGAACCGCGGTCCCTGATGCTTTGCCAAGCTTGTTCTAAGTAGGCGCTTTAGACCACTGAGCCATCTCACCAGCCCCCAGAAAAACATTTTAACTTCCTGAAATTTTCTAAGATTCTGCACCATGATGATCAAACAGGCTGGATTCTGGGACATCCATTGTGGTTAACTGTGCTGAAAATAATAGAAAAAAATTAATTCTTAAAAACACCCAGCAGGCAGTACAACTATAGAATATCTTTAAATGATTCATATAGAAAAACTGCACTTCTATCTGTGTCACACTTCACATTTTTATTCTAAAGAAATATGTTTTAAATATTTATTTAATATTGATTTAATGACCAAGCCCTGCATATTAAAACAAAATTGAAAGCATATTTATTTTGTAAGTAAATATTATGCAGTGTGTAAGTTTAAAACTTTAAGTTAAAAATCAATGTAGAAAATTTGTTAAATAAATCACGTGCACAATGGACACATAGTCCCTTTGTATTTATCAAGCCAAAGTGTTCTAATATATTGTTTTCTTTACACAAAATATAAATCTTAAATTAACATATGCTTGTTTTTTGCTCCCTTTCCTCTTAGTTCATATATGCCAGAGAGTGGGGTCTAAATTTCTGTTTTGTAATGTGCACTTGGGTTCTTACCAACTTTTCCTGGGATGGCAGGGATGGGCAATTTTGGCTGATGGCCATGAAGATCTCAGGGGCCTTACTGACCAAGGAAATCAGAATGCCTCCTGGGCCTACTGCAATTTATTATGGATTCATTGGCTCTGTGGTGTTAACTGGTAGGCAGAGTCGGAGGTCTATCTTCTTTCAGGTAGAGAGAGTTCAATTCAAGCCCAGTGTTTAAGTGTTTCCAAGTTTCTGCACAAATCCAAACCTGACCACATGGTTCTGAATTCTTGGTGAACTCATTTCTGGTCATTTTGAACATTCCAGCTGTGCCATACTCGGTATTTTGAGGTCCAGTTTTTCCTATTGACCACAGATTGAAGGTTGGAAATGTCTATAATGGAGAGTTATGTCTTCATCTAGGGTGATTCTGATTTCTTAATACCATTTTCTCCTCTGATATCTCCCTCAAAAATGATTTTTAACAAATATTTTAAACTAAAACTAACCTTGTTAGCTGCTCAGAGCAAAATACCTGTCATGTTAGTGGACATGAAGGTGAAGTCTTAGAATCACTGTGATAGTTGCAAAGAAGTTAAATATGCAACATATCAGCACTACACACACAGTATCAGCACCGGGGCAGTCCCCTTGGCTGTGGAAGAAGGAATGAGTTAAGACGTGTAAGTGCATAGTGTGAGTTGAAGATTCATTATTAGAACAACATTGGAAATTTTCTATGTTAGAAGTTAGAAAAGGAAAACTGAATTGAGGGAAAAAATTAGAAATCACAAACAGGAGTTCTAGTACAGTGATATGACAAAAGCATAAATGTTTATCTCATGTTCATTCCAAAATTTAATGTCATTAGGATTGGATAGGAACATTAATTATTTTGATAGTTTCAATTCTCTCTAAATTGATCTATACATTCAATGCAATTGCTATCAAAATTCCAGAAAACAATTTTTCATTAATGGAAATTTGATTTCAAAATTCATTAGAAATTCAAAGGATCTAGAATGTCCAATAAAATTTTCAAAACAAATAAATTTAGAGAAATAACACCAGCTTACTCCTAGGTTTATAATAATATAACATTTAAAACAGTACCTTATTGATGCCAAGGTAGAAAAATAAGTTAGTGCTATAAAGGTAGAAGGAAAGGCAAATTGAATTTTTTGATACTGAGAAGGCTTCCTGTGTATTCAACATAATCCGTTTAAGTAAACCATAGCAAATTTTAGGAAATCCCGATCATAATTTCTAGTAGTCGAGTTACACAGCCAGATCCTAGCTCCTGATAGCTGAATATAATGTCCGGAAATTCTGAAATTTCCTAAGTTTAAACTATAAACCCTATTAGGGAACAGGAAGATTAAAATCAGAAAATAGCATACACATTCTTTTTCTTTTAAGACTTCAGGGGGAAAAAATACAGAATTGATGTTTAGAGAACTTGCAATATACTAAGCAACTTGGATTTTATGGTAAGTGATATTGATTTCAGTGAAAGAACATCAGGGCTGCTAAGTGTGAATTTGGAAGTGTGATTTTTTTTTTTTCAGAACCAGGGATTGAACCCAGGTCCTTCTTCTTGCCAGGGAAGCACTTATTCTACTGAGCCATCTTCCCGGCCCCTATGGAAGTGTGAATATTAAAGTAGAAAT
>NW_004524580.1:19927298-19932900 GCF_000260255.1 Octodon degus
CCTATTTACAGCCTCCCAAGTGCTGGGATTACGGGCATATGCCACCATGCTCAGTCTCAATCTCAATCTCAGTTTCAGAGTGCCCTGGGGTGGGGGTGGGGGCCGGCACGGCAGGCCCAGGAATCGAACCCCTGGCCCATGTACCTGCTTGCAGGCTCTTTAATCCACTGAGCTATTTGGCCAATCCTGCAATTTCTTTTAAAAAATTAACCATATTATCTTCGTATAGATTCTTTGGTATTACATAAACTATCTTTCCTTTGGTATATTCTATCTTGAGCTATTGGCTTTGGGTTTTCCCATATTCTCTACCACTTCAGGATAGATAGATAGATAGATAGATAGACAGATAGGAGACAGATATTCAGAAATACAGATATATATATATATATATGGTATAGATTGATGTTCATATACATGTTAAGTTTATATGTGTATTTATTAATAAAATATTCATATACCAAATATTTTGAAGTTATGCATTGTTAGACAGTGTTAGAGAAGTGTGTGTTTGGGGGCGGTGCATCTGACTTTGCTGAAGCTTGCTCTCTACATGATGTGAAGCTCCGTACAGTAGGCAAAGTTTGGAAGTTCTTAAACGAATTTTAATTGTAGACATGAGTTATAAGAGGTAATTTTTGAACTAGTTTCTAGAAAACTATTATTTCTTAAAGGTGTTTTAAGAAGCAATTGATATTTGATTTTAATTTAATATTTGAGCTGTAACAATTGTTAAGCTATACCTTCATATGTGCTATATGCTAAATTTTAAAACTGCTTTAGAAGCCACCTTCATGGAGCCTTGTTTGGTCAGATTAGTTCATTTTTGTGCAAGTCTTGCCATAAATCATTCTGACCACCTCTGGGAATACATTTGAACTTGAATTTAAAAACATATGCCAATTATTAAGATGATTTATCTCTATGCTGTAGGGACCCTTTTTTCCCCTGTAGTCTTCTTTCCCTTTCTTTGTAGATAAAATCTATAATTGTGTGTACACACACACACACACACACACAAATATAGATAAGCCTATACCTTTCTATGTGTCTATAAGAGTCAAGATGTTCTATTTTCTAAACAAGCCAGAAATTTTTAAAACATACATTGAATGCAAAGATTTACTTCAGTAGTCTTCTAAATTACTGTCTGAACATTTTGAGTGTTGTCAGACAGAATTTGCCTTCAGTTTTACATTATGCAGGGCCAGGATGTTTGGTTGCTCACTGAGCGTGCACATTGCTATTGTCAAAGAGAAAAAAAAAAAAACTGAATAGATTTTTAAAATAGACTTCATTCACTCTAATTTTAACTGTTAACTAGGTGATGGATTCAAACTGTCACTCCATCTTTCACTAGACTTGTAGTCCTGGACAAGAAACATAACCTAAAGCCTAAAGTAGTTTCTCTGTATTAAAATGAAATTCACAGACACTACCTCTCTAGTAGTTGTAGGGTTAAATTAGAGCATGGGGAACCATGCTTAATTCATAATCAGTCTTCAAAATCTTGTATTTTTATTATAAAAATCTTGAAAATATTAAATGTGTTAAACTTATTTTTAAGGAAGATCAAAATGCATAAACCTTGGTTGGTTGATACAGATCAAAATGCATAAACCTTGGTTGTCTCTGAGTGACAAAATGAGAGATAAATGGTGAGAGATATGGAGAGCGGAGGGCTCAATGTTACTGTGAGTAAGTAAGGAAAGAGCTTGGATGCATTTCTATGTAGAAGGAACCCTGCTGAAATGAGCCCATAGAATAAGACTCCTGGAGCAACCTCTCAGAACTTACAAGGGGAAAAGAGGTCATATTGGGAGGTTTCCTCAGAAAACGAGCTTTCCAAGATATAACAATGAAATGGTATGTGTTACCGTTTGGCTCTCAAATGACCCGAAGGACCATATGCTGAAGGCTTTGTCACCAGCTAGTGAAGTTACTTTGAACTGATGAATTACTTAGAAGGTAGGGTCTCATAGAAGGAAGTTAAGTCATTAACGGCAATGCCTTCAAGAGATGTTGGGACTCCAGATGCTTCTGTCTCTATCTTTGCTTCCCAGCAGTCTCCAGTCATTGCTCCTACCACCAAGAGGTACCATACACCTCGTGGCAAAAGCAAGTTGGCCAAGTGACCATTGGACTGCAGTTTCTGAAAAAAAAATCAGCGGGAATATATTTGTTTTCTTCACAGTCAATTATCTCAGATATTTTGTCATAGGATGGAAAGGTAACTAACACAGGCACTAAGTTCCTGAAAACTAGAAGTTTTAACTACATTCAAAACCTGGAGCATATGCAGCTGAGGCACAATTTACAAAGCCAGTAACTGGGCCAGGAAAAGTAAACAAGTCCAAGGAATGGTAATCTAAAGCATAAGAGGATGCTTACCTAATGGTAATCTACATGCATAAGAGGATGTTTACCTAAATATGAAATTGACAATGCTCCTCCTTTATTAAGTGAGATATATATATATATATATATATATATATATCATGAAAAAATTTTCTTCATCTTACGCTTTAGAAGACACAGCATCAGCCTGATGTGGAGCAAAACAAGTTAAGTTAGAGTAATACGTGACTTTTCAAAAAGTGATTGTGATGTTATGTCTCCTTAAGTCTTCAGAAATCTTTCTGGAAGCTTGTCAGCACAGGAGGAAGGAACGGCTGTCGGGCCCTCACGTGGAAGGTCCTGGCTGCTCTATTCAGCCCTTTGTGTTACTGAGCACCATCAGTAATAACAGCTTTCTGGGAAGAGGTAGAGCCATCCCTAACAGGGTGCTTTTGTAGCTAGGCCTAGGAATTCTTTTTGCTGTTTTAAAGAGTTTTCATATTTTCCCTAAGTCCGTAGAATTCTATGTGTCCCATATATATTTTAATTATTTGTGGTTTCTTTTTTTAAAAAATTAATTTATTGAGAAAGAAATGGCAATGAGACAGTTCCAAAACTGTCCTGTTCAAAATAGGGCAATTACAATAGTTAATACATTACGTACTGTTGTCTTTGTAGTAGTGTAGTTTCTTAAAATGTCAAAAATTAACTTCTTATTGCATAAGGTTAAATTTCTAGCTTTCATTTCCTTATTGAAATTGGAATGTATGGAACTTTTTTCTCTTCCAATTTTAATCTTTACAGGCAAGTGTCCATATATACGAAGTTTTTTTTTATACTGACAGCATTCATTCAGGATGTGCAATAATAAAACTTTCCATCATGCCAGTTCATTTTTATAGATTATTTTTCCTAAGTTCTCAATGATGAGCTCCAAATGAGATTGGAAGTGACCAACACTGAGTCCCTGTGACATTGATCAGAACTTTTCGGTACTGGACACTTGGCCCAAACTTATTATTTATTTTGAGTCAAATACTTTCTGAATTTTTTAAAAGCAGATTGATACAGTCAAACTTGAAGTAACTCTTCCCCTTGATCAATAACATTTGATTTTTGGTTGAAGCTATGATACAGGGAGGACAAGAGTTGGAGTTTCCTCGACATAGAAGTTCTCTGTGGTTGTTGAATCAGGAGGCGGGAGTGGCCAAGTGCTAACTTTTGTGCAGTCGAGACAGACTTACAGCAGGTTTTGTGTGGGTGTCTTCAAAGTCCCTTCTGTTGTCAGAGCTCTTCTGTTCGTCATCTGATGCTGCAACTGAAACATAAGTGGACAGTTGACGGTCCTTTAAAATGCCAGCAAACAGGCAAACACAGAAAACAAACACAGAAACAACAGGCAGTCTAGGAACGTGAAATGTACTGTTTTACATAAAAGACATTTGTCTATTATTTTCATGTTGTTTTTACCCACGCTCATCATATCGCTTTTCAAGAATTTTGACCCAGAGCCAGCCAAATAACTCAAAGGACTAAAGTTCCTGCAAGCAGGTTCAGGGGCACCGGGTTCGAGTGCCAGGTCTGCCATGCTGGCCCGCCCCGGGGTGCGCTCAGATGGCAATTGAGAGTGGGTGTCGTGGCATGCGCCTGTAATCCCAGCTCTTGGGAGACTGTAAAGGCGAATCGCAATGAGTCCGATCTAGTAGCGAGACCCTGAACACCATGTAGACCCTTCCCTAAAATACAGGAAAAAAAATGTCTTCCCTTAGCAAAAGTCCAATAAAATCTCAGCCTTTCTGTCTCAGGTCGGAGGATCCCCTGCCCGTATCTCTCTGTCATCAATCCTTTCTGTGTCCTGGTCAATGGCAATGAAGAGTTTTGACCCAATCTTTCCACTAAAGCTCAACACTTCTCATTTAGTATGCAAAGGCTTGAACTTGCCAGCAAATCATAAGAAAAAGATTTCAAATCAATGAATGAAAAATAATTTTATAAAGGTCATAAGAAACTATTCTGGGGAAAGGCAAAAGAAATGTTATTCCACAATGGGGATTCTGCAAACGCTGTGTGAGATACTTTTGTTTTTTTCAATACCAAGGATTGAACTCAGTCCCATACACTTGCAAGGCAAGCACTTATTCTACTGAGCTATCTTCCTGGGCCCTGCATGAGATACTTTGATGGTGAAGTGGTCTATGGAGTTGGTTGACCGTCTAAAGTTTCTGTTTTTGTCTAAGCGCATAAGTACAGAACCTGTCCAAGGAAAATAACATTGGGGCCGGGGAGATGGCTCAGTAGAATAAGCGCTTGCTTGGCAAGTGCAAGGGCCTGAGTTCAATCCCTGGTTCTGCAAAAAAAGAAAGCAAGAAAATAAAGTTAACCACGTGGTACTCAGGACATTTAATTCTTTCCATTCTTGAAAATGAGCTCAGCGATAAATAACACACACACCTTTTCAGATAAGCATAGTTTATTAAAAAAATAAATGAAACTCTGTCATTATCTAAATGAAGAGTACTCTATTAATGTGCATAATATACAATTAATTAGTGTATTAATTGCTAATTTGGGAATAAAATTAATTCCATGTAGAAAGTTATTTTTCTTGTTATGTTAGAAAAAAAGCACAATTAATTGCACTTTGAATAAAGGTCCACATGTCTTTATTCATTTTCATAGTGTGCTAGAAGCTACAAAATATTAGCATTGAAGATAGCAGTATGGCCCAATAGGTACATGTATTCAAAATGCCCTGCTGAGTGAGCTATTGTTTATGAAAACCGATGAAGTGGTCTTTTCCTTTGGATAGCTGAGAAAGTGGTGCCGTGGCTCAAGACCCACGGATGGAATCTAGGGCCGTTTTCAGTTCCGAAGTGCAAGAGAAAAACTGAACGAAAGGAGATGTGAATGAGAGATCGCAAGTCACTAACTCGATTACTCGCCTTTCCTGAGTATGACTCTGTTTTGCCACCTCTGCACTTTGCTGGACTTAGTCCTGTAAGTCTCAATGATGGCATATTATCACTGAGAGATTTGCCTTATGGAAATTCTATCCAGATGTTGAATGCAAGCTTAAATGTTAGGCTCTCCACAAAGATTTCCTGACCTCTCAGGCTATAATCCCTACCCTTTCTCAATTTTCATAACACTTTATAAAGCATCAGTGCTAATTAATCATTTGGTAGGGCTACCCTAGGTATGATCTTTGCATGCGTGCATTATCTCATAGAATTCTTGCCAAAAGCTTTTCAGTCCATTTTTAAAA
>NW_004524580.1:19933820-19951894 GCF_000260255.1 Octodon degus
ACATAAAATGGTTTGCTAATACCAGATTTAGGATGTATTTTACTGGTCCAAGTTAACCAGACCAACTTCAGCTCTAGGTCTCGGGCAAACAGTCTTTGATCTTTCTTGACCGTGTTCATTTCTGTGTTGAAACATGGCACCTAAATGAGTCTGATTGAAATGAAACCTAAAACTTTTGGGAAATAAATTCTCTTGTTTTGATGGATGATTTGTGCATCCAAGGTGTGGAATGCTTGTCCGTTTCCTAACAAGAGCTGCTGTCAAGGCAAAGCTAGCAGCATGAGAGGGCAAAGACTTGGAGGAATAAAGCCAGCCTGTCATCAAAATGCACCTAAATACCGCATGGTAGTTGGCATCACCACTCCAGGATATGCACTGCCTGTTCTAAGAATTCCGCACTCATAATACAGATCTCAGTCTTTGTGGTTCACCCTGCTGTGGCCAATGATATTTATATTGCAGGAAATATAAATTTTGAGGAACTCCTTAAACACCAATAGCCAGCTCCACCAATTCAATCCAAACATTTAACTATGCTGTACCTTGAGATAAACTAGGCAGGTCCTTTTCCTCCATCTTGAAATGCTAGAATGAAGATAAATGAATCAGACCCTAGTCTCTACTCACACGTGGCATGAGTGACAATAATTTTGTACTTACTACTGCAATTTCTTTCTATAGTGTTATCTAGTGAAAGTAAAGTGGGGCCTACACTTCTGAACTTTCTTACTAAATGAATCAATGGATGCCTTCCCTTGTCATATCCAGTGTGAGTTTTGCGTTGTTTATTTGGAAATTAACTTAATCGAAAAATCCATTTTAGGGCAGGCCAAATAGCTCAGTGGATTAAAGCACCTGCAAGCAGATTCAGGGACTGGAGTTTCAATGTCTTGGCCTGCTGTGTCGGCCTGACCCTCTGGTCGTGCTGAGATGGCAATTGAGACTGGGCGTGGGGGCACATACCTGTAATCCCAGCTCTCGGGAAGCTGTAAACAGGAGAATCACTATGAGTCTGATCTAGTAGTGAGATCCTGAACACCCTGTAGACCTGTCCCTAAAAAAAAATAATTTAAAAAAAGAAAAAAGAAAAACCCATTTTAATCAAGTGAATAATGTCACCACCCTTAAATGACCTGAAAAGAGGATTTTACCCTGAATAGTTTCCAAATATACTTCATAATATTATTTTGTATTTATAATTCCAGATTTTTAGTTAGCTGGTTACCATTTCTAATACCATTTCTATGGAAATCCAGATAAGATAAAAGAGGTCTTATGACTTTCAATAATAACCTTAATACAGTGAAGTAAAATGAATGTAACTCAATGTATAGAATTTTATCATTGCATCTTTAAGAATTATTTTTCTCCCATGCAAAATGTGTTCCCCTTCATTAACAAATAAAATCAAAAGCTAAAGTGCATAAGTGAATCTCTTTGATGCTTATTTCAAAGCATTTCAGAAGAATTAATTACTGTAGCACACTGAAAATACATTTAAGTGCTATCATTTCTCTTCCACATATGGGGAGGTGGAAAATCTGAAACTTGAAAAGTCTTTACTGTAGACCACACAGCGAGTCATTGGCAGAACTCAGTGTTCTAACCTCAGTGACCTCCATGGTCTATCTCAGTGTGGTCTGTAACCTTTTTCTATCAGAACATTCACAGGAAGGGGGACTTTCCACCAAACCACTCTACCAGCAGTAAACCACCAGACTACTTTTAGCACTCATTGCCATTTATAGTCTGCTTTGAGTCCAACCTTAAGATAAACAAGATATATGAATTAAGTTCCTGCAAATAGCCAGTGTCTGTTGAAAGGTCTTCGGGGCATCAACAGCAGCAGTGTTCAGGGGCCTGTTAGTGCCTTCTCCCTCCGTTGAATTGCTGTGATAGAGCTGGAAAATGAGAATCAGAGGAATAAAAAGACCTACTCAGAAAAGAAATTACATTTTCTTTGAAAGAGTGAGTTCCTTCTACAGCAATGATACCAATTAAAAACAATTCCCGTACCTGGCAATACTACCTGAAGTTTAGCATTTTCAAATATCAATATGGTCAAACTACCTAATTGTTGTAATAGATTATTTAAATTTTAGAAGTAATCAATTTAATAGAAAATTGATCCACTAGCCGTTTACAGACATGCATCCCAAGCATCATATCAGCATTTTAATTTAAACTTGTAAACTTTCACGGTGAGCTTTGGGCTGATCATGCAAATTCTATAATTTCTACTAAATCAGTAGAGTCTGTATCTAAAAATACATACTATTTTGTTTTAAGAACTTTCTCCAAGATACTGGATGCTCTAAAAATGCATAATATTTGAACACTTAAATCTTCATAATGGTATATGTAAAAATAAAAGAGTACCATCTACAGTATGGTAAACTATGAAACTTCAATCTTAAAAGAGACAGCAATTTTATATCTTACTTTAATTTTTAAAAAATTACCTAATTAATCATAAATGTTTACCACAATACCTATTTTTAAATACCAGGAGCTTGTGAGAATAAGTATAATTCTACTTATCTATTTCAAGGAAAATAGGACTGATCTTAATCTTTATACCTTCCTGAGGAAAACTAATATCATTTCCAACTCTCATTAATTGTGTGGAATATTTTAGGCAAGCATATCATGTCTTGCTTTATTTTTCCATGGTGTACATTTGTACAACAGCCTACATAGGCTTTTTCAGTGTCACTTCGGGAGTCCCAGAGGTTTGATAAAGTCTCAAAATTTGAGGAACTAGGCATATGCGTGTAAAAGTGGGAGTGCATACAAACACAGTTGTTTCTAGTTTTATTAATTTTATTGATAAAGAAGTAGTAATAAGACAGTTTCAAAGCAGGTTAGCAGGACAGTTACAATAATTAATACATTGCATCTTGTTGTTTCTGGATTGCATTTTTCTTGAGCCTCACATCCACTAAGAAAACTAGAATAGTTGAGTCAAATAACTACATCATGCCATGTTAAATTTGAAATTTTATTATTTATTTATTTATTTATTTATTTATTTATTTATTTATTTAGTGGAACCAGGGATTGAACTCAGGCCCTTGCTCTTGCCAGGCAAGTGCTTATTCTACTGAGCCATCTCCCTGGCCCCTTAAATTTGAAATTTTATGATCTATTTTCAAAACCCGTCACATCCTTGTTCACTCACGTGTACAACATACTGTATGCCCTTGAAAAATTCTCGGTCTGAATGTAAGTTCTGGTCTTGGAGCTGCCACTTTGGAAGGGCTTACTATCACACATACCTTATTCACTTCCACTAACTCATCCATTATTTATAGACTTATAATTAAAAATCCGAGCAACATGCTCTAGACTGGAGAAGTTAGGATGGGTAACAAAGGTGTGCTTCAGAGGAGGCGCGAGGTGTGCTGCCCTGTCACTTTTCAGCAGTGCTTGGAGAATTTGCAATCTGGGAACTTAGACTCCCCTGTCTGTGCTCTGTGGGGTCTGTGCAGGAGTTCTATGATATGCACACGACAACCTGATAGTTCAAGTAGGAGGAAATGTTGTCCTTCAAGTTGCTGAAAAATAAAAGGTCTTGTGATATTTATACTAGACATCTCCAGAATTCCATGTGTATTTTGTCAGACTGTAATGGTGGAGATAAAAATTGTGGGTGCAGATGCAGAAAGTGTCCTTTCAGTTCTTTGACAATATTTACTATAGCAAAGGATGAGGACTTTTAACATTTACTTTTCCACACCACTCCACAATGCTCTTGTTTATATTTGAAAACAAAGTTCATAACACAATCTCTGGAAAGACAAAAGCATGATGTCATGATGTGAAATTCAGTTGGAAAATAACCACTTTTGAATACTAAGAAGTACAGAGAGAAAGAGGTTTTACATATTTACACACATGCATACCCAATGACATCTGCTCACAACAATGTTTTTGGCCAGTGATTCTTCCACAGCCAAAAGTCTATATTATTTTAAGTCTACATTTTAAAGAAGATTTTTTTTTTGTTTTGCAATTCTCTAAAAAAGAAGGGTTAAGATTATAAGGATACATCTTTTATTCATTCACTCATCAAACATTTAGTCCATGCTCAGTGTTAGGTTTTGGGGGATTCAAAATCAAATAGCATATGGGTCCTTGGATTTGGAGGAGCTCTTAGGCCACTTGGGAAACACTGTATGAAAGGGATGCCAGCCAATTCCTATTTGGGGGGTTTCTAAAGATTTCTGAAGGAGAACAGAAGAGCATGGATTTGGTTAAATCTCAGTGTTAGGAATTCAAGGAAAAGTCATTTCTGTGTTGGGTTTCCAATGAGCTACCAGTATGCAGAGGGTCAAAAGAAATGAAAAGAGAATTCCAGGTGGGAGGAGCACGTGGAAAAGGTGGGGTAGCATAAAGTAGTGGAGGAGCCACTCCGTGAGTGGCTACAGAAGAGGCTGGAAAGGAAGTTACAACCTTTGTTTACAAAGCTATGAGGACACCATGGTGGGGCCGCCCTGACAGATGGGTGGTCTCTTATTCCCGGGTTCTCAGGGGAAGATAGGGCCTAAGAAAGTTAGCTCTGGGAGAGAAACAGTACATAGGGTGTACGATGAGGAGCCAGTAGGCACCTTTGTTATTCCAATTCTCCCATCATGCCAAGCAGTACACTCAGTTAATGATCCAGTCCACAAAAGACTGGCTTTTTTCTTTTCAATTTACTGGGACTCTGTCTCTGTGGTATACATAATCACCTCTACACACAGAAGTGCCAAGGGCCTCTTTTCTGAAATTCCCCTCATTAACACCAATGGAAGGTTAATTTTAAGAAAGGGAGTTAAGGTATCCTGACGTCTCAGGGAGCTGTAAATGACTTAATTATCACATTTATGCCCTTGTCAAGTTTCTGAGATCAGGTCTTGCAGGGACGAGAATTTATCATTTTCTCTCTGCCTCATTGGAGTTGCAAAGGATTGAAGGGAGAGAGAAGTGGAACAGGGGAACGTAGGAGGAAGAGAGTTTAATATAATTAAATTCCCTAAGAGATGAAAGAAAAACAATAGTCCAGGGGTGCCAGGAGGTGTGGACCCTAAAAAGAGAGTGGTTATAAAGGTACGATTGCGAGTATGGTTTAAAGAACTAAGAAATGTGAATTTTGATCCTTATTTGAAAACCAGTTATATTTTCTACCAGGGAAAATCATTTAAATCTCTGAACTTGTGTCTGTAGAGCTATGGTGTAGAATTAGAGACTCCTTTATGTTCTAAGTCCCAGTGTCTAGATATATCGTAGTCCTGTTCAAAGCATTCCTAATATATACACTCTCTTCTTTGTCTTTTTCCCCCCTTGAAGAAAAAGCTTCTTTTATGGTCTTCTTCCTCAACAGAATAACCATATCTAAAAAATCAAATATATTTAATGAAAACCTCAGATATGTAATCTTTTAAAAGGAGGGTCACTGCTTAATAAAGAATTTTCCTCTGTTCTGGGTTTCTGGTGGGGGATTTAAAAGTACTTAGAGTTTTCTGAATTATAGGAGTATTTTTCTTATTCAGGGGCTCCCTGGGACCACGTGCTAATGGAGGAGTTCATGCCAATGAGTGACTTGGTGTAGCCCCCAGGTCCTTTCTAGAGGTGAACTGGCCCTCCAGGACAGATGAACCACAGGAGTGGAGATTTGGGGCATGGAGCCATGTGACATCACCCTGACCTTGAACTTCTGAAGAGGAGCTAGGGGCTGCTGACTGAGTTTAACTATGTGGTCAATGATTCGATCAATCATGCCTACTCAGTGTCTACAAAAGAAAAATGTGAGATGTGGGGGCACAAGTGAGCTCCTTCATTTAAGTATGTAGAATGGGGAATCTGTAAAACTCCAGATTTTATAGGATCCCGTAGCATACCCAGGATACCCAGAAAGCAGAGAGGAAGGAGTGAGTAAGGGAGAGGAGTCTGATGAACTCTGCAAGAACTTGTACCTTTTCAAGGGTGGAAATGAGCTTTTCGTTCCTTGACCCAGAGAGACAAGCAAGGGACACAAATTTCCAAACGAATCCTACCTTTGCCTTCCCTCTCTAATTTCTACCTCTGTTGCATCTCTCCTGTCTCTGTCTGTCTGTCTGTCTGTCTGTCTGTCTGTCTGTCTGTCTGTCTTTCTCTTTCTCTCTCGCTCTCTCTCCTGTCTCCCAGTTCCCCACTTCCTTCTCCCTCTGTCACTGCTATCTCTTCCTCCGTCTTCACACTGTTCCAGCTCTCATTTCAAGGTTTTCAGTCCAGTTTGGCCACTGCCAGACCCAGTGGCCTTGGAAACTTTCTCAGTTCATGTCAGAGACCCTAAAAGATGAAGGTTCAGTGTTCTCAATCTTAATGTAAAACCCAAACTCAAGCAGAAGGTTTAATTTTTTTTTTTTTTTTGAAGCACTCCCTCTATGTTCTCCATCAGGAGAAAAAGCATTATGAATCTTATCAACAGCAGGGATCACATGAAAGGCAACAGTGTGCTGGAGCTTATTGAATTGCAAACAGCTTTCTCAGAAATCAAGGCCCCCCCTGATGCAAATCAGATGCTTACATAATGCTACTGCCTTGGAGGGTGACAAAGGAGTGATGGGATTAAGACGCCTCATTGTGGTGTAGCAAAGCTCTTCTGTCTTCTTGCTTGAAGCAGAACATTTTGACATATTAACTGGATCAGCACAAAATGTATTTCAAGCCATGGAATACACATATTTTTATGGATAGAATTTGTACCAAATCTTTTCCCAAGGAATTTAGAGCAACAAAAGCTACCAAAGTGTTTCTTTTCCTCCACCCTTGTTTGGGTCTTTCCACATGCCTGGCAACAATTTCCATAACCCTTAGAGATGTATATTTTAAAAACACAGTGCTGTGTGTCACAGAGTGAGTTCAAAAATATGTCATGTCTTTTCTTCCCTGGATTTTATAATTTAGCATTGTATCACACTGTCCATTGCGCACACATGGGCTACAGCATTTTTCAGATGGCAACCTGAACGAGGACCAGTGATCCAGCAAGTCACATTGGGTAGAGCCAGATTTGAGTTTGACTTGTACTATGTATCACCACATAATCTTAAGAAAAACACTCCCTCTGTTTACATGTGTTTTCCCAGTTGATTGCTGAATACAGTCACTGATGCACGGCAAGTATTAGAGAAGAAAACTCCCTCCCATGGTGTACACGAAATGAAACAAAGTATGATTCTTACATGTCTATCCTGCCTTCTTTTCTTTTCTTCTTTTATCTTTACTCTGTCCTTTCCTCACATGTTTCTTTTCCCTTTCTCTCTTCTACCATTCTTTCCCTGAATATTTCCATTTGTATCATTTTTCTCTTTTCTGTTCTTCTGGAGACTTCTGCAAATTTTCATTACATTGTAGTCTTCAAGGTCTGACTATGTAAACGCTTATTAAACTAATTATGGGTCCTGAGTTCTAGCGGATGAACGCATGTTCTTTTAAGATGATGTCATAATATCAATACATAAAAGCTCTGCCTTCGTCATTGTCCTCACCATTGTCACTGTCGTCATGGACACAATCATCATCATCATCATCATCATCATCATCATCATCATCATCATCATCACCTCTTTGCTTGCTCTCCATACCAAATGTTATAATTATTGCCTTAATTTTGGAGTGACTTTGTTAGCTCCTTCATCTGTAAAATGAAGATCATAGTAGCACATTCTCCATAGGCTTTTTCTATGGACTTAAATGGAATGACATGCAGACGTTGTTTACCATGTTGCCTGCATACTAAGTAGGTCACGGATATAATGAGTATTACTCTTAGCTTACTGGCATGTGCATCTAATATATAATGTTACTTTCTTCATGGGCAGATGGTGCATGTGCATAATACAACCCAATTACTTTTAAGTCCCATTCAACAGTAGAGGAAGGAGGAGGACAGAGTTGTTAGTTATTAGAAGACACTCAGCTAGTGCCAGAAGGTAGACACAAACTCCCTGCTATGTTTTAAAACTAAAGTTGTCCCCAAGTTACCTGAATTCAGAGGTGGTATTTTCAGAAGTTTTGTAAATCATGAGGGTGCTATGTAATTGATAGATTAATCCATTGATGAGTTCATAAATTAATATGCAATTAAGAGGTGGGGCCTGGTTGGAGATGTTCCTGCAAGTTCTCTTTCTCTCTTTTCTCTCTGTCTCTATCAGCCTGTCTATCTGTCTGTCTGTCTCTCTCTGTCTATCTCTGTCTCTCTCCCTGTTTCTCTCTGTCTCTTTCTCTCCCTTTGTCTCTTTCTGTCTTTCTTTGTCTCTCTTTGTCTGTGTCTCTGTCTTTGTCTGTCTCTGTCTGTGTCTGTCTGTCTGACTGTCTGTCTGTCTTTCTCTCTCTCGCTGTCTCCCTCTCTCTCTTTACCCCCCATATCTCCTTCTCTGGCTCACCTTGTTCTTTCTGCTTCTAATTTCAACTGCCTGTGGATAAACAGTTGCTTTTCTGCTACGCTGTTTTCCGTGCCTCAGAACCATCTGACCATGGACTGTAACCTCTGAAACCACAAACAGAATAACTTTTTCTCTTTTTTCATGTTTTATGATAGGACTTTGGTCTCAGAGATGGGAAAACTGACCAACATACTCTCAACTCTAGCTTAATTGCCCCAGTCTGTACCAACACCACCCTTCCATTAACAAAATCTCTGCAGTTTTGGACAAGAGTAGCTATTATAAGTCAAATGAGTAACTGAAAGATGGAAATCTTTCTCTAACAAAAAGCCAAAAAAAGGCAGAACTTATATAAGATTCAAGAAATCGAATAGTCTCAAAGATTTAATTATTGGCATTAAAATCTTTTTTATGACTATGAGGAACCACTGCAACAAACCTCCTGTCTCCTGTTAAGTGTTACAGTGCCCAACAAAGAGAAAAGCAAACAAGAAAGTTGCAAGGGAAAGGGGATCCGGAATGACCAGTGCTTGTGAGGAATAAAGACCAAGAAGCAGCTAGAGCCTTCAGCATTTATTGCTTACCCATATGCCAGGGATTTGGGTGAAGAGATTGCAGCTGATAGTGTGGGGGAAATGTGTATGCAGGTGAGGCTAACAAAAGAGGAAATAAAGCATTCTTGTCTGAGGAACAGAACCCACAAACTTCGATGGTGCTCAATGAGTAGCCTGCTTTTGCAGTAGGTTCTAGGAAGGAATGTTCTCCGGAGTCACACAGGCTTCAGGGGAGATATAATCTCATGGCTCAGTCCTGAAGTCTCATCCCCTGCTATTCTGGGCTCAACTGTGGCTCTTGGTGAGAAATAATGCTAGCACAAGATGCTGTTCGCTTGATCCGAGGAAGACACATGCCCAGCCTCGGCCAGACTCACTATTGAAACTGAGAGCCAGCGTTTGGAATTCGTCTCTACCCAGCCTACCCTGTTCGTGGGTGAGCACAGTCCCATTTGTGTCCAGGGGTAGAGATGTGGCAGTGCTCTACAGTAACAGATTGGCAGAAAGAACAACTACATTGACATCAGAAATTTGTCAGTGAAGGTAATCTTTTTGGTAAAGTAATATTGTTCTATAATTTTATATTTTTTAAATACTCTTTCAAGAGTATATAAGTACCATTTCTGGGCTGAGGAGAAAGCTCTGTGGCCTAAGAACCTGCCTGGCAAGCACAAAGACCTGGGTTCCATCCCCGCTGACACGTGCCATACTGGCCTGGGCATCCCGGAACCACATACCCCATCACTGGCTGCCGAAAATGGGTGTGGTGGCACACATCTGTAATCTCATGAATGATGACACTGAGACAGGAGGATCACTATGAGTCTATGCTGCATAGGAAGAACCTGTACCAAATAAATACATTTAAAAATAAATAAACAAATAAATGCCATTTCCATCTAACCATCATTTTAAATAAATCAGACATAAAATCTTATATGTTACATGGCCTTTCTTATATGAAAAAACCAAATTATAAAGATTTTTTTTGAGCAGAATATATTTATTGGGGGAAAGAAAGTTCCTGTCCAAGAGAAGGACAGGATGGGGGTCTGAGTGGGTGGTTACCCTATAAAGGCTTTAAAGAGTAAAATAAAAGACAGACAGTAGGAAACACAGAGATAGGTCTTTTGCAAAGGGGAAGATGATGTAGAGATGGAAGCATGTATATCATAAGAATTAAAAATTTTCCCCACAATGATATGCTTGTTATATATAGCAAAATTTACTAAAAAATTAAAAAGAATGTAAGTAGATCTCAAGGCTATGGGTTCATATAATACTGTTAAAAATGTGATGTTACCTGCAAAGTAGGCTTGTCAGCTGGGGGCTGGTGTCCACAAACAACCATTGTCTTTGTCCTGAACAAGAAAAAAGTTTGTCCAGGTATAATCTCGATTTCAGCCAGACTTTCTCAGTCCAGGGCTCTTTACCTCTTAGATTTTTTTTTTAATAGTAGCTAACCTGTATTGAGTGTAAAAGGAGAATTGGAGGGAAGAAGGCATGCTGTTGCTGAAGAAACTTGTCACACTGGCTTTCCTGATACAAACTCAGATGTTCTCATCATCAGAGGATCTTGGGACCTTGCTGGTGCTGAAGAGGGCTGAGGTGCTTTTGGGGACAACTCTTCTTCTCGTTTTGAGCATTGCTTCCTGGATCAAGTGCAGATCCCTCAGACTGATGGCTAGGACTCTCTAGCTTCCACCACTGACCTTGAGGTCTTCCCAGTGCAGATCTGTGAAATAGATTTGCATGAGACATTGTTGTGGGCTCTAGGTCTCCAGTTGGACTTGGGGCATTGCCATGGGCTTTAGGTCTGGGCTCATGCAGGATATGGCCATGGGATCCAGGCTCCCAGGTAAATTCACTGGATCTCTAGTGTGTGCACAGATTTCCTGCACTCTTGTGTACTTGACTCTTTGGGTGACTACCGTAAAATAATACTATAAATGATGTGTCCTGTGTTGTTTCCCTTGTAATCCTTGACTACAACAATAATATATTTTAAACTATTGCAACTGGCTTAAAGGAGGAGTTTGGAAAAGCTTAGAGATGCTGGTTAGAAAGATCCCTGAAATGCTAAGCCAATCTTGATGTAATATTCTGGTTACAGATCTGAAGACCCAAATGCTAATAGAAATACAGACTGTAAAAATCTGCCTCACAAGATTTCAATGTTGAACAAGGATGCCTTGGCAAATGGACCCAAAACCATCTATATTATACTCTGGCAGAAAATTTGCTTAGATATTGCTCATGTCCTGACACCCTGTGAGAAACTGAAATTAAAGACATTGAACAAAATCTAGTGGAAGAAATATAAAAGTAGCCAGACATTCAGACTATAGCATGACTATGGCTTGCTGCCTTTAGCAAGATTTGTTAGGAGAAGCAAAAAACCACCACCTGTGTTAGGTCTTGGACGTGGAACTATGGGAGTCAATGTTAGAAATTTTAGAAAGTTCAGAATATATGATTGTATGATGAATAAATAACACTCAAGAGTATTTTATATACTAATCCAAAACATGTGCAGGTTGAAATGAATTTTATAACTTTTATGAAATATTTTGTCTTCAAGGAAAACATAGACCATTCAAAAATGAAAATAAAACTAATATTACAGTGATCCTACTTCTGAATAAATATCTAAAGGAAGTGAGATAGGTATTTTGAATAGAGAGCTATGCCGCCTTATTCACTGAAGCAGTTTTCACAATACTCAAGAAACTACTTGTCTTTCAGTGTAAATTGATAAAAATGTGATATGTGCCACCATACAAAAATGTAATATTATTTGGCTTTTAAACACAAAGAATTCCTGCTGTTTGAAACATTTTGATCAAAAATTGAGGTCATTATTCTAGCTGAAATAAACCACCAATAGACAGACAAACAGTGTATGCCCTCACTTTTTTGTGAAATTTGGAAAAGGCAAACTCAGAACAGTGGTTGCTAGGAGATGACAGGTGCAGAAATGGGGAGAGGCCAGCCCAGTGGTATACATTTAAATGACAAGATGAATATGTTTTGGAGATCTATTGTACAATTTAGTAGCTCCAGTCAATCATATTATATTATGTACTTCATAATTACAGAAGGAAAAGTGCAACCAAAGTCATCAGAATTAATTGAATAATAAATAATAGAAAATGACATTGCAAGTAATAAGAATAAAATGAATGAATCTAAAAACTAGTTTTTTAAGAAGTTCAATTGAATTAATAGAACTTTAGCTAGAGTGATGAAGAAAAAAGGAAAGTATGTAAAAATGACCAAAATAAGGAATAAATGAAAGCATATAATTACATCTTTTAAAGAAATTAAAAAGAAGAGCAAAATATATGGATCTAATGCTAGTAAAATTTTAAAACATAATTCATGTTATAACAAATTAATAAGGATACTTTTTGAGGAGATAACTTGAATGCCTTGTCATCTGTTACATTATTCGAATTTGTGGTTAAATGCACATTTAAGAACTTCATGTAAGGAATGTAAGCATTATGTACTATAAGAAGGTACTAAGAAAAATATATTCTATGAAAGAGTAAAATCCAGGCCCAGATAACACCATGTATACATCCTATGAAGCACTTAAACATTATGCCACCCACACTTGCATGAACTTCTTCAGAAAGTAGCATATAAGAGAATGTTTTCTAACTCATTTATGGACCTGACATACAAGAACCAGGCCATCAGACCTCAGTGGAAGGGGAAAATAAAACATAAAGCACACCAAAAAACTACTACAGAAAAAAAAAGAAGTGGTATAATTCAATCTTCATGTGAATGTCAATGCAAAATTCTTTAAGAAATTATTTGCAAATCAAAGATAGAAATCTATTAAAAGAATAATTCAATGTGAAGAACGACATTTGTCACTGAGATTCAACGTTAATTTGTCATTTGAAAATCAATCATTTTAATTCACGTTCAAAACAGCGAAGTAGGAAAAATATCTATCTCAATAGATACAATGAAAAAGTTTTAAAAGGCAATGTCTATTTAAAATATAAAATTCTCAGCAACCAAAAAAGGAAATTTATTTAATGTGATGAAAGACGCCTCCATGAAGCTATAGCTGAAAAAATAGTACTTTCTTCATGATGTGAAAAATAAAAAGATGTGTAACTTTCCCATTGTGATGCAAACTGTAAAGGAATAGCCAGTATTATAAGGTACAGTAACTACACAAAAGGCATAAAGATTTTGAAAAACAAAAATAATCGCTTATACAGGATCATAATCACCTCTTCATATGATTCCAAGAAATCTACAAAATATTTCATAAAAATTATAAAAAGTTTAGTAAGTTCACTGTATGATTGTATGGTTAACAAATAATAATCAATGGTGGTTTTATATGCTAGTATGAAACAAGTGAAGGTTGAAATGAATTTTAACTTGTGGATAAGCTCTTATAGTTTCACAGTACAAATTACAGCTCAAGTGTTTAGGTAAATATCTTTAAAAATGTTTGTTGCATATGAAAGAGATACAATATTTACCAAGTTTTCCTTTATTTTTTGGCCAGCTCAGCCCACCCTGGGCCTGGGGCTGGCACTGCATGTGGTGCCGGGGATTGAGCTTCAGTCTCGTGTGGCTACCTAAGCTTGCCTAAGCAGGCTTTGTAGACCATTGAGCTATCTCGCCAGCCCCAAAGTTTCTCATAGAGCATCTTGTTTAGCAAGTCCTGAACCAAGCCTCACAGTTGGATTTCACTATTTTTCTTTGAGAAATATATTCAGTTCTCCAGGAAATGCTTAAGATTCAAACCATTAAGTAGATTCATACTTATGTAAGATTTTTTCATTGGTTGGATAGTAATTTGTGTTAGTTTAATGTTTTCCAATAAAGTTTTATACTTCATGTATTTAGTACAGGGTCTCACTATGCAGCTCAGACTCATAGTGATCCTCCTGTCTCAGGCTCCCTGTGCTGGGATTACAGGCATGTGCAACCATACCTGGACTCAGGATCAGCTCAGCGTGCCCAGGGGGTTGGCCTGCAGGGCATGTGGTGCTGGGGACAGAACTCTGGTCCCTGCACCTGTCTAGTCTGGACCCTTAGTTCGCTGAGCTATCTTGCCGACCCCAAATCTCTATATTTCAAACAAAAGTTCTTTGTAATGATATTAAATCTTCCTTCACAGTACCTTTGTCTGTGAGATGACACTAATTGTGGAATGTGTCTCATGTGATTGCTGTGAAGATGCAGCGAATAAAAATCTTGCAGTTCTGTACATGAAATGTTGTAAATGCTATAGATGTCAATGGTGCTTAACACGATCCTGCTACTCTCTTCCTCATTTTTTACCCCACATTTCACAGAGTACTTCCTAACCTCTCCTTACATTGGCTATGCTGTTCCATCTTCCTGGAGTATCCAGTTTCCACCTGGTGACTGATGACAGATCCTACAAGATTCAGTTCAGAATTGTGTGTTTTTAGACTGGGCGTGGTGGTGCATGCCTGTAATCCCAGCACTCGGGAGGCTGAAAGCAGGAGGATCATTATGAGTCTGATCTGTGTAGTAAGACCCTGTAGACCCTGTACTACATCCATTAAAAAAGGAATTGTGTGCCTTAACAAAAACACCTTTTCTAGACTCTCTTCTTAGTTCAACTGCGTGGAAGGAATTTCCTCATGCTAATACTTACAGGGCATTGTAAACAGTTTATTTTTCTGTCTCACCCTCCCAGAAGAGTGAGTTCCCAGACATCATTGCTATTACCTTGTCCACTCTGTATGGTCAAGCCCAAAACAGAGTGTTCAGCACACAATCCGTAGACACATACACGTGTAAGGGATGAAGAGATACTATCAAGCGTGTTCTCAAGGCAGAAGAAAAATTTGATCAAGACAGCTTTAGAAAAGATGAATATCTAGCTATTTATATTTTGTAAAAGTCAAAACGAGTGACTTCTCATAGAGCTCCACATCAGGCATTTTAAAAAATAGAGTAAAAAGTTTGAAGCCAGAGGAACCACCAACCTGTCTCTGTACGCCCATGCCTGGCCCTGTGTGTCCTGTTATCCTTTCTGTGGTTCAAGGTGGTGAGTCTAGTTTCCATTCACCTTCTGTACATCTGTTCTGGACATCTTTTTCTTTTCTTCTTTTTTTTTTTTTTTTTTTTGGTGGAACTGGGGATTGAACTCAGGCCCTTGCACTTGCCAGGGAAGTGCTTATTCCACTGAGCCATTTCCCTGGCCCCTGGACATCTTAATAACATGTTTATAGAAACTGGCAAGTGTGATTGGTGGTGACAGTCACACTGACAGACAGCAGAGGAAGTCCCTGAATAACCTGGGTAGGATTGCTCTTGAGACTCATCTGCTCCTGACAGCACTGTCATCTTCACAAATGTGGTGACTTGTTGCTATTTGGGGCCTTGTGAGGGCCAAGTTAACCTTGAATGTCACATTTGTGTCATAGATATAGTTTTAGTGGCCTTGAATTAAACTGCCTTAAAATGTAAAACTAACTAACTAACTAACTAACTAACTAACTAAATAAATAAATAAATAAAGATTCTTAGCCCTTGTTTGAAATCTAATGGTCTTAGAAGCTCTTGTAACAGATATTTTTAACAAAAATGATTCCTGATTTTTCTAACTTGGGAGAAGACCCCTGTTTTAAAATGAGCTCCCCTTATAGGATTTCAAAAATTCTCCACATTCACCCTTGGGAGTTTCACAAACTCCCTTTTGAAAAAAGTTTAGCCTAATCTAGTATTTTAAACTTTTAACTGAAAGTTTGCCATTGATGACTTGGCAGAACTTTGTAAATTTATTCTGAAATACTTCCTACTTAATAATTCTATTAATTTGAAGGAATAATTTCTTTCCCTGAGCTTTATCATTTTATTGTTCCCATCCCAGCCTCTTGAAGTAGGTATTAAAGATTTCAGATTTAATGGGTGCCCTTCCCATGAACCACTCCAAAGTAAAAGGAATCCAGTGAGTTCAGGTGATTTCTTTTATGCAATTGACTTCTCTTCATAGGAATAAAAGTGGCCTCTCATGCCCACTTTCTCTGACTTGACTATATAACATTGGCAATGGTGCCAACATTTAGCAGCAGTAAGTAAATGCTAAACACTAAGGTGAACCTAGTAAGAGTCTGCATTCCATAACCATCATATCCATGCTTTTGTGCTCAATATGCTTATTAAAAAGCCTGTTTTACTGTCTTAACAATGACATGCTGGGGTGTAGATTAACGCTAAATATGTTATATATGTTGGCAAACGACAAAAAAATAAATAGACTGGACTAAGGGAAATCTAATGAAAAGACCATTCACACCAAATTTTTTTCATCATTTACATATTCTAACCCACATTCTGAAAAGATACAACCTCTGGGTCAGAGAAGAAAAAATTACAGTTGGACTACAGTAGTAGAAAGAATCAATAAAACACAGAAGGAAATTGAAAGCACTCATATTAAGCTTTGGGCATAAGTGGTACTTTCCCTTTCAATTTGAATTAAAGAATATATATATTGAATGGAGGACAAATAGACTTTAGTAGTAAAGATAATTCAGTGGTATGAAGAGCCATTTAAATTAATGGGAAAAGAGATTATCCTTTCTCTAATTTTAAGAGTGGAAAATGCTCTGATTTCTTTTTGGAAGAATCAGTATAATACTGAGCAAATAGAGTGGAGTCTTCCACTGAATACTGTTGCAATTAAGTCTGCTAAATTCTTCATTCATATATATATGAATGCCCACATATTATATGCATGTGTGTGTGAAAGCCTTCCCATATAGACATTCTAATGGCTTCCATAAAACAGTAGAGCCTTTCTGCCAGCATGTAATGGAGACATTCACTTCGCTGAAGGGAGAACAGAGGCACTCCTAATTGCCTATCACATTACTTTTTGAGCTAAATGGATGTTACATTATTCAGGATTAAGGGATACATTTCCAAAGCATCAAGCAAGATGGATGCTTCGGGATCTCTTTATTGTCTTCAAATGCTGCTCTTTGTTTGCTGTCTCATTGCTATGTCATTGCCACCATGAGCGATACCTTGGATGCATGACGCTGTTTGCAGGACACTTTTTGCCACAAAAAAAGGATGAATTCTTTTCTGCCATTTTCCATTTTCATCACCCATTTCCAACTGTCATGAAAAGGAGCTCTGCTTTTACACGACGTTCCACTCTTATTACCATCTTCATTCCAAGAATGAAAGTCAGTAATGAGAGTAAAGCCGTAGCTGGCATCTGAGGGCTGTTATAATTCTCTCTCATGACAAAGATAGTAATGAGAAATGACAGTGGCACAAAATGAATCCCTTCCAATCCCAGCCCCTTGGATGATAATGAAAACAGAAAATGGCACCAACTTTATTCATCTTTGTGACACCTATTGTGACAGGATCGAAAGCTGCAGTAACAAACCCACTCAAGGTTCCAGTTTCCCAGTCTTCTTCCCATAGTGACTCTGTGTGTGTGTGTGTGTGTGTGTGTGTGTGTGTGTGTGTGTATGCTGTGTTTCCCACTCCACATGATCATTCTTCCTGAGACTCTCCTTATGGAGAAGTTTTCAGAGATTGTAAAATTTTCTGTACTGTCCACAACTGAAAACATTGCAGAGAGCTGCAAGTGCTTCCAGCTACCCTGCTTCATTATAAAATCAGCTTAGCAGTGCCACTGAAGGAAATGTTGGGAAAAAGGAGAAAACAAATCAACCCACATTCTGAAGTTCTGATTCCGTTCTCTGGGTCTTCTGAACAATATATATTTAAGGTGTAAAATATACAAGTAATTTACACAACAGAACACTTTCCTACACACACACACACACACACACACACACACACACACACACACTGCACGTTTGCTCTTCTCTCCTCTTTGGTCCTCATTTCCTTTCCCTATCTTCACCCATCGCCCCCCTCCTTAAGAAAGTATTAGATTTTAATATATTTCGAAGAGGAATTTAGAGCGAGTTGAGCCAGTGTTCTTTCTTATTTGTCCATTTGTTTCACTGAAAAAGAGCTGCACTGTGCAACACAGGCCAGATTTGAGTGGGCTATGGAGCATCTCTCCCCTCCTCTCCTCTCCTCTCCTCTCCTCTCCTCTCCTCTC
>NW_004524580.1:19952544-19983693 GCF_000260255.1 Octodon degus
TAAAATGACAAGAATCTTTGCCATCTCTTCCCTTTATACCTTTGACTCAATCAGCTTTCCAAGTTTCAGTTTCTTCTACTATAAAACAAGGGGGGGTTTGTTGGTTTTTTTTTTTTTTAATGTACAAATAGCGTAAGGAAGCACAGGAGCTAGGAGAGTGCGCAGTAAAGCAGCAAAGATCCAGAGTGACCCTGCTGGGAGCTCTGAGCTGCACTGTTTCATGACACAAGCAACAAACCCTTTTTAAGATTTTGCATAACTCACCCATGCCCTCCTGGCTCTGAAGCAAAAGGATCCATTATTTCTCTTGCCGTCCTCTTCACTTCAATGCTTTGAAGAACATTCAAACCTGGCTACTTTTTTGAGTGTCAAAGTGGCTTACATGAAAGTACATTCCACCTGGCCGCACACAGTCCAGGAGTGAAGCCAAGTCCCTGCACCTCTTATTGGCACCCTGCCACCGTGGCCTTCTTTAGAAAGTCTCCTGCATTCAGGATTCTTCAGGAAAGAGGCCGGCCCCATTCATTCTCTGCATGCACAACCTTGGGAACATGTGCTAAACTGGAGAGACCCATTTGACACAACAGGGGCAGAGGTCCATATTGTTGCTGCTGACAGGAATCTACCAAAGGACTGGAGGTGCATCAGTGAGACCTCACTGTCCCACCCTGTCACACACTGCAGCCCCTGAGTGGTTCAGGCATCTTTCCTGATGAAAGGGAAACTGGTACGTAGTAATCTGCTCAAGTTCTTCATCAACTTTGATTTCCAACAAATCACTGAACTTTTCCTAACACTGGTTTTTGGAAGTGATGACACTGGGCGAGTTCTAGCACTTGAGGTTGATCTGATGCTTCTCTTTGGGTCAGTAGCGATACTCTGCCTTCACTAACTGAGTCTTGAGAGTTCATATGAAATTCCAAGAACCAGCTAAAAAATCTTATTGTATAGTGCATAGATCTCATGTGTATGTTGTAATAAGCGTGCTTTTTTCACACTGTAGTAAGTCATTTTGTGTTTCTTTCAATGGTGATTGTGACCATTACTTGTGACAAGTCATCTTAAATGACATAGCAAACACCTAACAGATCTGCATATCTCCCTCTGAAGATGCCTGTGGGATATTTGCAGAGATGGTTTCATGTAGGCCAACATATTGGGAGCAAAGACCCCATCAAGTTGTCAGTGTTACAGTCAATAGGCTTTTAAGCTGGGTGGAATCATAAATGAAGAAAAAGAAACATATGCTCAGGTTGTGAACAGCTTCTCTCCGGACATGGGAATCTTTTGCTACTGCTTCTGTGTTTGGGTATCAGTCTCAGTTTACCAGCCTTCTAACACAGACTTGTGAAAGACTTTCCCCTGAGCTTTCAGGCTTCCAAGCTTGCACTGGGGCTGTGTCCTTGACCTTTCTTGCTCTGTCACTTCCATCTTCCTGAACTGCAAGGTCGCTGGGTCCTCCAGCTCTCTAGGGGGCAGAGACTGGCAGGATATCTCTCCTGCCTCTTGTAAGCCTGTCTAATCAATTCTATTCTTTAGTTGTCCACATATTTTCTACCAATATTCTTCCTCTAGAGAAGCTTGACTGACCCAGTGATATAATTCTTGAGTTACAAGATAAAATATAGACTAAGACTGTTTTGTTCTTCTCATAGGAGCAATCAGAGCTCTGGTTAAATCAAGTGTTCAAAATAATATAGGTAAGAATGTATACCAGAATACACTGTACTTTTCAAATAATCACAACATGCAGGACTCCTAAAACTCTTAGAGATTTCTTTTGTGCTTGATAATTTCATAACATTACAAACTCACCTGTGGTCTACATTTTAGATTCTCTACACTGAAGATCCAGGGGTTTTCAATTCAGAGTTGGCTAGAGCACTTATTGGGAAGTAACTCTGGAAAATACCTTTGGTGTTCTGGGGTGAAGTATACCATGAAGCGTTCATGGCTGCATGGCACCCAAGGGTCCCATTGTGAAGTAGTGCAAGTTGAGCTGAATAGTTGGTACTCCCCTAAGGTTAGCACTCTAAGACATAGTCTAAATGTTTGTAAATTCCTGTTCGTAAAAAAATGTATTTGGTGCAGGGTCTCACTACACAGATCAGACTCCTACTGATTCTCCTGTTTTCAGCCTCCAAAGCACTGGAATTGTAGGTGTGTGTGCCACCATGCCCAGTCTCAGTGGCTAGCTCAGAGTGTTGGGGGGATAGGGCTGGCATTGCAAGTGGCACTGGGGATCAAACAATGGTCCCCGCACTTGCCTAAGCAGGTGCTTAGGGGGTGGAGCTACCTTGAAGACCCTAATATTTGTAAATTCTGTAGTAGATCATAGATTTTCTTGATACTAATTTTCTTAAATCTGTTTTGCTTTACGTTTTCCTACTTTCAGACAAATGAAGAAAGCACTCCATTAACACTAAAGTTTATGGCAAAAAAAAAAATATACCAAAGATTGGTAATGCTGTGTATTTCAATAATTAATATATAATCTACTTTAGTAACATACATTTTGAGATCTAATATGTGCAAAGCTTTATGTTTAGTAAATCTTGAACAAGTAGCTTCATTTTTTAAGGTTTTTGTTGACTTGCTTATTAATACAAGAGGGACTTGGATTAGATTTTTGGCTCACAATCTATTGTGAAAACTTTTATTTTCTTCTGAGATGCTCCACAACCTGGATGAGAAAGATAGATAAGGCACTTGAACAGTAAGTTTTTCTCAGTGTCCTCTTGTTTAGAGGGGCTCAGCTTACATCAGTTTATGAATTAGGCTTTTATGAGAGATTGATTTTAAAAAATCACTGGATTAAAAGTTCCTTCTGATTCTACTCACCTATGATTCTACAAAATAGTCTATGACTTTTTCTTTTCTTTCTTTCTTTCTTTCTTTCTTTCTTTCTTTCTTTTTTTTTAATACTTAGTGCAGGGTCTACAGGGTCTCACTACACAGATCAGACTCATAGTAATCCTCCTGTTTTCATCCTCCCAAACACTGGGATTACAAGCGTGTGCCACCACGCCCAGTCCCCATCGTAGTCTCAGAGTCCCCTGGGGGCAGGGCGGGCACAGCACACTGCAGATCAAATCCCGGCCCCTGCATCTGCCTAGGCAAGTGCTTTAATCTGCTGAGATATCTGGCTAGCCAAAATAGTCCATGTGAGTTTTTTAAAAACTCAAAGCAGCAGCAAAACTTGACCTATCTTCCCTTTCATGGTGTGTCGTGATGTTGGAGTCTTATTGTATGGAGACTCATTTGACATTACTTGCTCAATTCTGTCTAGTGAGCAAATAATATTACAAACTAGGTGCCCCTTGGAATACTCATGCCAGGCAAGAAAATATTTTGTGTGAAATCCATATCCTGGGGCCCGGAGATAGCTCAGCAGCCCAAGCACCCACCTAGACAAGTGCAAGGAGCCTGGTTCAGTCGCTGGTACCACATGCCCTGTTCCTTGAGCCAGCCGCCAAGACTGGGTGTAAACCCAGCACTGAGGAGGCTGAGACAGGAGGATCACTATGAGTCTGAGCTGCGTAATGAGATCCTGTAAAAAATTAAGGAAAAAAGAAAAAGAAATCCATATCCTGGGACTATAACTAATCCTGAGAAGTGGCATAAATTTGCCCAGAGGGCAAGCGGGTATCCTTTCAGCCAGAATAGAGCACTACATCTGCCTTGCGCTCTTTGCAAGCTGTTTCACAAGGTACTGGCTGCAGCCCTCTTACAAGTGAGATGATCTTGTGCGTTGACTTCTACTAGAAAAATGTTTCCTTAAGGACAACTTAATGAGAACTTCTAATCAAGCAAATAAAGATGAAGATTATAGTGACTTAATATGCTATGAATGTTTTCTGTAGTTATTTCCATAGTTGTTTGAAATATATAGACTTACTATTTAAACAGGTACCTGGAAGACCACAGAGCACGTTCATTTGAAGATCTTTGCCTCTATCTCTAAATCTGTTTGGAGCCAAATAAAACATCTGGGAGAAAAAAAGAAGCCTTTCATGTTGCTCTTTGGTTTTATTATCGTTCCCTCTTGTATCTAGGAGATTGGCTGGAGGGTATATGGGATTTGCACATACTTAGGATAAGTTAATGTTCCTTTTGGAGATTAATGTATTGTTGAGATGAAAAGATAGTTAGAAAATTTCATTTGTGGTGACTTCAAGTAAAATCCCAATTACCACTTTGTCTTCCTGGGTAGATGGAGTGTTCCTGCCATGTTACAATTGCTGTAAGAGTCAAGAAGAAAGAAAAAAGGCACAAAGAGACACTTGCTGGCAATGTCTTTGCCTGACATTCATGCAAAGCGTAATTAAAAGGTTTGGATCCTACAAGTGCTAAGAAGAAGTGTACTGCAATATAAGCACATCATGATGTCAGAAAACCCAGTTTGGTTATTAACATGTTATGATCTTAATTATGCCTTTCTAAAGCTATAATTCCAGGCATATTGCTAAAGGAAGGAGCTTATGAAAGTAAGTTGTCAAAAATCTTCATCAGAGTGATGTTTTAACATCATTTTAAATGAAATTTATTGTTTACTTCTAATGGTAATACAACCATAGTCTAAAAGCCATGAAAAATGGTGAAAAGAAAAATAATTACCTATTATGCTATGGCTCCAACCACCATTATTGTTATCGTAGTTGAGTTCCTTCCAGGCTTTTTTTTTCCTGAGGTACCAGGGATTGAACTAAGGACCTTGCTCTTGTCAAGCAAATGCTTATTCTACTGAGCTATCTCCCCAGCCTCCTTCCAGGGTTTTTTAAAATACGCTTTTATCATTTTGGTTACAATTTTAATGCATGTACATTACATTTTACACTTTACTTTTTATTTCATCCTATATACATACATATATATACTTATATCATACAAATATTAGTAGGTTTCATATTTTCCAAATGAGCTCAGTTGGTGTCGTAGGAAATCACATGGCATAAGGAGATGGTCAGCAGGGCCGCCATCCTGGGTCCTGGGCTAGAACATGATTCCTCTTTCCTGTGAGACGTGCCACAGCTAAGTCGTTTTCATCCCCTGGAACCATTTCATGAGAAATGCTTTGCTCTATGCTGAATACTAAATACAAAGTCTCCATCAATTAAGTCTTGGAGTGAGGCCAGACCTAAATCACTGGGGGTAGAACTTTTACAGCTCAGCTTCACGGGATGTCTGTATAAAGAGACCAGATGATACCGGACACCATAATTGCTGCCCATAGAAGCCAGAGGAGGGAATTTGAATACACAGAGATGAAAGAGGTTCTTTCAAGGACACCTGAAGGCATTTTATGCAACTAGAAGCTGCAATAAAATCAAAATTACTTGGAAAACTCACGGCAATGCATAAAATATCCTATGACTGAGTGTATCTTAATTTAAAAAAAAGTGTAAGTTACTCAAACTGAGAGCCTGGCAATTTTGTTCTCTGAGATAGAGAAGAAGGAACGTGCCACTCTAAAAACCAACTTCTTGCAGGCACCTCAGTACCATTTAGCCTGCAGTACTCATGGACATTCTACTGAAGTGAAGTGGAAATGTAAATACACTTAAGTAATTAAAAAAGGAGGTTAAAATCCATGACAAACTTCAGAAGGGCTGAATCTCTCCCCAAGCTCCAGTGGCTTCATCATTCAGAGACTACAACAGATTAAACATCTAAGAACTTTAAAGATTCCTCCACTTGAAAAGACAAAGTCACACCAGGACTCAAGGGACTGGAGAAAAGGTGCCAAATTTCGGCAAAGCACATCGAGAATTCACATCATAATCTTAAAACTCAGTTCTTTGACCCTGTACTTGAACCAGTTGAACTTTTTGTTACTCTCCCTCTAGCCATCTTTGAAGAGTTCTCCCTAGTTGGGTTTCTAGTAGTCTACATCATACTTCCCAGCTTAGTTTTCTTTCCATTTATGCTGCATGAGATCTGTGAAGCTTTTCGCACTTACAGCTTTGAGTCTTGACTTCTAGCTTGGTGTAAGAAATTCTAAGCCAACATTTTTTCAAAATCCTCTTTTTGGCTAAACATTGGTTAGACATTTCCCCTGCATTTGTGTGTCTCTTGGGCTCTTTTGTGACTATTTTGTCTCCCTGTTTATTGTTCTAGACACTTTTGACTACTCTTTCCTTCTGATTTACTAATTACTTTTTGTTTTGCTATATTTGGTCTGCTAATAAACTAATTGTAGTGATTTCTTAACACTGCCATTACATTTTCATCATTTGTCTCTGTTTTTTTATTTGTTTATTTTGGTACTATGGAGATTCAGGTGTTTGGGGTATTGTTTGTTTTGTTTTACAGATTGCGAGTGTCTGCTTAAATTTATCATTCTTTCTTCTGTTTTCATGAATTACGATATATGGATACTTAAAGTCTCTGATAACTGCGATGTCTGATTCATGCAGTTCTGTTTAAATTGCCTGCTTTTCTTCTATTTTTGTTCAGTTGATTATGTACTTTGTCAGGCTTTTAATTTTTAATTTAAATTTATAAATTATGGCTCATCTAAGGAGGGTGTCATTTCTGGCTAATGGTGTCCTCTTGCAAAGAAAGTGAAGTTTTTTGTGAAAAGGAAGTAGAAAGTCAGAAGAGTCTTAACATTTTCTGAATTAATTTTAGCTCTCTTGATATGTAACATTTCTATTTTGTCTTTATTTTTGAAATAATTTCTGAAAATTCAGTGAAGAGTCCTGCTATGTATCAGGTTTTGATTTGATGGAAGCTGAGCTCTTGTGTCTTTCCTTAGCCATCAATGAATACTAAAATTTCCTTCATTCCTTTCTTCTCAACTACTTCCTTCTCTTGTTTCTTTTTTAACACTCATACTTAGGAATGCACTAATAATTTTTTGAGAGTCAGTAAGAAATTTCAGGAACCTATAGAAGCTTTCTCTTCTTTGGGACAGTGCCACTAGATTTCTACCTGCCTTTTTAGTTGCAAACTTCTTTAACACCCTAGTTTCTGTATAAGCCCTGTTCCCTCACATACAAAATTTTAAAGTATTCTCAACCCAGATGATTCTGGGGCACATCTAATACCCTTCCTTTCTTTTAATAATTTCAGTGCTTCTTGTCCCTACCTACTTTGGTTTTATTTCAGCGTGTTCAAAAAAATAAATTCACCTTATATTATGATCCAGTTATAATAGCTATAACAATAGGAAACTTCACGCAATATAATCAACCCTACCACATAATTGGAATAAAAACTCTAATTCTAAAAATTAAATTAATCAAGGGACATAATTATAGTTATGTCAAAGGTTTATATAGTGAATAATCTGTAACAGAATTTCTTCCATTAATGAAAATTGGAACTATCTGTAGGTCAATAATATGAGGTTACCCAAATAAATTATGACTTACCCAGTATAAATCATAGTTGTTGCTAGCATTAATTGATGTGATAATTTCTAAAAACAACCAGGGTCATGTGTGTATGCTTTTTCCAGTCACATTTATTTCAAAGATTCACACAGGAAAAGATTGAGAGTTGAATTAAATCAGCATCCCTCCTTCCCAAAGTCCCACACAATGTCTTTTGTTTGTCTAACTTGAGAAAAAAAATATATTCTAGGATGTTGGATGCTTCCCAGAAACTGGAAAGACCAGAGTCCTAAGAATGGCAGCAAAACTACTGAGAAAAACTTCAAAAGTCACCAGAAAAGCTCTTGTGAAGGCAACGCTGCTGACATCTCTTGGAACACGGCGGGTTCCTAGATGCCACCAACAGCTGACATTAGATGTTACTGCTGGACACATCATGACTGCTGCTCTGCAAAACCAGAAGGAGCTTTGATTGCTGTAGCGTCCCTCTCCTCAGTGGGTCTGTAATTATTCTTTAATGAGAGAGACTCAGTTTCAAAACAGGTGAGTCTTTCTGAAACCAACTATTTGAAGGTAATTTCTGCAATGGCTGAGCTAGCATCCTTTCTGCGGTTATCAAAAATCTCCAGGATAATTCGGGATCGTGCATTGAATTATTTACCATTTGCTCCTCTGAGTCACCGAGATCACACTGTGAGGATGCACACACACAATGCTCCTCTCCACCACAGGGCTTCGCTTCAAGACTACTTCCTGCAGAAATAACTGAGCCCACTCTTCCACACTTCTGAAGTTGTCAGGCCAGGCTGGTTCTACACAATGAGTTGTCAGGTTTGCAACTAGTCAAGTTCTAAGCTTTTTCACTTGGTGAATGGATTGAGCTATTCTGAAATATTCAGATAATAATGTAATTGTGAAAACCACAATAAAAAATAATGTTATTCTGAAATAAACATCGTGTCTTGGAAGCCTTCCACTTCCCTTTCTGATAGTCACCCAATTTGGTAGCCTTTTCTTTTGTTTGTTTACTACTCTATAGATTAAAACTCTGAAAGTGTTTGGAAGGTATGAGACACTTTATACATTTTATAATATATTATCACATTAATTTTAATTAATAAATAAGACACATAATTTTTTAATATCTGTATACATCCTGTTTTCATTTTAATCTCTTGTTTCCCTGATGCTGTCATACTAAGTGTCCTAGAAGAGAATGAAAATGCCATCTTTGTTATTTTTAAAACCATTGAAAGTTATTAAATTTATTGAGTTGAATTCATATATAAGCAATGACAGTTCTAAGGCACTATCTGAAGTATAAGTTCTAGCGAACTAATATATAGTTCTAATGAATTAATGTGATTACTGAATAATCTGTTTTATTTACTTGACTCCATCTTTATAATTATGGGACTTAAAAGAAATACAGAATTTGTATATATTGCTCAAGCAAGACTTTCAGGGGATCTATATTTTGATAATTTGTCTTTCCTCTAGATATATAATAATGAAGAGTTTACACTAAATCCAATGTGGAATAATCTGGAAATTGTTTATCCTGCCTCTAGATTTTCAAAGTCTAGTAGGAACCAGAAAAAAACAAACTTAATCTTTTCAAATAAACGTAGAGTAGTTAGCAAGATAAGAATTGCTCAGAATTCAAATGAAATCATAATTATGCAATTGTGGTTATAGAAAAGATATTCTCTGATAAGAAATCACCCATTAAAAAAAGATAACCAATAGAAAACTATGGGGAAATTAGGGTTGAGTATTTAGATTCAGAAACACATTTCACATGCCCATTTTTGGATCAGATCTTTAAATTTTGAGGACCAATTTTCTTTTTAGTTCTATATATAATTTAGATAGAAGTCCTTTTTCTGAGTGATTTTTGGTTATTTTTTTAAACCAATTTGTGGGTTGTCCTTTCATGCTGGTGGTGATTTCCTCTGACATGCAGAAATTTTTCAATAAGATGAGATCCCAAAGCGGGGCTGGAGGTCCAATGCCCAGGCCTGCCATGTCAGCCCCACCCCTGGGGCTCACTGAGACAGTGACTGAGACTGGGTGTGGTGGCGTGCACCTGTAATCCCAGCTCTTGGGAGGCTTTAAACAGGTGGATCACTATGAGTCTGATCTAGTAGTGAGACCCTGAACACCTTGTAGACCCTTCTCTAAAAAAAATACCAAAAAAAGAGAGAGAGAGAGATGAGATCCTAGTTGTTGATTCTCTGCAGTATTTCCTGTGAAGTTTCTTTTTTTGTTCATGAACTCTCTGCTTACTCCTATGTCTTTAAAATTTCCACTTATTTTCTCTTCTAGGAGATTGAGTATTTCTGTTTTAATGTTTATATCTTTAATTCATTTTAATTTTAGTTTAGCGCATTGTAATAGACCTGAGTCAAGTCTTACTTTTCAGCATGTGGAGAGCCAATTTTTCCAGCAGGATTTGTTAAAGAGGCTATCTTTCTTCGGTGAGCATGTTTGGCACCTTTATTAAAGATATGATTGCTGAGTGTGTTTGGAGTTGTACTTGCATCTTCTAATTTGTTCCTTTGATCCTAAGGTCTGGTTTTTGTTTTTGTTTTTGTTTTTGTTTTTTTGCCAGTTCCATGCTGATTTTATTATAGTAGTTTTGTAGTATAATTTTAAGTCAGTAATTGTAATGTCTCCTGTCTTGCCTTTGTTGCCCAAGACTACCTTTGCTATTCTAGATCTTTTCTTGTTCCAAATAGATTTAAAGAATGTTTTCTCTAGATCTGTGAGGTACATTCATGGCATTTTGATGTGGATTGTGTAAGATCTGTATAACAATATTGGGAATATGGCCATTTTTAGTATCAGTTCTTCCTATACAGGAGCAAGGAACATCTTTCCATTGTTTGAAATCCTTTTGCATTTGTTTTCTTAGAGGGTTGTAATTTTCATTGTATAGAATTTTTACTTTGTTTGTTAGATTAATTCCTAAGTATTTCAATTTTTTTTGGATGCTATTGTGAAGGGTGTTGTTTCTCTAATTTCTTTCTCAGTGAGTTTTGTTATCTGTGTAGAGGAATTTTATTGATTTCTGGGTGTTGACTTTGTACCCTGCTATGCTACTATATTTGTTTATTAATTCTAGGAGCTTCTTGGTGGAGTTTTTTGGGTCTTTCAAGTAGAGTATCATGTCATCGGCAAATAATGATAGTTTAATTTATTCATTGCCTATTCATATTCCTTTTATTTCTGTCTCTTGTCTAATGGCTCTAGCTAATGATTTCAGAACTGTATTGAATAAGAGTGGTGACAGAGGACATCCTTGTCTTGTACCTGATTCAAGAGTAAAAGCTTTCAGTTTTTCTTCATTTAGAGTTATATTGGCTGCTGTTTTGTCATAGACGGCTTTTATCAAGTTGAGTTATAAGCCATCTATTCCAATTTCCTGTAGGACTTTGTTCATGAATGAGTATTTGACTTTGTCAAAAGCATTTTCTGCGTTGATTGAGATGATCATGTAGCTTTTGCTTTTGGCTCTGTTGATATAGTGTATCACATTTATGTATTTGAATATGTTGAACCATCCTTATATTCCTGGATGCCATCACATTTTCATAATTTTGACTCCCTATTCCTGGTAGGTCCTTCCATTTATTTGTATCATGTTTAATTTCTCTCAGTAATATTTTGTAGATTTCACTGAAGAGGACTTCATTTCTTTTATAGTTAGAGTTTGTGATTTGATGGTCTTGAGTGTTGTTTTAAATAGTATCTTTATTTGGATAGATATTAAGTTATAAAATATCTATAAAAGGAAAAATTTAATAAATGTAGAACTTTATGAATTTTTACAAATCTATTGCACTTATAAAACATGGAAGGTGATTAGGAATAAGTACTTAAACAATACTCCAGCAGCCTTCATCAATCTCCATTCCTGTTATTACCGTCTTACAGAGAACAAAACAAACTTTATCTTTTCTGCTTAAAATTTTCTTGCAGACTCATACAGTGTGTATCCTTCTGTGTTTGTCTTCTTTCTCTAAGATCGACTTACAAAACATTTTCATGATGTTGTTTACAGTTATACTTTGTTCAATCTCTTTGAAGTGTAGTATTTTGTTACATGAATATGTCCTAATTTTTTATTCAAATAGCAAGTAAGAATATTTTAATTCTAAGTCATTTCTAGCCACTATGAATAATATTGTTTTAGACATTTATATTTTTTGTGTTTCAAAATTATATTTTTGTTTTTCAGACTAGTGCTAAGCATTGTAACTTTGGTGTTTATGTATTTTGGAATCTCCCTGCCTTCCTTTCATCTGTTCTTTCTTTATTCCTTTCTTCTTTGCTTCCATTCTCTTTTTTTCCTCTTCTCTCCTTCTCTTTTTCCCTTTCCGTCTCCCTCTCTTTCTGCCTCTCTCACTTCTCCAAGATGTATGACTCTAGAAACCTATAATTTGTTTAATCTGATTTCAGAGATTGAGATGACTCAAAACTGGACTTCAATGTGTACAAAGGGACAATGCTTTCTTACTTGACTTTTGCATATGGTATGTTTAACAGTGCCATTCACACACTAATGGATCCAGTTCATCAGTTTTCAGTTATATTTTTTGTTTTTTTTTTAACCATAAATAACATGCCTACCATCTTTAGCCTAGTTGATGCCAACAAGTTAACTATAATTTAAATTGGTATACTTTTTATTACTTAGGGTTTACTAGATGAACAGATTTAATATTGCAAATATAAAAATAACACTATATAATGTACTACCTAATATATAAATATACTGTCTATGCATATATACATTATCAGTTTCAAAGGTCTGAACCTCACTGCAGAGCCCCATGAAAGTTCACTTCAGGAGACTGAAAAGTCTGTGCCAGAAGCCTGCAGACTGATCCCCAAAGGCAATTCCCAAGACTGGAGCTCTTGCAAAAAAGCAGATGTGAGACTTCCTTTTTCTTTCCCTCTTTACTCCATCAGGGCTACAAGCTTATTGGTTGCTGACACTAACATCCCGGGTGGGTCTTCTGTCTTCAGTAAGTCAATCATTGCCACATACCCAGAACATACTAACCTAGTTTTCTAGGTGTTTATTGTTCAAGTTGACACCACAGTTCACTGTTGCATGTGCTATGACAGTGGTGAGGATCTTCAGTGAGAGCAAGGGATGCTGACTCATTGTGCTCCTTACGGGATTGCCTGCCATGCATCATGCCCAGTGTAGTAGGCACAAAGAAAGAATGGAGGAGGGAGGCAGGAAAGAAAGTGCGCATATCTACTCATAAATCCTTACAGCATCTGACCTAACATTTATAGTTGGAAAAGAAAAAGCAAGTAAAGACAACTCATGAATTACATGTCTTTATTTTTGACAAAGCATTTAATCTAAATGATTTTGATTTTTAGCAATAAAGTAATCTTTCCCCCCACCCCCATAAATATTATTGTGGCAGGAACAATTTGGTTTGTTTGTCTAGTTAAAGAAATAAATTGCTAACTTATATAGCAACATAATTCAGAACACAATTTTCTTTCCATATTTTGAGCCATAGAATTCCAGAATACTTAGTGAGTCTTTTACATCAATACTGGAGCTAACTAAGAGGCCCAGTAGTCTCCCCCTTCTCCATTTCCTTCCCCAATCACTCCACGCTGGCCTTACACAAACACACATCTACTCGTGTACATCCTATCATTATTTTCTCTGGAAATTACATGGCTTTCTATCAGGGTGAGGGTGTAAAACAGGCTTCTAACATTCCTGGAGAGTATTAAACTCTGCCATCTGCACATCTGGTATGAGAGATGCCTGTCTTGCTCTTTAATCAAAAATACATATATACAGGCTTTGGGCACTTGTCAAAGAGTTACTCCACACACTGCCTGCAAAATAACCATGGCTTGTCAAAACACTACTTTTATATGAGGTGACTTAAAAAGAGAGCCTAACTACCAGCTCTTACATTTTCTCCAAGCTCTGACCTATGTTAAGAAATGTACTAGAATCAGGAAACAGACATCACTGAAAAAGGCTATCCATCTTGCTGAAGTTAAAATGGGTATTTGATGTAGAACTTTAAAAATTTATAATAACAGAATTCATCTTTATATTAAAAAATGTGAAGAATTGTGTTCTTATTGTCAGACAGATAAATAAAATATAATGATTTTTGAAATATATTCATCCTAACAAGTGTAAGCTAAAAAAGTAAAAGCAACATAATATCCTTTACCTGGTCTTATTATGCTTTGTTTAATGAATGACTAAATTTATATTATTTAATTTCATATTTCCATTTGTTTGACGGGGACTCAGAGAACAATTTTGTATCAAATTTCCATTTACTATAAATTTAAAAAGGGAAAATTGACAACAAAAATGAGAAATAGTCTACACTGAGTGCTGCAGGAGAGACAGACACAAATGTTTTAGTTCAGACCTCATGTTTTTTATTTTTGTTTCTATTAGTATATGTTTGTACTATGTAATAAATGAATTCATTCTGGAAAGTGAGTATATCTTAATTCCTTTCAATTTTACCTTATTCCACTTGCTTCAGCTCACACATTAGTCAGGGCTGCAGTCAGGCATTCTTGTCACTGTAAGAGGAAGAGCCAGAGGAAGAAGGTCGGGTAGGAGCATCGCACTGATAGCTCCTAAAAACAGAATACCTGGAAAGCATTCAGATCTGGGACTCCAGAGAATGGATAAGGATTAACTTTTGGTTTGGTTTTCATTCACCTTTGGGGAGGAACACAAATTATTTCAAGAAAAACGAAAGTAAATGAAGTCTGTAGGAATTACTGAACGTCCTAATTTGGCTATCGTTTAAAATGTGTTTTATGGGAAAATGTGAAGTTAAAAAACAAAGTAGTTTCTCTCTGCAGGTCCTTTCCCAGCCCCGTGTCTTCCAGTCTTTGCTAATGTAGTGACAGATATGATAAAAACTTCACTTATGGATCCAAGCTACTAATGTATTTTTAATTTTTCCAAAAAGATTTATTTTGTGTGTATGTAATTTTTAAAATTTAGGGTTACAATTAGGGTTGGGGTTAGGATTAGGGTTAGGGTTTTTCTACAATTTTAAATAATGTTAGTTTTTCAAACTGATTTTTTTATTAGTAAGAAATGAACAATACTAGATATGAATGTTAGTAATGAGAAGAAAATCTAACACCTATTTAAAGTACATCATTCAAAACATCAATGTGATGTATAAGAAGAAGTGACTACAGTGTCAATTTGTTTGGAATATCAGAAGGCAATATGCAATATGTTTGTACATATTTCATTTAATCAATATGGAATGGTAGCCAATAGGTATTTTAATCTCATTTCTATACAGGATATCCTAAAGCTCAGAAAAATTAAAGAGCTTTCCCAGTGACTCATACCATAATTGTTCAAATTTGTATTGGAACTCAGAAATCTGAATTTAAAGGTAATTTTTTTCTGATTGCTATAATCAATATAACAAAATGATCAATTCATCCCACTCTTAACATTTCAGTAGATTATTGTGATGCAAACTTGTACTTTCACATAAATATAACTTCATATATATGTATATGCAGAGAGGAAATTTTAGAACTAGATGCTAGATTTAACTTTGAGTCATAAAAATGTTTAATATGGATGAAATTTTTCAACAGAATTAATTGGTGCAGAACAGAATCTTGGATGATTGTTGCATTTTTTTATCTGAATGTTTGAAAATTTTTTGAGACAATTTGAGAACAAAATAAATGCAATTTATTTTGTATTTCAATCATTTTGTAGCTGCTTTTTGCAGATGTTGATTGATAACAGTTATCCTGAAAATAGACAGACAGCTATTGTTCTTGACTGAGATTATGCAGCACTTAAATATTCCAAATCTTAGAGAAACATACCTGTGAGTCCCAAGGAATCTAAAATTCTTTAGACTTCAGAGGAAAAATGTTTAATTATAGACCACCATTGTGTTCATGAAAGGAAAGTAACTTCATTGAAACTACTTCTTCCCAAAGCTCCTACTTATAAATTGTGCAAAGTGTTAGTTTCACTCTCATGTTTTGCTTATTTTTCTCACTGCTGACACATAGTACCTGAAACCCATAAGTTAAAGGAGGGAAGGTTTAGTTAGCTCACAGTTTTCAGAGGTCTCAGTCTACAGCCAACTGGTTCTAAGGCTGGGTGGCATAGAAGGGGCTGGAGCATCAGGAAGAAAACATAGTGCATTGCATGACAGGGAGGCAATAGCAAGCAGCAGCAACAAGCAATGCAGCAGCCCTCTTCTTTTTCTTGTCTTCTATTCAGGTTACCCACACTTAGATGGGTGGTAGTCACACCCGGGGGAGGGGGCAGCCTTAAAGCCAACATCACACCCTTAACACCAGCATCACATACTTAATTCCAGCAACACACACCTTAGATCCAGCCAACTTCAAAGAACTGTTCTTATGACCACATGTCTTAGGGGGACATCTAGGTAGAAACCACAGCATTTTGCCCCCAAAGACTTGTGCACATTCCTTTATGCAAAAACCACTTAGTCCATCTCTAAGAGTTGTCAAAGTCCTAACAATGTCAACATTTCTGAAAAGTTGAGATCTGAAGTGTCTTCTGAAATTAAAGACAAACTATTATGAGCCTCTTTACAAACGAAAAGGAAGTTAAATTCTTCCAATATACAATGGCACAAGAGAGATATTTCCATTTAAGAGGTACAAAGTAGAAAGAAGGGGATAAAAAGGCATAGGAACAAAAAAAGATGAAAAATCCAGCATGGCAAACTTTAGATCTCATAGTTCTATGTCCAATATCCCTAACAACCTGTGGTAAATTGTGAACTCCAGAGGACTTGGGTGACCCTGCTTCTAGGGCATTTCTTGTGCTTGTAGGTCTCATGGCTTTTAACTTGAGCCACTTGGCCACTCCTTGTGGCTTAAATCAGAGGATTCCCTTCCTTGGCTTCTCAAATATTCTGGTGTCTCCAGTGAAACTTAGGCTTCACACACTGTCTTATCAGGGGCGCACTGCCTGACCTCTCACTTCTACTTCTGAAATCTAGGTGAAGGCCTTCTTAACTCTGTAAATCCTGCATTCTGCCTGCACCTACAATCAGCACTATATGGTTGATGCTAAAGTCTACCTCCAAGTGGAGAAGTAATAGCCAGGTTTTCATCTCTCCTGGCTATAGTGTTTGAGTGAGTGGGTTGCTTAGAACTAGGAACCAAATCCTGAGAAAAGCTTTGCTAAGGTAATGTCATTCTGGAACATGTTACTCTGGGTCTTTCTTTTCAAGGAAAAGCCTTTCATCTTTGAAAATTTGAGACTGAAAAGGCTGGAGTCTTGCTGGTTCTTGTAATGTACTCAGGATGTCCTTTCTGGTTTTCTGTTCCTTTTCAGGAAAAAAAATTCTCCTCTTCTTCATTTACTGGACCTTCTTTTCTGGCCAGACTCACGACATTTGAAGTCATTCTACTAATCTCTTTGATTTGTGATTCTCCACTAAATCTGGTTAAAAACCCTCAAGAGCAGTCATGCCACTGTATCAATTTTAGGCTGCCTTAAAATTAATCTTATGCAAGAGCAGTTTATCTTCTCCCTTTAGTCTCAGTCTCAGAAAAAAATCTCTGGACCATAGTAAAGTGCAGACAAATGTTCTGCCAAAGCCTAACACATACAGGATTTGGAGTCCAACAGCCAACACAGACTTTCTTTACAGCAAAAGCCTACCAAGCCTGGTATTTACCAGCAACATTTCTATCAGTATTCTAAACTCTGACCAGAATCTCCCACCAAGTACACCATACAGCCTTTAGGGAAGCTTCTTCAGCCAGAATCTCCAAGTCTTTCACGGTTCATCCCACAAGCCAGTTCCAAAGACTCCTGAACCACATGATCAGGTATAGTGATGACCCCAACTATGACCCCACTCTTGATACCAAAGTATATATCAGTTGGTGCTCCCTAGAGAAACAGATTTAATGCAAAATATGAAAATATGTAAGGATTTACAAAATTAGCTTATGATGGCTTCCCAGAGTCAGTTGTGGTAGAGTGTAAGGGTTCTGTTTGCAAGCTGAAGACCTGAAGGGTCCATTCAAAAGCCTGGAGATCACGATGGTCTCCCATGTGAGTCTCTATCATGACACCGAAGGACCTGTGATAGAAGCCTGAAGAGTCTGTGCTTTAAGGCTGGAGACTGCCCTGGAACCCAGAGGAAACATCCAAGGTAAAAGTGAAGCATGAGCCCCTCCAAAGAGTCAAGCACAGCCTTCCTTCTTCATTTCTCTTTTATACCATTTGGGCAGCAATCCTCCCTAGCTGGTCTTCCACACCAGCGCTATGCTGATTCAGTTTAGTTGGGTGTTTCTTACTCAAGTTCACAAAATCAGTTAACTATGACGATTATCTAAGTATTCTAATCAGTTAACTACATTTTGTGATTAAAATGCTCGGTTTCCTATTCTCTGTGTTTATTGTTCATAAATGATTCAGAGTAGAATGAAGTAAAATTTATGCTATAAAAGATGGCGGGAAGTAGAAACCCTGACCTCCTTCATCACCAAACAGAGAAACCATTTTCAGTAGCTCCTAATCTCTATGGAATAGTGCTCTCTCCCATGTAACTTGGCATTCTCCACATTCTTTCTCTATCTGAACCTTCCCACAGTGTCCACCTTAGGATTTTTTCATGAACCCAGCCCAAGAACTAAATTTAAATACTTCACATTTTCCCAAACAACCTTGTATTCTCTGGGCATCTAATGATAAACAAGACAGACCTGTCTTCACTCCAGTGAGTTTTCTAGTCATATACAAATATCTTGCTAATTGTGAATATATATTACATTTAACCTCTGAATATAAATGAGAATTTAAATATGAATAAAGGGGAAATGAATGTCACTCTAGTGTAATAATAATCTTGTCACCAAACCTTGCTAATGAGCAGAATTTTGAGTTCTGCTCTTCATCTTCTGTAATTCTATCTGTAATTCTCCTCAAATAACTTGGTCCAAAACTTCTCATTGGATTCATTGATTGTTATAGTTGTTATCACAGGGTCTTGCCATATTCTTTTCTTGTGCCCTAATTGACTTCTCAAAAGCTGGTAATCACTTATATGCTACAGCAGCACTGTATTGCTCCAAATCCTCTGTGCTCCACATCAAGGTTGTCCTTACTTTTCTGTAAATTTGCACACCTAGGTTTAAAAATATGTGGCTTGCGCACACCTATGTCATGGAATTCCTCGTAAATGCCAGTTTCTTCTGCTTCTGGTTGCAGCTCTTTTCCCCAACAGCTGAAGTGATGAGCTTTTGATAATAAATCAAATAGATCTCTTCTCAAGAGGCAGGTATTTCTGATTTACTTTGCACAATAGGAAAGAGGCTTTATCCTTAAAGATTCGTGCTTTGTTCATGAGCAATATGTTCGTTCTTTAATGTGTTCATGTGTAAGGAAAATTATTTCGGTTTTCTAAAATAATGTGAGCATCATTTAGAGACTAAAAGCTGAAGGACTTACCCAGGCCAACTTACTGGTTTGTTGTTGTTGTTGTTTTTCAGCCATAGGCTCAGTCTTGGGGAGGTATCTCTGAGATAGATTTCAGGCTTCTCTTCCCAGCTCTGCTTCCTATAAAGTTTCCATAATACTATGTGATCCCCTTCAGCATCTTTGAGTGCCTTCAGATTCAGTTCCTAAAACTACATGGTACAAAGTACCATGAAGTCATTTCAATGCCCAAAGAAGCCCTAACTGTAGCAAAGCTGAGAGGAGGCTGTAGCTGACTCTGTTAGTTTAGTTTTTTGCACACATAGTTTTTCATCCTTTCTAATTTTAGAATTGTTAGAGGAAAGAATCAGAATTCTCTGACCACTGCAAATCTTAGGATTCCTTGTATAATCTTGAAAAACGATTGCTGAGTTAATTCATTTTGGTCATACCTACCTACTAAATTTAACTTATCCAAATTAGTATTACCACATGCATGTCATATCTGATCTAAAATCACTTCGGAAGGATCATGAACTCAAAAATAATCCCAAATATGAGTTGACTGTTCTTGTTTTATAATGACATGGACTTCTTTTCTCTTTATTCAGACGTTAGATATTGTACAGGCACTGCTGTCAAAGCCACTGTTGAAAGCACCTGTGTTATGTCACAAGCCCATCTTATAGAAAAAAAATCCTCTTAGGGTACTTGCCTTCATATTGTATCAACAATGATTAAACTGCCAGTTCTTGGAGCTATTTCTGAGCTCTTTTGAAAGGAATACAACAGAAATATAATAGTGACCAGTTCATTGTACAATGCGGGAATTCATTTTTGGAAGAAATACGGGCAACAGTCAGAAAAAGGAAGACATGTATTTCAGGCCAGTCCACATGGAAAATTACACTCATTCCTTAGTAGGGTATACAGATTCAGTTTTATTAGTGAGTGCTTTTGCTGAGTGCAGGAAGCCCTAAGCTAACAAAACTTTCTGGTTATAGATGGAACTGTTGAGACCATAGAAGCATCTAGCGCTGATTTAAATGTGGGTGGAATTGAACAGTGCCCCTTACGTAATTCTGTCTCAAGGAGGGTTAGGTTTTACAACGTAGTACGTTCACAGTTTTTGACCTTAAATCTTCTTCATTTTGCTGGTAGGTGAACCCCAGGCCCTGATTCATTAATAAAGGCCAGAAAAAGATCATTTAGAAAGAGACTGAAGAAGTGGTGGCATGAAATTATTCCAAAACATCAGGAAACAAGTTAGGTAAGTTGTAATCCAGAGTGATTGCATTGTAAAGAAATCCAAGAGGAAGGCAAATACTGAGTTCTAGTTGTGGCCTATCTCTAGCTAGTTCTCAGGATTGTTGAAGTCTCTAAGTCACTGCTAAAATAAATTCTTCCTTTTCCCTTACTGGTCACAACAGGCGAAAGCTGGGTATCTCAAAGATCCTGTGAGCTAGAGCATGCTTGTTCCACATACTTGTGTGAGATTCAGCCAATGCAACGAGATGCTCATGAAGCCTCTTACTTGCATTCTCAAGGTCCAGCACTCTGCATAAGGCTAAGCCAGGTTAGATTGTACTTGTAAACGTTAACAAATAATAATTGTTATCTTCGTGTAGAATCACCAAGTTTTTACTATTTTTCTTCTTTGTAACTTATTAAAAACATACAGAGAGAGCATACTGGTGCCACTTCAAAAAAATAGCTGTTGAAATGAGTCATAATTCTGAGTGGATGAAATTTGCATTGGTGTTCACATGGACAAACAAGTATTGCATTAGAAATATTGATTAGGCTTGCACTTTATGAAGTATTTAGTAGAGTGTTATATAAAAATAATGTTCTTTTATATCATAAAGTCTGGAGTGATCCCTCTTCCCACAGAAGAGACCCTAGATATCAACCCATTTGAATATTCCTTCAATAAAATTAAAAATCAAACATCTGGATAATTTAAAACATCTTCTTGGGATTATTTAAATTGGAGTCACTGAACAAAAATTTGAAGTTTTGATACTGCCTTACAGAATCAGCAGGATCTGAGGAGCAAGGGACTTAAACTTTATCAGTCCCCTTTCCCATCCTGCATCAGGCTCGAAGCCTGCCAACTGGGGAATGAGACTTCCGAAACTGTGAGCCAAAATGAGTCCTTCTTCCTTTAAGTTGTGCCTCTTATTGACAGATAAGCAACTAAAAGATTTTTAAAGAATGAGATGATTGAACTTTTGATTTATTAAAATTTTTTCTAGAGAACTTTTAGTACAGCAATAACATTTTTAAAAGAATTGTGTAAGTCTCAAAGGACTTACAATGAACAGAGTCAATGAGCTGAGTCAAAGGAGTAGAACTTGCAGTCAATTTATGAAATCACAACAACTGAGTGTGGTGGCATACGTCGGGAACCACAGCACTGGGGAGGCTCTGGCTGGAGCAGTGCCATGAGAGTAGGGCCAGCCTGCGCTGCATAATGAGTTCAAGGCCAGGTTTAACTACATAGTGAAACACTGTCTCAAGAAAACAAAAACTAAAAATTCAGGGGATCCCAACAGCAAAATATATCCTTGGTGAACACAAATCAGGAGATTAAATTTTGACACTAGCTTCTTTATTTTACACATAGGTGATTCCATAGTCCTTTTCTTCAATACTACTTAGTCACTTCATGCTCAAAGATAATAATCTCATAGTTCATGTTCTACAAATCACAGCAAATTAAAAATAGAAAATGTGAAAGATTAAGGTCGTAGTCTGGGAAGGGTGTTATCAATGTATAGAAGCAATAGTAACTGGGGTAACTCCTGCTGAGAAGGAGCAGAGTAGATAGCACCTTGTGCAGCAAACAGACTCCATCAGGAGGACAATCTGGAGTGGCAAGATGAAAGGGAGCAGAAAATTGTAGAAAAGTAAATGTGAGATCTTAAGTAGCGTAATTTTCTGAGCTCATTTAGCTTGAGGTCATGCTGCCCTGTGCACAATAAAAATTCCATGACTACAGTACACAACTTTGTAATATATAATGTTTTAAATAATAACCTTGGTGGTAAAGCAAATACTCAGTAAACTCTCTTAAAAGGCAGAAAATAAATGTAGGTATATTATAGCTCTCTCTGAAGGATCTCCTCCTGAATAAGGACTGTCTCTAGTGATAAAGGTTCAAGGATATTTAATTTTATCAGAGAAGCACTTGAGGGGTCCTATCATATAAATTCACTAGCAGTAATGACATATAAAGGAGGTCAAAGCAAAGAACTATGCCACCAGATACAGCACATTGACCCAATAAGAAACATTCACCTTTAAAATAAAGTAAAAACCTTGAGAGCAGAATGATAGTCATTACCTTAGCAAGCATTTGGACTAAAAATAATTTCAGAAAGACACACAACAAGGATTGAAGCTCCTCCCACAAAAGTAAAAAATTCTTTATGTTAGCAATATGTTACTAGATAGATGGAAATATAGATTACATTCCAAAATAGCATAGAACCAATAAGGTATATAAGCATCGACAGAAAATAAAATGATCTCCATGGAAAAAAAAGGCAAGTGTTTTTGCTACTCTCTAATTAACAATTTCATGCTCTTTATTTAGAAGAATTGATTCTTTAAAGATGTGGATCATCCTTGGATTTTTAATAAATTCAATTCTATCCAAATTAGTAATCTAAGTTTTTCTCTTTGAGAAATCTGATATTAAAATATAAGGCCATGTTTCAAGAAAATCTGTATGTAGCCTTGGTCCTACAGTAGGCAAATCGACTTTCTTAGCAGGATTGTGTTATAAAAAGTACTTAAGATGGATAAGTTATGAAGAACACATATTTATTTTTCGCAGTTCTAGCAGCTGGGAGTCAAAGACCTCAGTACTAGTAGATGCAATACCAGGTGAGAACCAGGCCTTCACTCCTAAGATGGTCCCATGCTGCTGAGCTTTTGGGAGGGAAGAGACCGCAGAAGGGCTGGGCAGCAAGGAAGGATCAAACTCCTGCACCAAATCCTTTTATAGTGACGTTAATCTGTTCATGAGGCTGGGCCTTGAGATCACAATGTCCTCTCAGGATGTCCAACTTCACCATTTTTGCCTTGGATATTAAACTGCAGCATGAATTCTGGAGGAGACAATACCTTCTCCCTGAGGACAAAATGATTGAAAAATCTAAGAAATCTCAATCAGAGTCATATAATTAGAAAGCAATCGATCAATTGTTTAGTAAATTGGTAAACGTTTTTTCACATGTACGGGCAAAAATAAAATTAGATTCTTATCTAGACTACACAAAAAGTTCCAGGAGCATGGAAAACCTAATGTGAAAATCAGGACTGTTATATTAATTAAAGAAAATGTAGGATAGTGTATTTACAATTTAGTGACTAATGAGTACTGCTTAGAAAAAACCTCAAGAATAGAAGCAGAATCAAATACTCATTTTGACACATCGAAGTATTTTTTTCTGTTCAGTGGCTTGGATAAAATTATGCATGGAGGGCTAGGGAAATACTCTGTAAAGCTAACAAAAAAATAATGCTAAGACATAGAAAAGTTGCTGCAAATAAAATTTGGAAATAAAAGAACTCCAATTTTAAAAACGAACAAAGGAAATAAGCAGTAAATTGTAAAAGAAAGGAAATATATAAAGAGATAATCATGGTCATTATAGATCAAAGATACATAAATTAAAATGATAGTAGATTATCAAAGATACAGGCATTGAAATGACAGTAGTTTGCTACTTTGTGCTTAATATGCTGGCAAAATTTAACAAGCCAAGATAGGGTATGTTGAAATAATAAGCAGTACAAAATTCTAATTATTGAAAACAAAAATAATTACATTCTGCTTATTCAATTTGCATATGCTAGATTGAAGGGTCATTCTAACACATTTTATCTTCTCTTCAGCTTATTTTATTTATTTATTTATTTTTTTTTGGTGGAACCGGGGATCAAATTCAGGCCCTTGCACTTGCCAGGGAAGCACTTATTCCACTGAGCCAACTCCCCAGCCCTCTCTTCAGCTTAAAACTGGTATTTTTTTCAAAAACCTAGAATGTTAGAAGTTTCAGTGCCAAAGAGAGATGATACTTAGGCATCGATTTTTCTTTTCATTCTGCACAAATTCTATGTCTTTTTTTTTAAATGTTCTATATCTTGAAGTAAATTGGTAGGCAAGTAGAACTTTAAGGAATACAAAGTATAAAATAATTTTATTCTCAGAAAGAAGTAAATAAAAACCACCAAAGAACATCAGTGCTAAGCTGGTCGAGTATCAATATAGTATTTTGCTCTGGTTAGGAATCCTCCAGTAGTGATGAGAATATAGGAAGATGCTGATGTAGTCAACCATGTTTGTTCATGGTGTGTAGCTTAAGCAAATCCATACCCCAAACTATAAGAGGTCAATGTTTGTTCATGTAAATTGCAGTATTACTTCAGATGGTCATGAACTGAGTACAACCTGAGCGTCTGTCACAGAAGGTAAATAGAAAATGTCATGGTTACACTAACTGGTGTACCATGCAGCCATCAGATAAAAACATTAGATATTTGCCTCCCAGACTTGAAAAATAATGTCAGGAGTAACACAATTTACCATAAATGGCATATCACATTAGGAAATCCTTCAAAAATCACAATATGTATCTTAACATCATTTTACAAGGTTAAGACTGTGCTTCAAATATATCAACAGAAGGGCTAGGAAAACTTGAATAATGGAGAGTACGATCGTGGACATAAATGAGTAAATTAGAGATGCAAATCAGAGATATTTTGTCACTTTGTATGTACAAAGTGGAAAAAGTGGTTCAATTAATGACCTGCACTTAAAATCCACTGAAACAAAGCAAAACAAAAAATGTAATAGAATTACTTCATCTGAAATTTAAAAAATTCCATCCAAATATCACTGTCTTAAGGTTTATCGTGGTGTTTCAAGACACCTTCTGGTTTTGTGACACTAATACGGGCGCAGCAATCCTCGAGACAATGGAAGGACAGCAGTAAACGTGCTGGCACTCAGTGCGTAGCGTGGAAGTAGGGAAGATCCCCTCGAACCTGGTGGAGGGGAGACTCTGGCAAGGGCTGGCACTAAGGAGAGGGAGAAGGAGGAACGCATTTTGCCCTGTAAGGCTGCGAGTGTTAGCTGTGATGTGTCAGCCTGATGGGAATAAGATGAGGGAAGCGCAGCTCTCAGGGGGTCTGGGGATGACTGACAGGTAGGTCAGCAACTAAGGGTAGGAAACCCACCTGGGCTGTGGGTGGCACCAGCTAATACGCTTGTAGCTTGGGAATTTGCAAAGGAGGGAGGAAAGTGCACCTGCTCTGAAGAGCTCCAGGCTTCCTGAGTGGTCAGGTCCTCTGCGGTGGTATCACCTGCGGACAGGAATGCGCCATTGGGTTTCCAAATTCTGCAGCTTTCCAACAGCAACTGGCTTCAGCGAATCTCCTGTGGCGCTCTAGTCTTTTGACCTCAGCACTGCTTCCTTGTTCGCTCGTGCCCTTTGACTTCATTGTTCTTCGGCTGAGCAGCTACTAGATCTGGCTCTCTGTTTTGTTTTCTTTTTTTTTTTTTTTTTTTGGTGGAGCCGGGGATTGAACTCGGACCCTTGCGCTTGCCGGGGAAGTGCTTATTCTAGTGAGCCATCTCCCTGGCCCCTATCTGGCTCTCTTCAAAACGCAGCTGTTGTAGACGCTCCTGCTCCACCTTGTAGGTTCACCTAATGCAGCCTCTTGGGTAACTGTACAGACTCGCATACATTTTCTGTTAGCTCTGATCCTGTACAGAAAGCTGACCGATGGCAGCGTGGTGTTACCGCTTGGCAAGCACTCTGGCGGCCAGAAAAACAGGCTCAGCAAAGAAGCAGGGGGAGAAAAGAATAGGGCCGGTATGAGAGTTCTGGAAGAGTCCAGGGCCTTCTAGGGCAGTGTGGCTACTCTATCAGAGCATGCTGGAGACACCCAGCAATGATCGCCGAAGCCCGCAGGAGTACAACTGGGAACTCAGTAGAAGGGGATAAAAGTATCTATTAAACCATATCTCTGGACACTTGGGGTTATGAGTATTTAAAATAAAAATGCTGGTGCACAAAGCAATATGCAGCAGGAATCCAGGTAACCTGTATATACATAATATATGTACAATAGATATATAATAGATATCCATTCGTCATGACCACGTATTGCGTATAAATGAAGGATTGATGCATTGAATAAATGTTTCGGTTAATTCATCCTAACCTTTTCACTTGATGTAAACATGTAGCCATCACTGGAGAAGTTTTAGCATCCAGTTTGTTGCAGATTACAATAAGGGCAGAAGGGGTCAATCTTTTCCCGAGTAGATAAATGCACATTGCAAATGGGGTGATTGTCTTCAGATCGGTACTTCAGAAAACAAGAAGGAAAGACAGCATCACACTCCACTGCAGGAGATGATTGATTTAATCATTTTTTTTTATGTTAGAGTAGTAAAAAAAGATCTCAAAATCACACTAAGTTTGAAATCTTCAGTGACAGGAAGCATGTTGCACTCATTAACATTAACATAGAAATATGGAAACAAAGAAAAGAAGCTATTTGGAGAAAAATATTATAATTTTTGTTTTTCAAAATATTCATCAATATAGGAAACTCAGAGCACTCCTCAGGCAGGAAAATAACCGAAAAGTCCTGAGACCTGTGCAAAGGGGAAGGGATTACTGTAACATGATGAGCTGTAGTCTTTATTTATTTAATTTATTTATTTATTTATTTTTACGTATTTGGTACACCACGTGGACTTGTAGTGACCCTCCTGTTTTCACTTCTCCAGTGCTGGGATTACAGGTGCACGCCACCATGCCCAGACTTGGTGGCTGGTTTAGCAAGTCCAGGGATAGGGCCAGCGTGGCATGTGGTACCAGGATTTGAACCCCAATCCCTGCGCTTGTCTAAGCAGGCACTTACTCCACTGAGATATCGCGCTAGCCCTTCCTTCTAGTCTTTAGAAACAGAGATTTTGGTATTAGGAAGTGGAGATAGAGTATCCATTATACCAAATACGTACTTATGTTTTTAACTAAACATGTAAGATAAGCCTCTACAAAATCAGTGTCAGCGATTTTAATACATGCACATGGAATAAAGGAAGGGGGGAGTAGAAGGAGGATATGGAACAGAAGACATTGATTTCATTGTAAGTCAATCATCAGGCATGCTGTGGCGAAGAACTTTGCCTCTCACTATCAGTTTTATGAGCTATGAAATAGAAAGAAGGACTTTATTGTATCCCCTAAGGTTGGTAATTACTAAAATACAGATATCTCTATCTCTATCTCTATCTCTATCTCTATCTCTATCTCTATCTATCTATCTATCTATCTATCTATCTATATATCTTTTTGATTTGATTCTGTTTCCATACAGTATTTCTTCTTTTTAGTGAGCTTCCAGGTCCTAGGACTGCCCACTATATATGCTAGAGACCATTCAGAAAGCCAAATCTTCTATGATATATTATAATTGATGTTGTCTATTATACTGGGTTATATAATTAAACATATATATTATGTCTTCATATGTTTTTGTAACTTTTGTAGAAATTTTCCTTGTCAAAACATATAGAAAGAAGGTATGATTAAGAAAGCTTTCACAACCAATAAAGCCTGAAGCATTCTGTTTCTGGACCCAAATTATTCTCACAAAAAGATCCACAAAATCTCTGTGTGTGTGTGTGTGTGTGTGTGTGTGTGTATAAATTTTTACTCTACATATTAAAATTGTATTTACAATGAAAGTGAATATATTTCAATAAATTTTTGTGTGTCTTTAGAATAGAAGGAGGTATTATATTTTAAAATAAGTATGCTTGCTGAAGTTGTTCTTTTTTTACGTATTTAGTTGTTACAGGGTCTCACTATGCAGCTTGGACTTCTTTTCTTTTTCTGTATTTTAAGGAAGGGTCTACAGTGTGTTCAGGGTCTCACTACTAGATCGGACTCATAGTGATTCTCCTGTTTACAGTCTCCCAAGAGCTGGCATTACAGGTGCATGCCACCATGCCCAGTCTCATGTGCCATCTCAGCATGCCCTGGGGGCAAGGCCAGCATGGCAGGCCCAGGGATTGAACCCTGAACCCTGTGCCTGCTTGTAGGCACTTTAATCTGCTGAGCTATTTGGCTGGCCCTGCAGCTTGGACTTGTGGTGATCCTCTTGCTTTCAGCCTCCCTAGTTCTGGGATTACAGGCATGCATCACTATGCTCAGATTTTGGCCAGCTCAGCCTGCTCTGGGGCCAGCTCAGCCTGCTCTGGCAGCTTGTGGGCCAGGAATTGAACCATGGTCCCTGCACTTGTCTAAGCTTGCCTAAGCAGGTGCTTTAGTCCACTGAGCTATCTCACTGGCCCCTGAAGTTCATATTTTTAATCTTGACTATACACTGGGAAATGTCCTGCATCTCTGAATGAAAGTGAGTAGAATAAGTGGTTTTAACAGACACAAACTTCAGAATTTACTGCACAGCAGCCTGGTATATTGCAGAAGAGCTGACAACAATAATGTTAATAATGATGTCCACTTAATTAAATGTGCTTGAGTTGCTTTACATATTAATCAATTACTTTAAAACCAGGTAAGATATAACTGGAACACTTGACAAATGTAACTTATTATCTCCAACTTACATGAATTTCCTGTTGACACAAGCGGTCTTGCTGGGTCTCCCTCCTCCAGTCTACCTCAATCCTGAGTACACATCTGCGTCACCTGCTCTCTTTCACCTCAGCTAAGTGGCTTGGCCTCGTGCTTGGTGCAGGCTGCACTCTCTTTGTTGGATGGAGGCTGTAAGCACAAGCCGCCACCTTCCTCCCGTGCTTCAGGTACCCTCGCCTCACATCTCAACAAAGTCGCTTCTCCACTACAGTTGTTCCTCACCCTCTGGAATTGCCTGGGTTCTACTTCCTTGATGTTCCTTCCTAGATTTTGCTTTGTGATTATTTATATCTTTCCTATAAAATGGTAAATTCCTAGAGAATAGAAGCAGTATATTATTATATCCCTAATTAAAATGCTTACATGTAGCATGCATATTTATTAAGTGAAGAGTATCCCTTAAATGACAGAGAATCCATGCAATCTTCTACTCACTAGTATATTCATTCTTTTTTTCTTTTTTTTGGTGGAACCAGGGATTGAACTCAGGCTCTTGCACTTGCTAGGTAAGGACTTATTCCACTGAGCCATCTTCTCATTCATTATTTTTGATAAATCCTTATATGTACTAAAAGTAATTAAGTAATATTTATTCTTTTGCTCATCTGGAACCATTGTACAAATATAATAGCAAAAGGAAACTGAAAATCTTTATGTTCAAGGAAACTTTTTAAAATTTAATTTAATTTTATTTTGAAGAGTAAAAACAAGTAGCAGAAACAAAGACAGAAACAGGGTAAAATACAACAATACATATGTAACAGATTTTCAAAACAAGAATAGTCAATTAATAATGGTTGTTTTATTATCTATTTTTATCATCAAATCTGTTCAGATTAACAGATATAGTTATGCAAGAGTAGACAAATAGTTGAATAGTACCTTTGTTTGAAAAAACCTTAATTTTTTCTTTCTTTGTTTTTATTTTTAATTTTTCAAAAAATTTATTTTAACAAGAATACAGTCATGATTGGTAAGACGTTAGAAATGGTACACATTTAGAAGACCAAGATGAGAGGTATTCAAGTGTGGTTTTTGTATTACACATTGCTGTCCTTGATGTCATTTGTCATTGCTTAGATCACAAAGGAAACACTTTAACTCAATGTGTGAAGCACATAAGGACAGAGTGCATTGTTCTCAGTTAAGATTCACTTTCATCCCATCATATTACAGCGAGTCAAGGTATATAAGATGAGGACAGGGTTGTCCAAGTAAGTGTTTCCCCTCATTGTGTGCATGTGACATGCAATTAATCAGTTGATCGATCAGTCATAGGTATGAAGCTCTTGCAATGATTTCCCAAAACAGTTTGCAGTTTAGTGTTTGTGAAACTCAGAAATTTCAGTCTCCATCAGTGCATAAGAATAACTCAATACCTGGCCTTCCTCCTAACATCTGCTACATGGAGCTACTGTGCTTGGTAGATCAGGTCACCTCTATCAAGCTGGCCTGTGGTCCAGATCAGATAAAAAGAAAAAGGAGTGGCAGCAGCACAGAGCTTAAGCATTACATTTAAATGTTCTTGGACAGTATAGAGATAGTTTTTAAAACTAAGAAGTTGTATAAAATGTCATGCATCAGCAAAATCTTTCATCCAAACCCAGTCCCTTATGACTTCAAATCAAAAAAGGGAGGACAATACAGTGAAAAAGGACACACTGCAATTCCAATGTCTGGATTAGTCCTGTTCTCATTGCGGGCAGAAAATAATTTTCACTCATATGTTTATGGAGGAGGAGTTCTTTGGTCCACATTGTCAATCGAAGACTGGCTGGCTCCAGGGTAGAAGCCAGATGGCAGAAAAGTGTGGTCTCATAAAGGTGGCCTACTGTGGCAGCCGGGAAGCAGAGAGGAGTGAAGTTGGGGACAGGAATACAACCTTCCAGGTAACGCCCTTGTAAAGAGACTCCCTCCAGCAAGCTACCTAAGGCCCTAACAACACAGAAAACCCTGAAACCATCATTAGTAAATCCCTTGATGAATATAGAACCTCATGATTCAATCATTTTCCAGACATGTGTGACTTTGGGGGGACAGTTGAAATATAAAATGTAATGGTGTCTCACCGAATTGTTACTTCCCCTTCCCAATCGCTGCATGACTGAGAATATATTTTGACTGTTCTGAGTTTTATGTCTTCATTTGTTAAATAGGGGATATAGAAAAGACTTCACTATGCCATTCTTTTTTAGAAAGGAACTCAATGACACCTGTCATTGTTTGATTGTTAGGTAGTACTAGCCACATTTCCTTGTAGATTACATTTAAACTTCTTATAAAATAACCTTAGCAACACCAGCTCAGAGCGAAACTAAGAAGCGAGTTGTGTAACTAGTAACTATGATTCTGATAATTGTATTTGAGGACTTCTTTAGGAACCTCTATAAAAGTTATATGACTATTTTGCTGTTATTGACCCTAATGAGCTTATGGACCAAATCCTAGCAATGATGGACCAAGAGATGGTTCTCAAGGATCTCTGATCTTGGTCAACAAAGTTGCTTGCTTTGATTTATGTGCCACTGTGCTCCCTGTTCATGAGAATCACCACTGTGATTCTTTTCTTCCCCATAATTTTATTGAGAAACAAATATCAATGAGACAGTTTCAAATCAAATTGGTAGGACAGTTT
>NW_004524580.1:19987901-19998574 GCF_000260255.1 Octodon degus
TCCATATGTTTCTGCATTTATTCTTTATTGCAGATGATATTAATTCAGGGATTTCTTTTTTTATTTCCAATCTGAGTTCCTCTATACCTTTCTGCAGCTGTTTTTTTTATTTCAAAAGCTGTTGATTCATTGCTTTCAGCTGTGTGATTCCCAATCTGTTCTGTGTTAGTGTCCTCTGCACTTGTTTTGGGTGGGGTTGGTTTCTGAGGTTGCATTTTGTTCCTTCTCGTCATTTTGCATAGCACTGTCTTCTGACCTTTGTTTTAGATCTTCGTTGTAGTTATAACCTTAGCACATACTGAAGTTCAGGTGCAGATCTGCAATGTTTAGATTTATCCAGTTGCGACTGGCTTGGGTCTGGCTGCTGTGCTCAGCTCCTTCCTGCTGCTGCCCTTGGGGGTGAACTTGTTGTGCCCCTCTGGCAAGTTTTTCTGCTCCTGGACTAGCTTGGTGGTTTTATCCTCTACACTCTCTGTAGGGATTGCAGCTGCAGGGTTACACCCCAGGCATGTATGCCAGGCCTGAGCTGAGCCTGGAGGGGACAAGGTGGAGTAAGGGGGACAGGCAGCTCTCCCACACACTCACCGGGCCTGGCCTAGGACTGGGTCTAGGGGTTCCCATAACGCAGCACAAATTCCTCCTCATCGGGCCGGGTGAGGAATGTGCTGCGGAGTGGTTGGGGGCGTCCCAAGGGTGTGGAAGAGGGTCTCAACCACACTGCACCTGGGCTGGGACCAGTAGTAGGTCCCGCTGGAGCAGGGTAGCAGGAATCTCTCCCACACACTCACCAGACCTGGGCTAGGACTGGGACTGGGGTTTCCTGGAAAGCAGAAGAAATTCCTACTTGGTGCACGGGGTGGGGGAGGTGCTGCAGAATGGTGGGGGGCATCCCAAGGGGTGGAAGAGGGTCTCACCCATGCTGTGCCTGGGCTCAGACCAGTAATAGGTCCCGCCGGCCTTCATCTATCCTTAAATAATGTTTATTTCTGAAAAAAGAAAATTTCTTTTGGTAGGGCACTAAAGATCTATGACCTGTGTGAGGACCAATACTTTCCTTTTTTTTAAATCAATTATGTATGCATGTGTGTATGTATTTGGCACAAGGTCTTGCTACACAGCTTAAACTCATAGTGATCCTTCTGTCAGCCTCCCCAGCCCTGGGATTACAGGCATGCACTAACGCTCCCAGTTTGCCTGGCATGTGATACTGGGAATCAAACCTGAGTCCTTGCACATACCAAGCAGGTGCTTAGACTGCCGAGCTAGCTCCCCAGCCTAACATTTTCCTTTAAATACATTCATGAGCACCAATTATAGGAGAGATGCTATATTACCAACCTTTGATAATCCCTTCACTGTAAATATATGTTAAGGATGGCTAAATATGTTTTGAAAAGTTGTGATGGGGCTCAACATTAAGATAAACTGATCTGCATCAAGAAAGGAAACCACAGCCAGAGCCTGCGAATGGGGATAGGCAGGGTTTGCATCCAGAAACAAATCATGAGACCTGAGTGCTCATCTCCTGCCCTGGGGTAGGACATTAAAGGTACTGTGTCCTCTGGGAGCTGAAGCCTGCCTTCCTTCAGGAAGCCAGGATCCCCATCTTATGAAGAGGGGCCAAGGTAGACTCCTGCCGATATGAAGGCGATGCATGTGGTGAGACGTGGGGCTCAGGGACAGGAAGCTGTGGTGTCCTTGAGTTGGACCAACCAGTCCACTGGCTTGGTGGCTGTAGCTGTTTTTCCTCATGTCCTTCAGTACAAATATCGCTATTAAATGATAGATTTGGATAGAACTTTTGGAAGGAAACCTTTGCTAGAAAAGTAGAGTGAGCACAAAAGAGAAAAGAACAATGAAACCTAAAAGTGATGTACCTAAGCACTCCAGTGAACAAGTCTGTACAACTAATGTGCAAAATATACGAATTTCCAAAGTCAAACATCAATAACTGTGCCTACGTTTCAATAAAATGTCATTTATAAAAACCAGAGCTGGGCCAGATTAGACTCATAGACCATAATATACCAAACCTGACTTACAAAACTATTACATAAACTCTAGGAAGGAGATGAGGAGGTTCTGAAGGGAGCCTGAGCCACCATATGTTTCATACTTTATTTTCACTTAAAAATTGAAAATATTGCATTAAAAAAAGTTATTTTAAAATCCTTTAACTGTATGGCTAAGATTACCATGAAATAAGCCAAGTCCCAAAAAGCGAATGGGGATAGGCGGGGTTAGCGTCCAGAAACAAATTTTATTTTAAAATAAAATGGAAGCATGTGTCTAGAGGTAAGCAAATTTTAAAAATAGTTAACTGCTAATTCCAAGTGAATTTTATTCGACCATACAATACCGGAAAACTAAGCTTCGAATCTGCTCAAGGTGAAAAATGTAGGGTGTCCAAAGTAAAGGGAAGATTCTCAGACACACAGAATAAATTGGGATCCATTAATTGATGACTACAAAGATCCAGTTGAGAAACTCAGAAGATCTGCAGGGCTTTTGGTAGCCATGGGGACCTGAAAAGGTAAATGCTTGCTATGACCATTAAAAGTGACATATTAATTCGACTGAATTAACACATGACAGAATGATTTGTGCAACACGGTTCTGGGTGTGCCAGGGTGACTCATGCTGTCATAACCTTGGATACTGGATACATGTCCCTGGGCACTCTTTCTATGGGACTGCCTCTTTTGTGTGTCTCCTAGCCAGTTCTCACAGGCATGACATGTAAGTACCTCCGTTCTGTCGTCTCTTCCCTCCACACTCCTGCCTGAGAGCAAGCTGACTGAGGACAGAATCCCTTGACAAATTAAACCTCTCTTTGCTAAAGTTGTGTGTGTTGAATATTGTGTCTCAACAACAGCAAAGCTGACTGACTGGCATTTATAAATCTGATTTCTTAGTTAAGAAAGTGAAAAAATAAAAGTACCCATAAAAAAGTTAAAATTGAAATAGACCAGCCTTCCCAAATATTCATTAAGCTCAGTATTACAGCCTCTTAGTCAATAATGAAGAACTTCCCAGAAATATTTGTTTCTCTGAATAAAGCCATTCTCTGATATTCAAATTATTTCATATTTTGTTCATTATAATGTCTGGTATTCAATAACAAAGATATAGCATAGAAAAAATAAGCCTTGGGCGAAAAGCAAGAGAAAGTTTAAAAGCAGTGGAGTGAGAATACCAATATTACTTTTATATTGTTAAGGAGACTACAAAATAGTGTTAAAATAGATAAGTTACAAATGATGCAGAATGGCACTGAACAAAATACTATAAATTTCACAGTAGTTTTTCTATTGCATAGTATTGTCTTCAAATTTTTTGTCTTCAAATTGTTAATGTGACCAGATATCTGCATGAAAAATTGGAAAAAGAAAGGAACAGATAAAAAATGAGGAAGTCAAAAAGGAAAAAGAATTGAAAAAAGGATACAAAACGAACCAAGCTCCCAGTGCTCCTTCCATAGATCCTCAGAAATCCAGAGCTTCGTTGTGCTAAGCATCCTGCTGATACATGTGGCTGTGCCTTTCTCCGCCACTGCCTCTCCTGCTCTTCTCAAGTCAGTAATTCCTTCTGAGCAGGTTTATTCCCTTTTCCCAGTATCGACTGTGCCCTTCAGATTTTATTTCCTCTTTCAGGTTCTGACCCTAGGAGAATATTGTGATGTTTGCGCCAGTGGGTTCAATTTATTTCACTTAAGCGTGTGGTCTCCAGTTGCATCTATCTACTGACAAAAGTCTCAAATTTATCCTTTTTATAGCTGAATAATATTCCATTGTGTGAAAATACCACATCTTCCTTATCCATTCCTCAGTCTAACATTGGTTTTATTTAATAAATATTTTAAAATTGTATATATATATATATATATATATATAATATTCTACATATTCTACATATTGTATTGTATTATTCTATTGATTATCTTTTAAGTATCTGGCTTAAACATCATCATAGAAATGCATCTGTAGTTCTGCACTGTTAAATAGTTAAAGATTTATTTCTGAACAGTTTGCCATACTCAATCCCATAAAAAACAGAAATTTTCCACTTATATTTTCTGGTGCTGATCTCATGATAAATTGCAGCTTATTGACTTATTCCTTTGCCCACTGAATTTAAAATTCTCTAATTTTTTCTCAATATATTTTTAATTACAGGTATCTGTGATACTGCTTTTTTGGGGGGTCAGGGAAACAGTACAGTGGAACAAGAGCCAGCCAGGTAAGCACAAGGTCCTGAGTTCAATTCCCAGTATCCTCCCAAAAGTGATACTCTGTTAACTATTTAGAACTTTGTAGTATATAAAATGACACCAGGCAGTATACAGATTAAGAGATATGGAATTAGCAATGACTAACACCCTCAATACGTCCTTGCACAGAATTTCTATAAGGGAGCATAACTGTTAATATGAAATAAATTATAACTTCAATAGAGAAGGGTTATATAGATCATACTCCTGCAGATTAATGCTGCTTTTTTTTTCTGAAGGAACATTTGTAATATCATGCAGCTGACTGAAAGTTAAATGGGGGCTAAGCAAATGAAAAAGAAAGTGGGACATTCACTTATTAATGTTTATTATTCTCTGATAAAAAATGAGGACCATCTAGGCTGTTTCCCCAGGATTTACTGAACTACTTCTTTAAAACAATGACCCATTCCCTTAAAACCTACTTAAAAGACTAAAAAAACCTCATGGTTAAAAATGTTTTCTTTGTCTCACATAATTCCATCCAGCTGCAATTTAAGCTTCTTTTAGTCTGTTCTTTTCTTGTTTTAATTAGTGTTCACAAAGGATATTCTTACCATAGATTTCCAAGACACTAAACTTCCAGTCGAGAAAGCTCCCAAGATGGAATGAGAAGAAACTCTGAAATAATGATGAGAAGGACAAAATCATATTTGCATTACATGATTTTAAGCAAAAAGAGAACAAATGGTCATAAACATCTGCTAGGAAGAATCAAAACATTCTTTATGAAGCTGTAGAGAATGTCTTCTATTTTTAAAATATCTTTCTCCCTGATAACACAGCAAAAAAAAAAACAAAAACAAAAACAAACAAACAAAAAAAACCCTCACATACACACTTTAGACAACATGTTAAAAATGTGAAACCTCTACAGAGAATCTATGATGTGTCCATTTATAAAAACTCTGAACACGGCAATATTTGAACTCTATAACTTGCCAGAGAAGGAGGTACCAGTGTGATGTCTTCAATATTTTAAAAACAATTTGTAAATTTGGTATTTTACTTTCCAAACTTAGGTGGTAATTGGCAACTAGTGAAGTCTTTAAAACCTAAGAACTAGTTTTTTTGTTCTTGTTTTTGGACTTTCTTTTGGTCAGAACTGGGGGTTGAACTCAGGCCCTTGTGCTTGCCTATTCTACTGAGCCATCTCTCCTGCCCCAAGAACTAGTTTGAAAGAGCAGAAATTTAAGTTTTGAATATAAAAATGGAATAAATTAGATGTTGGCAAGGACATAGATTTTTTTTGCTCTTTTGACAAATAGTTGAGTAAGTGTAATTTCTAAAGAACAAATATTTTTTGCAATTTTAAACTATAGGATACTAAATATACGTTCTCCTAAATAAAGCTTAAATAATGCCCTCTTTACCACCCAAAAATTCTCATGCAAAATATATTGATGATGTCCAAGATGTTTGCAGTTGCATTTTTAGTCTTATCTTTGCAGTGGCTCTGGAAAATAGGAATCCTCTTATCCACTTAAATTATGAAAAATTGCACAATTTCAGAAATTAAGTAACTTGACCATAGTCAAAAAGACAATGAGTTACTATCCAGAATTCAAATACTGATGAATGTGTCTTTTTTCTGCTCTATACGAGCAAATACACTTGGATTAAATTAGGTTTCCAGAAATATAGACTCCATAACATTATGCAAACATATTTAAATGTAATTATACTGTAAGTGACAATGTGAGATTTGTTCCTTGCAATATTTATCATGACGGGTTCTGTTTTGCAGTGAATGACAGTATTTTCACTGTTAATATTCCAAAACTTTAATCTCATATACTAATTTACATAGTAATTTTATTCTAGTTTCTATTTTGTTTAATTTGACAAGAAAACTAACAGTAATAAAATTTACACTGGAACTCATAGAGGAACACAGCGCACCATATTGATAGCCTGCGGCATCTCCTGATTTGTTAAAACCTGGCTTTCACCAATTTCCCTTTCCCATGAGATTATTGACTGTTGGACCTTGAAGCTGCGGCACTTACTGCAAGACAACTCAAGCTTAGAGTCTAAACTTTCCAAAGCTTAAAACAAAATATCTTGCTTTTATTATTTTCACTTTGTTTCAGTATATCAATAGTCTTTGAAACAAAAAAAAATCTTTCTATTTATGGCATTCTGCTTTTACTAGTACTAGATCCATTAATAGACAATAGCAATTCTTGATCACATTATATTGTTTGGTGCTTTGAAATTTACCACATCACATAAAGTTAGATAATGATCATATGCATTTATGATACATTAGAAGTAGAGAAACATTTTGTTTAGAAGTATTTCCTAGCACAGTTTTTATATTCTATTTTCTTTCTTTTTTCTTTTATTTTTGTATTTTTAGGGAAAGGTCTGCAGGGTGTTCAGGGTCTCACCACTAGATCGGACTCCTAGTCAGCTGCTGTTTACAGCCTCCCAAGAGCTAGGATTACAGGCACAGGCCACCACGCCCAGTCTCAATTGCTGTGCGGGGGTGGGGCCAGTGCAGCAGGCCCGGGGATCAAACCCCAGCCCCTGCACCTGCTTGCAGGCACTTTAATCCGCTGAGCTATCTGGCCGGCCCTTATAATCTCTTTTCATATTGAAAGACAATCACACCTGCTTCTGCCTCAGAGTGTGTTTATATAAAGTTAAATGAATGTGCCCTGAGAACTGAACAATTTTTTCTCAATGAAAATTAAATAAATACTAGACATAAAATCTAGGTTATAAGATCTACTTAAGGAAGATAAGAGGAGTTGGTCAGTCTTTGACAGAAAAAGTCAGTCATACTAATAAAGCTAAGTATTAGAAAATAGAGGAATACAGTGATGATTTGAATAACTAGACCCTGAAGAAGCTACCTTTGCAAGCTCTTCTGGAGTGTGACTTTGTGTAGTGATAATTCTGCTAGGCACAGTAAGATGAACAGTCTAAACCCTCTCAAGGCAAGTTCAAATTGTTTCAGTATCAAGATGTTCCACTAATTGTTAAGTCCTTTAAAAATATGTGACAATACTTCAAGGAAGAGAGGTGTATCTCAGCTCACTGTTTCAGCAGTCTCCACTCATAATCACAGGCTCAAACACGTGTGGCATTGCGCAGTGGCCAAGGACAGAGAAAAGCTACTAGTCCAGGATGGCCAGGAAACAGAGAGCACACGGAGGACCTGGAGACAAGAGCATACTTTCTAAGTCAGGTTTTCACTGGTCCACTGGTCCAGGGCTTCCTTCAAAGTACTGTCTGTGAACATGAGACTTTTGGTTTTTTAAAATAATTTCTCCCCCCCCCACCTTTTTTTTCTCTGTATTTAGTATAAGGTCTGCAGGGTTTGCAGGCTCTCTATGTAGATCAGACTCGTAGTGATTCTCTTGTTCTCAGCCTCCCAAGTTCTGGGATTATAGGTGTGTGCCACCAGGCCCAGCGTCACTCGCTGTCTCAGTGTGCCCCGGGGGTGGGACCTGCATGGCAAGCCAGAGATCGAACCCCAGCTGCTGCATCTGCCTAAATTCGCACGTCAGTTGGCCGAGCTATCTGGCCTGCCATAACATGAGACTTTTAAAAGATGTTTTAAACCTAAATCATAACTCACAGGAAATTACATAGTAATATATTTTCACAAATGGATAAAATGATGAAAAGTAAACTTTAAAATTATTGACAGGAAGAACTCAGTTGTATGTGTGCATATGCTTATAGGTAAAGATATAACAAAATGCTAATGTTGGCCACTCTATTACAATGAATTTTCTTTTCTATTCTTGGATATCTTTATTCTAAAACCTTGTAGATGTATGCACTGTATTTTTCACAAACATAAATCTTCAGAAATACTTAAATTCTGAGTACCCATCAACTCAGTCTTGGACACTTACTTCTTTAGAGTAGTTCTAAGAATGTCTACAACATGTCTACACCATGTGCCTGGACATCTTACATAGTCATTCAATGATTTTGAGTTTTGCTGGCTAGTTCCTGAATGCTTTTTCCTACATCTATTTGGGGTATTTCTAGGAGGAGCAATCTGACTGTGTTCCTTCTTACTTACCTTGAAACCATATAAGATGCAATTACTGTAACCCAACAGACCCTTAAAGAGAGTGGACCAGACTGAGTAGCTTTATTTATAAGTTTGTAACTTGAGAGATACATTTCACACACAGCATCTCTTTTTACTTGGTCAACGGTGGCACATTTTGTAGGGTAGGAGGCTGAAACTCTTGGAGACCATATGACTTTTTCTATAACCATGCTGACTGGGGCAAATTTAGAAGTCTACTCCTTTGGTTATGTAAATGAGGGTACGTACTTCAGAACTTGCCATAACATTTAAGATGCACCTGATTTTCCTGCCAGGAATGTTTTAATCAATCTAATTTGCAACTTCTGTGAGAAACTGAAAGAATATCCATCTATAAGGCAAAATTGCTCTAACCTATGCCTTTTAAGGAAAACCTTGCACTGTGAGGAGAGATCTTAGATTTTTTTCCATCCCTGTATGTAGTAGAAAGATTTCCGCACAAATACATACACTTGAATTAATAAAGATAGATGCAGTCACTGTGCATTTTCTTTTGTTTCATATATGCAAGAAAAAGTAAAATGTATTTAGATTTAAACTAGTAGTGACTCAAAACCATTGCATTAACCTTCCTAAATCCACAAAGGACTTATACAAAGTGATGCACATAAAAATATATTTATTTATCACTACAAACGCTTAATAGGGATACTGATAAATTTTATATTTTATTACTATTTTTTAATGTATTTGGTTGTTGCAGGGTCTCACTACACAGCTTGGACTCACAGTGATCCTCCTGCATTCAGCCTCCCCAGCACTGGTATTACAGGTGAATGCCTCCAGGCCCAGACTCTAGCAGGCTCAGCCTACCCTAGGGGTGGAGGTGGCATGGCCTGGGATGACAGGAATTGAGCCACGGTCCCTGAGCTTGCCTAAAATGGCCTGAGCAGGCACTTTAGTCCACTAAGGTATCTGGCTGGCTGCCAATAAACTTTAGACAATTGCTTTCAAATAAGAAAAATGACAGTGAACGGTTGACTATATTACATTTGTTAGAAATAAGCATTAAAAAATATGGTTGCTTTTCTGTATACAGTAGAGCTTACTCCAGGTAGCACACAAAGCCATATTTAATGTTTTGGAAAGCTCACAAAAAATTTCTCCTTGCTGAGAGAAATTTTTAAGCAATTGGTCATGTATTTTCATATAAAATAAATATATAGCATATTAAAAATGTTAGGTGTAAATCCACTATCTTAATCAATGCCAAGCAGCAGCACTGAGCTTTCTGAAAGAAAACTTATTGTTGACAGTAGAAAACCTTCTCCAACTATTCCAGAATGTAGTTTTAATGGCCTCCAAAATCAAAATTAAAACAAATGCCTTAAGCTTTTTCAAAACACTGTCCCAGGAAATAAAAGCCAAATGCTTGATCCCAGGAGTATTATGGAGAAATGCATTTGGCTGAGTTTGAAAGATCTCTAATGTGAGCAACTAGAAAAGCCACAATTTAACAATGCTAAATAACCCTTCTCTGAAGATTAAAAAACAAATTCAGGGTTATATGCTCAGCACTATCCATACTGAAAGAGAAAATGACCTTATAAACTGAGCAACGTCACACATTAATTTTAAAATATACAATAATTTGGCATATGCAGTTTTATGAATATGTAGCATTAAGTCTATAATTCACATTTAATACTCTTTCCATAAAACAAATCAAAGCAAAGCAGGACCCATCTCAACAAACAATGACTTTCATTATTTTCTTTTCAAGAGCTATGGCTTAGAAAGAGAGGCTGTACAAAATTGTGTTCCTTTCATAGAGATCTAGACAGGCTAGCATAACTATTGAGTTTTGTATTGAAGATGAATAATTGAAATCTAAAATTCTCAGTTTATGAAGAATGAGTTTTCTAAAGTTCCCAGATGTTTTTCCAATCTTGTAGCTTAACCTGTTTTTTTTTTTTAATTGGTTTTTAACTATATTTATTTGTGAACTCTCCGCAAAGTTCTGAGTGCTTGTGATTCACCTTTTGAGCTGAAATATTCGTGGAAATTGTTTGAACTCCAAAGTCCAGGAGGGTTGTCCACTGCTTATAAATGGGTGCACTGCAGCCCCATTAGTGCCAAACATTGCAAGGATGGAATGTGAAGGTTTTGCCTCTGCAACCTGCTTGCTTTCCCTTGCCCCAAGTTTTTCCATTTTGTGTGTGCATAACACACACACACACACATACACACAAACACACACCCCTACACCTAAATTAACTCCGTTTTTAAAGTAATTGCTCCTCAACATCAAAACATGAACTTTTTCTTATTTTTAATATTTCTTGCTTTGTCCAATAAGGATAACCTGATTATTATTATTATTAT
>NW_004524580.1:19998674-20010125 GCF_000260255.1 Octodon degus
ATTATTATTATTATTTTGTCTTTTTGAAACAGCATCTCCCTATGCGGCTCAGGTTGGCCTTTCACTTTGTAAACCAGGCTGGTCTCAGACTCACAGCAATCCTCCTGCCTCAGGATTACTAGTACTAGGATTATAGGTACTAGGATTATAGGCATGCACCACCAATTTATTTCTGAAATAAATTCTTACTAGAAGAAGCATTTTATAAACTAACAAGACATGAAAGATACATCATTTCCTCTCAGAGTATGCAATGAAACTCACAAAAGTACCAATCTGCTTATTACTCCTCGTTCATGCAAGGACACCCTGCAACACTAGAGGTCACATGTCCAGACAGTGCTCTACTGATGGCATACACTCAATTAGCACGCTAGCTTTAGAAAAACATGAAATTGTCCCTGTCCGTATGGAAACTACAATTTGTACAGTGATTTTATGAAACTTTAAATAGAAAATAATGGAAGGTGATCATCTCAAAAGCAATCTAAGAAATGCTTAGCAATTTTGACTTGTCTCTTGCAAGTAGCAGGACGCTTCTACTACCGTTAAACATCAGTTACTGGTTACCATGCAGTGCAAATATTATTCTATTTCTATCACTTTGTCTACCTATTTGATTCAATGGTAATGGCTTGTCTGGATTTTAGACAGATGGAAATGTTTAGAAACAGGGACATAGGACATTACACACTTGATTTATGTTTAACTCTGAAACGGTAAAATGTAAACTAAGTTTGCATTTTTTTTGGAGACAACAGAAATGAGCAATAATTGAGCTCCTGAGATAGGAACCTCCACTTGGTTCTTTTATATTTCATTACTTTTTCCATGAAATGGGGATAATTATAGGAGGTTTTGGAAATAATAACTTAAAACTTTATACATTTCTACTTTTTAAATATGTTTCAAGCAGTAGAACTTTTTCTCAAGGGAAATCATCAGCAGAGTTCCAATAACAAATGCAAATGTCCTGCTTTTATCTCTGAAGAGGTTTTAGAAAGCTCAGAGCCTAGAGAAATCCAACCCATCATCTCTGTCCTGCACTGGCTGCTCTAAGGAATCTCAGCGCGCTTTAGAACACAGCTTTAAAAGCTTGGCTACAGATGACACAAAAGACTAGAGAATAAGGGGGAGATTCTACAAAGTGTCATTACTATGTTAATAAAGATTATTCATGGTAGACAAATAAATCCACAGGAAGTCTGATTAATGAATAGAAATTTGAGCTCAAATGGCTAAGAGCCTTTTGACTAAACCTAGAACTGAAAATAAATTCACAAGAAATATTGCAAATGAAGTATATATGTATCAGATTGTCTTCCCTGAAAAAAAAGAAATATGAGGAAAGGAATCATTAGCTATTTTAATAGTTTCTTGACAAGGCTCTATAACCAAGCAGTGCCTCTTTTGTAAAAACGAATTATTTGCATGTTTGGAAATTTTGACATGTGTTTGAAATTAATCAGATAGAAAAAAAGTTGAAGATCTGAGTGTGTGTAAATAGCTTATGCCAGTTGATGAATGAAAGGTTAAAGGATAAATCTGAAAATAATTTGTGTCAGTGAAAACACAATGTTAATACTCATTTTAAATAATTAATGGGCAATATGAAGTTCTTCACCATTAAGAACATAAAGTCTTCTCCACAATAGAAATAAGTTACAAGAATGAAAATTAATGTAATCATTAAATTTGGACAGAGCATTCATATATTAACTTGTATAGTTAGCTAATTCAAGAATCTTTATTATGAAATTCCTTTGTGATAATTCTTCAGCTGACATCTTAACTAATTACAAACTTGATTTTGTTATGGCATTTAGTAAAACTACTGACTATCCTTAAATGAAGTTCATATCTCTGAATTATTTTGTTACAAAGGAGGTTATTAAGAAAATGCTACTTATGTTAGTTTGTCTGGATGTTTTTAGCCAAATAAAATAAAAGGGAAGAGCTTGAGTAGGAACTGCCAGCATGCAAGTAGAAACACAAAAGAGGCAACCTTGCTAAGGATACCCATTTCTCTTTAATTTGACCAAAATTGGTATCCTATAGAAGAGAAACCCTCTGCTTGGATGTTTCATCCACCAAAAGATAAGATCATGCCTCACAGATTTTTTTTTCAAAAGCTTTCTATCCATGTGTCTCAGCTGAACTCTTGGATCTCCACCAAACCATAAAGATGTGACAGTCTTATGAACTTCTTACCACAACTGGTAATCTCAGACAGGTCATCCTAAACTTAGCACAAAAGCAGAAGTAGCTGTGAAGAATCTTTCAACCCAGAAGTATGTAGGGAAGATCTGTAAGACTAGTGTTACACGAACCAGGTTGGAAAGCATACAGAAGACTTATTAGACTTTAGAGTTAATTAGTAAAAAACAAAAAGAAGAAGAAGAAAGGCATAAGCATGACCTAAAAGCAACCCCCTAGGCTTCCAAACATATATTAGCAAGTCAATGAGTAGCATGCAAAGGTCGTGCAAACTCCAAAGCAAGAACACACTCCAAGACCTCTTTAGACTTGTCTGTGAACTATAGCAGGCACAGGAAAGCTCCAGAAGGCTCTGCACTTCCTAAAGGACAACAGTCAAGAGAGTCATCCCAGGGAGCATCATCCAGAATGGGGATATATGAAAGTTTCTACACAATAGGCTATAGTTGCAGTAGACAATTGAATAATGTAGATTTTCTACCTTTATCTCAGAAAATCCATTTTTTACTCTTTCTTTGCCTATTAGATGATGTGGATGGGTAAGCGAGAGAACGTATCTCCTAGTTGATAGGTCAGGGGTCACAAGAAGAAGAGTTCATATTAGTAAGAGATTCTGACCTTTAAGCTGATGCATGTGTGGGCATACCTGATTCTGTGGAGGATGGTGGTTGTGTATCGGGGGTACAGGGAAGAATGTGTAAAGGGGCGGCACACTGTTGTCAACAGTCTCCCATGCCTATTTGATTTTCATCTCATTTAGCAGCAATGTACAAATGTTTCAAGCCTCATGATGAATGTAAGTTTACCCAACAATGGCATTTTCCAGCTTTGCTGGAAACTGGGGTAGCCCTGAGATCAAGAAGAGGACAGGAGAATGAATTAATTTTACCTATAAAAGAATAAATGAAACACTTAGGATGGCCTCTGATCATTAGAGAGTGGAGAAATACTTAAAAGTCAAAAAGGAAATTTTTAAGAAGACTAAAAAAGAATGAAAATTATATCCAGTGGGAAAAAATCACAGTTTGTCTTTGAGGTTTCAATTACTTTATAAAATATACAGTAAAATGTCATAAAATCACCACCATGAGCTATCAATTAGTTAATAATTTAAATTGGCTCCTAGGATTGATTTGTTTTAGATTTCTAACTTCAATCCAGTTAGAATAAAAGGTATTTGATTCAAAATAAAGTATTTTAACTAATTAATTTTTGTCCTTCAAATTTCATAAACTGAGCACAAATCAGAATATAAGTCATACTAATAATTAGGTACCTGAACCAAATTAGTGTTTGATAGTTCAGTTTTTGAACACCTGCTGTAGATGCTGAATTATTATTTCCACTGAATTTTGAACTTATCAATACATTTTTTATTCCACTTGACATGTCTTATTTAATTATATGTCTCTGCATTTTAAATGACAAGACTTTCTCAGTATGTTCTTTTTAAATTTCATGGAAAACCACAGGTACAGATGGTCCATTAATAGCAATAAAAAGGCAAATTAAAATTATGCAAAACTCTTGGAAAAGCAATTCATTCTACAGCTATTTCAAGGAAAGTGTCTGTGTTTAAAATCTAATGTGGTAAGACTTCCTGCTGAGAAGAGTTATCCTAAAAGAAGTCCTGTGTCATTGGAATTCTCTGCTCTTGGTAAGAAAGACAGACTACTTAATTGATTTTAATAAGCAATGATGTTGCAAATCATTGATTTTCATAAACAAAGGACTGCAATCTGTCAGGTTTAAGTCCTAATTCTTTTTGTGATCTGATAGATCATGACATTCAAAGACACAAATTTTAGATTCACATAGCTAATGTCCCTGAATGAGTTCTTATTAGTAGTGAAGAAATGTACTACTATATCCCATAACTCTACTCACTAATATTTCTGCTAGAGTATGGCAAATATCATATTACCCTATCATCCAAAGGTTATGAAGCTCTGATTGAATGAGGTACTGTGATTCAGTAGACAGCAATAAACCAGAGCTAAACACACTGGTTTACTCTTTTCTTACACTTTGTTAATTGTGTGTGTTTGACAATATATCCTAATCTATGAAATAATAGCATATGATAACAGCTTATTAAAACATTGTAAAGGCTAACATTGTAGATGTGAGCATACTTTATTGACCATTTGAAATTCTAAGCAAATACTCATTAGTGTTTTATATCCAAAGGAGGAAGAGAAGAGAGGAAACCTAACAAATGGGGTGCTGGTCTACTGACTGCCATGCTAGGTTTATTAGTGTTGTGAAGAATCACCACAGAGCAACTTTTGTCAATGGAAGAAAGGAAGAAAACACATTTCTGGAGCATAAAAAGTCAATGCAGAAGCAAAGTGAAAGAAGATCTGATAAAGAAACAAACTAAGAACATGGCTGAGAGTATATGAGTGAATGAATGAAGCCTTCAGGGTTGATGTCTTGTCACAATATTAGCACAGGAGAGGAAAAGCTGGGCACAATGTAGGATTCTGATAGATTATCCTATAGAAATTTATTTATCAATTACTCTCAACTGCAATCTTATCTATTTAAGTAAAGTGATTAATGAAAACCATGCAAAACAATCCTGTGTTCTTAAAGTAACAAGATAAAGAAATACCACATTGCAGGGAAAATTTGTTTTGCAGATGGAAGGACCAGAGACACTTCAAGCCAGGAATATAATCACATTAGCAAACAAGGCAGGGTATCTCCATGGAGCAGACATGTGGCAATTACACCATAATTAATTTTGAGAGAAAGGGATTAATTCTCAGGGTTAATTCTTCATCTTGCCTGGTATTTTCAAAGTGTCTTAATTTCCTGAAAGTTGTTCAGAGTTTATGATGTGCAGGGATGCCGAGATGTTGCATTTCGAAAAACTTCTGTTATTTCTTATCATGCTACAATAGACCTGCACTTTTGTGCAAAATAGATTTGAGGTAAAAATTTTAAGATTAGACCATTCCCTATTCATAGCATTCTATGGTCCATTTTCTTTCTTTCTTTCTTTCTTTCTTTCTTTCTTTCTTTCTTTCTTTCTTTCTTTCTTTCTTTTTTTCTTCTTTCTTTCTTTCTTTCTTCTCTTTCTGCAAAGCTTTATTCCAGAGAGGTTCAGTCCCTCTTGGCAGATGCCTTCTTCATGGTGGCCAGCATGTTGCTCAGCTCCTCACGCTTCCTCTTGGCACAGATGTGCATCCCCACCCTTTTCTTGATGAACGTGAGGGCGCATTTGTCCTTGGAGACCTTGAGCAGCTCCATGTCACATCGCTAATAGGGGGCAAAGCCGCACACCTCCCAGATCATATTCCACACAAACTTGGTGTGTTTGATGAGACAGTCACGATGGCGGCTGTGCCTTGGTTTGCTCACATTCTTAGGCACCTTGTGGCCCTTGTTGAGGCCCATGGCCATGGGAGAGTGGAGGGCCACGGCTACCCTTCTGCTATGGTTGCTGTGGCAGTAGCCATTTTCTCTTAGTTTACAACTGAGAACCCTTTGAAAGATTTCTCTGGTATTAATGATCAACACCTGGGGAGGACTCTTTTTTTTTTTTTAATCTTTCTTGTTTTCATGTTTTCTTTCTTCTTTCTTTCTTCTTTCTTTCTTTCTTTCTTTCTTTCTTTCTTTCTTTCTTTCTTTCTTTCTTTCTTTCTTTTCTTCTTTCTTCTTTCTTTTATCTGGCACTTCTAAGTTAGCGTGACCCAAGATTTCATTCTTCAGCTTTTTGGAGTACTAGGAACACACTAACTTTCATCACTATCCCAAAGAGATGAAAGCTAAAATTCATTTGATAGCAATCAGGGTAACTTGTGAGACTGACCTGCAAATAGTATTCAAATAAAGACACACAGTGCTAATTTTGGCATTTGAACTCTAGTTTTGATGGGAACAGTTCTGTGTGAGAGAGTGTGTGTGTGTGTGTGTGTGTGTGCGTACAAGAGACACACAGTGGCTAACATGTACCTCTGTACACTTACATTGTTTCAGTCACATAGTTCAGGAAATAGCTTCGCATTTCTTTATAAAATACTTGTGTGCGTATAACTACATCAATATGAAAACCAATGTCCTCCAAGAACAGATGGAAAGTAAGCTCTCTAAGTGCTTTCTTCTAAATATAGTTTTAGAATATACTTTATGTTATTTTTTTCCCACGGTCTTCATTACAGGCAAATAAAAGAGCTTATTCAGAATGAATTTTAAAAAACATAAAATAAAACAGAAATAAATATTACGCACAGTGAAGAAAACTGAACTTGTTGCCCGTCTCACACTGCAGATATTTGCGATGGCTAATTTAGGAATACCCGGCGCCCTCCCGGCAGTGCAATCCCTGTTTTCTTATTTTTGGCACAAAATACCCAATAAAGTTAAAAACCAAAATGCTTGATTTCAGCTCACAGTTTGTAGCGCTCTCAGTCCATAGTTGGCTGGATCCAGAAAGGATCGCCCGGAAAGGGACATGGCAGAAGAGAAATAGCCCATGGTGTGGCAGGCAGAACACAGCAGGCAGCAGGCAGCAGGCAGCAGGCAGCAGGCAGCAGGCAGCAGGCAGCAGGCAGCAGGCAGCAGGTAGCAGGTAGCAGGTAGCAAGCCTGCCTTTCTCTTTTATCCCATCCAGGTTACCAGACTTCTGGGAGCTATAGCCCCAGACTATGCTAATTCCAATCAGTGGACTGATTTAATACCACGCCCCCTTAAGCCCAGTGTTGCAGGCCATAAATCCAGCTCCAGAAAAGCTCACCTAGGAGCCCATGTGAGTCTAAAACAGACAACAGAAAAGGGTGTGGAAAGGAAAGGGTGGCTCTCCACTGACCAGACAGGTAAACCACACATCATTCATCAAATCTAACTGGCTATCTCCTGTTTGTCACCAGCTTGCTGGAAAGAGAGAGACAAAGTAAAACTCAAAGATTAATATGATTCTCCCAACCAAGTTCTTGGGGGATTTCACTTTCTAGATGCGCGTTGAAGCACAGGAGACACGTCTGGGCTTTGGAGCCTAAAGTCGGTGGTGTATGCATGTTGTTGAGGCAGGAAATGAAATAAAAAGCACCTCAGTGTCATTTGGCTGGAAGTGGCAAGCACGCAAGGTGGAGAGACAGAAGTCTGATTATACGACATATGTGTTGTTACAGAAATGCTCAGATACATGCATATGCACATGAGTGATTCAAATATAGATGAATATATGAGGAAGCACAGGTTTCGTAGTTTTACTTTTGCTCATATTTTCCCAAGTACAAGAGGAGCAAGATGTGCCTACGCTTCAGTTTTGTTTTCCTGGCTCTTTGCCTAAAGGCTTTGCCTACAGTTGCCTCTCCATCAAGATAAATTTACTAATGTGTGGTCAACGTCTTTCCAATCCATTTATGCTTCAATTTGGACATCAATATGCATTAGCACAGAAAATTAAAAAAAGAAAAAACCCCTCAGAGTCATTGTCCACCCCAGTAAGACAAAGGTACAGTTATCCAACAGTATGACTTGATTATAGAGGATTGGAACATGGCTGAGTTTCTTGTATTAGTCCTCATTTCCTATTCGTTAAAAAAATTGCTTGTTCTATTTTCAAAAGAAAAGAAATACATTGAAGATAATAGTGGAAGAATTTACTCTAAGGGGAAAAGAAGAAATGAAAGCTTGATTCAAGGACAATGATTCAGATTTGGAGGAAGCAGGCACTGGAAAATACTACATGAATATATGATGAGTAGAAAAGTTGTGGATTATATTACAGCGAATCTGTTCTTCTTTAATAACACGCTATATACTAACACAGCTGGATTACATATATCAATATAATCAACACTTTGAGAAAAATTACATTACAATATTCCTGCCAAAACATATATGCCTTTCCCTAGAGAAGTTAAATCCCAGAAGAACTTCATTGATTTATTCTATAAGCAAAGGTGACAGGGAAAATAAATGGTAATGTTAACAGCTGGCTCGGAATTCCCCTTAGGGAGAAAACTATCTTTGCTTAGGAAAATACCTTCATATTCTGCTTCAAATATGTGAGTCCTTAGGGTGTGTTCCAGAAGGGTTCTATAAAGAGAAAAAGATACATTTCTCTGTCTAAAAATTTAATAGGTATTTACAAGAAAACATGAAGAGAGTAGGAAGCCAGAACTTACCTCTTCTGAAGTAGAAGAAAAAGGAGAGAGAGGGAGGGAGGAATGAGAGGGAAATACAGGGGACAGGAAGAGAGTGAAGCAGTGTGGCAGGAAGCTAAGGACAGGACAAGTTGTGGTAACTGACAAATTCCTTCTGGGTAGTTCACAGCCAAAAGACTGTGGAGAATGGGGCTGTAAATGATTTGTGTGGATGGCATTTTGGGGACAGCAGAGCTGCATGATGCATTCTGTTGGTTAGCGCAAGGCAGGGCTATGAACAAACACCCAAGAGACACTCAAGGGAGGAAGAGTGCAGTAGCAAAAAAAAGAATTAAAAAGAAATACAAGGACATGCATGTCAGTCACTGACGTCTTGTTGCAGAGTTCAGATTTACTATCTAAGAAGAGAGACGTATAAATTAAAGTAAATTTTGAATAAGTGCAGACTTAGCTGATACTGGTGTTGTTGTAATGTTTAGGGTGTGATTAGATGACAGACTGTAAATTCTACCCAGTCCACTGGAAATTTGAAGCAGAGAAAAAATGAATGGAAGAAATAAGAGTCATATTAGCACACATGGAAAAGTAAAATATCAAAAAAGCTGTTAGAGATGAACCCAAGCATAAGGGCTGGTGGAGTAAAGCCAAGTAAGATAGACAATAGCCAGCTATCTTAGTTGCGTATATACTTAACATCATTCATAGGACCATTTCTATTTAATGCAAAGCAATTCAAAAGTATCTATAAGTTCAGTCTATGTTAAATAGCAATCACTTATTTTCTAACATCAGTGACATAACTAACAAGAGCATAATAAATGCTAGTGATAAGTCACTCTGACTCTTGTAGGCAGCCACTGAAAAAAAGAGATAAATTGAAAATTATTACTACAGTAAAGAAGGACCGATTTGTCAAGTTGTGCTTAATGTGTATCAGCCTTAAGTTGGCCTACTAAGACCTGTTCATCCTAGTAGAATGTTTTTCAAATTTATGAGTAGGTAGTTAATTAAGAAGAAACTGAGCTGGGGAGATAGCTCAGCAGTCTAAGTGCCTGCCTGGCAAATGCAAGGACCCAGGTTCAATCCCCAGGAGAGCCGTGCTGACCACTGAAACTAAGCATGGTGGTACATACCTGTAATCCCACTGCTGGAGAGGCTGAGACAGGAGGGTCATTATGAGTACAAGCTGCATAGTGAGACCCTTTACCAAATGAATAAATAAAAGATTAAAAACAATATTTAAAAAAAGAAGAAAGCAAGTAAAGACATTTGCATGAAATATATATGTATAGTATATATCAAGTAATCTATACTTCAAGTATACTTGATTATCCATTATGTGTCCCAATAGTTATTTATATAAACATGGGCTCTTCCCAAGACGACAGCATCAGAACATAGAAAATACTGTCACACTGCACTAATAATGTGTGGACAGTATTTATAATATTATAGCCCAACAGTATTGTAAGAGCACTAAAAACCAATTTCATTTAAGACAAATTCTCAAAAATAGCAATTAGTATTCATAGGCCGTGTTATGCTGTACTAAATTCTGTTCACATAGCATCATAATTCTGAAAGTCCCATGAAGTTGATACTATTCTAATTAGCATTTTACAAGTAGGGAAGGTGAGGTTTAAGATAATTTAGTAGAATTTAGTTAACTACCCATAATCACTCTTCATCATTTATTTGTAGTTAAACACATGCCCATGGCCTCGGTCTTTCTTGGACATCTTGGAACAATTTAAAACCTGAAGTTATATATGAATATGGAAAAGTTCACTTTTTATCAACAGAAAACGTATCTTTTGTGTGGTACACTGTACCATAAGCTGGGTCTAGTTGAAAATGTGTTTTAAGAACTTTCTTTCTTAACTTCTTGTGTTAGACTTGACCAAGTCAGAACACTAAGAGCTTTGGAAGGCAACACTTAGCCATGAAGTTCTTCCTATCAGATAATGAGGTGGTTAGTTGCAAACATATCTGAAGGTTTTCCTAATTGTGTTTGACCTACCCCTAAAAGTCCTCTTAGTTGTTAAACATTCTGATCAGCAGTGACCACAGAAGTACCCACAAGTGCTTAGCCAAGGACCAAGAGATGTAATAGCTTCTGGTAGATTCCCTGCGAACATCTTCAGATAACAGAGGTGAGATTAGATTAGGCATCAGACCAGGACCAGAAAAGAAGCCCAGTTCTGACCTTGGGCAATAGGAAAAGTATCTAAATCTAAATCTGCTGATCCAATGAGAGCAATCTAGTGGATAGATTTACTAATTTCTTTCTTTCTAACTATTGAGAGGGAGAGCGAGAGCGAGAGAGAGACAGACAGACAGACAGACAGACAGACAGACAGACAGACAGAGACAGAGAGTCAGAGAGATATACACAGAGAGACAGAGACAGAGAGAGAGACACAGAAAGACACACACAGATATTTACAATTAATATTGAAAACACTCAGAAATTATAAGGCTTGTATAGTTTGTGTATTAATCACCTTTCTCTTATGGGACAAATTCCTTCACTCACACAATTTTAAAGACTGAAGGTTTATTTGCCTCGTGGCTGCATCCCACGGTGGACTGGTTTTAGGCAGAAATAGCATAATGAAAGGGGACGCAGAAGGACAGCTGCTTACCCCAAGGGAGCCACAGATAACAGAGGGGGGAAAGAAGAGTCCAAGGAAAGAATCACCCTCAGATACATAACCCTAGTGACCTACTTCCTCCAATTCCCTTGTTCCTCCTGATAAATCCATTCATCTAGTGAACACATTGTGGGTTAAGCCGTGAATGAGGCAGCCTCATGACCCAACCACCCCTGAAGGCCCCATGTGTGATACCTGTTGCATTGGGGATGACAGTATAAATGAGTGAGTCTTGAGCAGGGTGATTCATGTAAAAACCTTAAAAGATGATTTTGAGGAGGATTAAACCAAAAAGCTAAAACATTCAGTGATTATTTGCACTGGCTGATATGAAAAATTCAAGAAAATCTGAAGCTTTTTTTTTTTCACAAAAATGACAGTTTTACTTATTTTCAAAGAAATAAGCTTGGGCTTTTGAAATCCTTTCTGGTACTCTTTTTAATCTCTCTCTCTCTCTCTCT
>NW_004524580.1:20010225-20019742 GCF_000260255.1 Octodon degus
CATGTGGATTTAACATGTCTTGATTATTTTCAATTCCACTGCCTACTTCTCCCTTTCCTAACTCCTCCCCTGCCCCTTCTCCATCTCCAGAAGGCTGCCTTTCCAGTTTCCAGTTATTGATCCTTTATTTTATTTTTTTATTTGCTTACTTTTTAACTTTCTCATAGAAAACATGCCCTATTTAACTGAATCTGGGTTATTTTGTTTCTTGTAATGCTTTCTAGTTTCTTCCATTTTTCTGAAAACAATTCCACTCTTCTTTATGGTTGAATAAAGTGCCCGCTATGTATGTGTGCCACATTTTCCTTATCTATTTATGTGCTGATGGGCACCTTGGCTGTTCCCACAGCTTAGCTGTTGCAACTTGTGCCACCACAAACATGGACACGCACATATCTCTGTGGACCAAGAGAATAAAGCAGTAAAGAAGGAAAACCCTCACCTAGCCATAGGTACCTGCATTTTTACCAAGAGGCCAAAATCATACACGCGAGGAAGGACAGTCTCTTTAATAAATGATGGTGGGGCAAGTGGATAGCCACAAGCAGAAACCCAAAGCTAGATCTTTTTCTTTAATCCTACACTAAAATCAAGTGAAAATGGATTAAAAATCTAGCTGCAAGACCACAAGCTTTTAAACTGCTGCAAGAACACAGGAAACAGAAGACAAAGCCTGCCTGGAGAGGACTCCAATGGCACAGAATATTCTAGCGAGAATTGATAAGTGGGAGCACATCAAGCTAGAAGGCTTCTGCATGGCATGAGAAACAATTAGTAGAGTGAAGAGATAGCCCCAAAATGGGAAAAATGTTTGCTGGCAATTCTTTTGATGGACTAATATCTAACAAAGATTTTTAAAAGCTCAACCCTTCCTCCAAATCAAACAGCCCAATCAAAAACTGGACAAATGAACTGAAGAGGCACTTCATGAAGGAACAAGTTGCTGGTGAGTAGATGAAAAAACATTCAATATTTTTCATTATTATGGAAATGAAAACCAAAATTACTCTGAGTGTCCATCTCACCCCGATCATCATAGCTGTTCCTAAGAACATAAAAAATAGGGAATGCAGTGCAGGAAGGTGGGGAACCCCTCTGTGTTGCTTGTAGAAGTGTGAGCTCGTGCAAGCACAATGGGGATCAGGATGGGGAGTCATCAAAAAAATAATAATGGAAATACCATTAGATTCAGCTACTAACCCCCCCCCACCAGAATATATTCCCAACACAAATAGGGAAACATTTCTCCCGATTTCCTCTTATTCATCGCTAACTTTTAATACATATATTTATTTGAAAAGGATTTTTTGTATTTTTTTGACTTCAGATATTTAGATTGTTTTTTTGAAACCTAGTCATTTGTCTAAATGTCAATATTTACTCATTCTTGACTTATCAGTTTAAGAAATATTTATTAAATACTTGCTATATTCTTGTCACCATATTAGATGTAGAAATACAACAGTGATAAAGAAAGATGTGTCTGCAGTCTGGATAAGACAAAAGGGGCAGAGAGAGGCTCATCTTCCCCACTTGGCGAAGTGTTACTGCCTTCTGCCCACCACAACTCTTCTCTGCTGCCGAGCATCCCCACCCTGGAGCCAGCCAATTAAGGACTGCAATCTCTACAAACGGTGAGCTAAATAAATGTTTCATCCCTTAACTTTAGGTATTGGGTGTTTTGTCATAGGAATGGGAAAATAACTAAGATAGAAATTGGTACCAGGAGTGAGGTCATTGCTGTGTTGTTGCTTGGCCCATAGGCTTAAGAGCCTTGGGAATTAATTTGGAAAGCTTTTGAGAGACTGGCCAAAGAGACAGCCCCTCTATGTTGTAACTCTATGGGAGACTTTGGTCACGGCCTGGAAAATCAGAGTACCGATGGAAATGCTGCTGGTTAAATGAGGCTCATTAGGCTCCTACTGTGAAGGACTGCATTGACTGCTGGATCTCAGGTGGCGTATGTTACACTTTGACAGGAAGTGGATCTGCATTGTACTTGTGTTTAGACATGTTGCCTGTGTGGTAGAGAAATTTCAATGCAGGATAGTTTGGGGATGGTGATATGGTTTCTATTGAGGGGATTTTGCCAGATCTATGTTGAAAATTAAGAGTAGAGAGCCATCAAGGTGATTTGAAGTATTTGTCTAGAAGGTAGCCTCCAGAGGAGCTGTAGATTGCGAGGAAAAACAGAAGAGAACCTGGTGATCAGTTTCTGACGCTTTTCATCAGAAGGGAAGAATGTATTTGAAATGCAGGAGATCACTTGTGGCACTTCTTAGTGTTTCCTTGCTCAGCTGTTAAAAGTCAATGGGAAGCAAAGATTGTGCTTATAATAGCTCTCTTAAATATAATTTCAATGCAGCTTTTAGATGCATGCTTATAATTAGCTTATATAGTCAAGAAATGTGTTATTAGCCTTAAATTCTGTGAACACTTTGAATATTGACTTTTTGTGTGGAAATGAGTGCAATAAGAACTGTATAAATGTAATTGTTACATTGATGCAAATTGAATGGATTAAGACATGTTAACTTTTCACAAAACTGCCCGTGACTATGGTTAAAGGAAATGTCTTTGGCTGGCCAGGGCTGGATGATGGTGGATTATCTAATAGTCAACTTGGAACACTCAGCTGAACTGAGTCAGCATGGTTCTGGGTATGAAAAACCCATTTGAGGATTATTGCCAACAGTAGAAAAGCATAACTGGAGGGGAAGGTGGCATGCTGTTGCTGAAGAAGCTTGTCGTGCTGGCTTCCCTCATACGAACTGAGCTGTTATCAGAGGACCTCAGTCCTCACTGGCTCTGAGGATGGTGGTGGTTCTCTTTGGAGGAGCTCTGATCCTTCTCTTGAGCATTGCTTCCCAGGAAGATCCTTGATACACACGCTCATGAGACGTTGTCGGGAGCTGTAGGTCTTCAGCTACTTGTGCAGGACATTGCCTTGGAATCCAGGCCTCAGCGGGATTCTTTGGATTTTTAGTGCATAGACAGACCTTGTGCATTCCTCTACATTTGGCATTTTCAGTGAATAATGCAAAATAATCCCATAAATTATGCTTCTGTATTAAATCTATTCCCTCACAAGCCCTGATCAGAGAAAGTGAAGCTATAGATAAAAACTTGAAGAATCAATAAGAGCCCAGCAAAGAACACAGTGGTCAGAGATATTGACTGGGAAATACACCACACCCAGGGGCAAGGCAACACAGCACAACTGACTGTAAGCAAAGAAGGGAAATCCTGTGGCCAAAGAGCAATTGTATAGATTCCTAAGGCTAAACCACAAGGAGCCTATAAATGTCATTGTTCAGCCTCATCTTTCCTAGAGGGCAATGCTGGCCTCAAACTGGGTTTTGAACAGGGATTTAGATAATTTAATAGTCCCTTTGAGCGACAGAGTACAGTTTAAAAACAGCAGAATAAAAGCTTGAGGACAATTACTTTTGTTAAGAATCTGCTTTAGGATTTTTGTGAGGCCTCTATGCTTTGGCATGTACCAAAATCACAGCTAAGTGCTTAGATCAATTGGTTAAAGTGTAGAATCTCTAGATCTTGTTGGTTAACTAAACGTGAGACAAGAATAAAATTTAGAGCTTAAATAAAGGCAGATAGTTGCATCTTTTAATGAAGTAAAGAATGCAGGAATTACAGAGGATAAGCAGGTGTTTGGGGTGAGGCCATTTACATTTAAGTCTGTTGATATCCAAGTTTAGATGTTCAGTATTTTAGCACACAACTGGTTACAGTGTGATTCAGAATTCTGAAGCAGAGGAGGAAAGTTTTATTGTTTTCTTTTGGTGATAATCTATTGCAACATCAGTGTTAGAAATCTGGAGTGTCTGAATATTCAGACTAATATTTTCTTTCTTTACATGACTTCTTTTAGTTCAAAGACTGCAAATCTCATAAATGTTTGCCATGTTAGATTTGCTGTTGGTAATTGTCCCTATTTTACATTGTCACTTATTTATCCTGTTTATCTTGGAAACAGAATATGCAGAGATTCAAGCATGTAATAAGAACATTTGATGGATTATTTTAAAATTCTTAAACACGATCAGTATGAGTTTTAAATAATGGGTTAGTGAACTGTTTGGACAAGTTGATTCTCACTTTGAAAGACACTTTGTTCAGCATTGTTAATCATCCAGTCCTGGTCTCAAGTTGAAGTAACTACAGGAAATTCAGATCAAAGATGAATTATACTACCTGAAATGTATGAGGCGTGTTTTGATTTTATTTTTTTTTAATAACTGGGCCATGACGATATACAGGCTGGTATTTTATTTTTCATGATAGCTGTTATAGCTTGTATCTAGATGTTCCCTCAAAGGATTATGAGGTTATGGGTTCTTATGGTTTGTGTCTAGATATCCCCCAAAGGTTTCATGCAGTTTTAGGTGGGACTTTTTCAAAGGCAGCTGAATCCAGAGTATGTGATGCTGGGATTAAGGATGTGTCATTACTAAATCAGTTTGCTGATTGATTTGGCATCATCCTAATCCCAGCTGCATAGGTAAAATATAAAAGGGGCAGAAAGATACAGGTAGGCCCCGTTGTTTTTTCCCGCCTTCCACTACCATGAACTATTGTACCTTCTCCATGTTCCACTCTACCTTGGAGCCAGCCAACTATGGGCCAACACCTTGAAAAAACGTGAACTAAATAACCTTCTCTTCCTTCAACTTCGGGTGTTGGGTATTTTTTCTCCACCAGGAGAAAAGCAATTAAGACAGAAGTGGAGCTTCTCAGAGGAGGATGGTTCTCGAGTCAGTAATGCTGAGTTAAATGATGCTGAGGTCAAGGGTATATGATCACTAAATTAGTCCACTGGTAGGTTTGGCCTTGTTCTGGATGTGGAAAACAGAAGGGCTCAACCTTGATGTGAGTGCTGCCCACCCTAAGGTTGTGTATCGTGGGTACAGTGGACCAGAAGAGGGCTTCTGCCATCACCGTGCTTTGCATTTCTCTGCTCTTTTCCTTTTCCTTGCCATGAGCTAATTCTCCTCCGTGATTCCTCTCTCCCTTGAAGCCAGCCAACTATGAACTGAAATCTCTACAAATCATGACTGCAAGAAACCTTTCCTTCTCTAATTTTGGGTGGTGGGTGCTTTTGTGCCATCAATGAGAAAAATAACTTTGAAAATGGCTTATTCCGCAAAGGAGTGAAAAACTCGGCTGGTTCGTACATTTCTAAACCATTGAGATGTTTTGCACTAGTGAGAAATGTAAAGAAATTAGCTCTCTGTGTTTAAAATGAATCATTTCTGAAAATAACTGGGAAAGGGTGACCTCTAAATAAAAGAAAAATGAGACAATTCTAGGATTACTCAAGGAGAGAAAAGAGAAGGGACAAAGGACCATGGTTAGTGTCAGTGTTTCGAAAGGAGTCTTGGTCAATAGCTACTTCAATGCCTTTGCTACACTTTAGACTCTGAGAAAAAAAAGGTAAGAATATTGTATTAGAAGATCCATACTTTAGATTAGGATATATACGTGGCTATGACATTTGATTTGACTTCCTGATAATCTCCACTGTGTGCAGTAATTAATATCCTTAGATAAGATCTATCAATAAGCCTCACTAGAAAAGTCTAAGGGTGACAGTAGGAAAAATAAATACTTTATATTCAACTTCATTTTACTCGTCTTGACTGGTCCAGCAAGTACAAGAATGTAGAAGTCATTCTTGCAGAAGATTAATCGCAATTTTCCCCATAAAAATTCACCTGGAGCAAATATTCAGCATTCTTGTAGATGAAAGCTACTTAAGTGACGGACTGTTTACAGTCACTGAATTATTTATGATCACAGATTTGAGAAAAGAAAGGAGAAATGGACATCATAAAGGAGGGATTAAGAGAGTAGTTACATCAGGGAAATGAAATAAATCTGTGAGTTGCACATTCTTTGAGCATTTGCCTACCTTTATGAAAATATCAAGGCTGTTCCTGTTAGTGCCAGAACAGTTCTATGAACCAAGGTGTAGTGCTTAAGGGTCATCCAATAATGTCTTCTAAATCTTGTACAGAAAATCAAAACTCACAGTCAAATTAAAATGTATAATCTGGCACACATGATGTGAGTACACGAATCATCTGTTTGAATCAGCTTCTTTGTTTTGGAAATGGAAATAGTACTGTCCATGTCAGAGGTTTTTTTATTAATACCAAGTTACATCATTTTACCCTCACTTCTTAGACTGAGACAGTAGGCCGTGTGTCTGGCACCACTTAAAGCCAACAAACCAGCAAGCTATATTGCATAAAAGTAAGCAATTTCAAAAGTGTTCCAAGAATGTGAATTTGGAGTAAAATGCAAAATAAGGCCTGAGACTAAAAAGATATTTTTGACTTGTAGTGATTTGTCAGGTTACATGTACCTCATTCTTCAAACTACCAGGCAAACAATTATTATTCACTATGATAACTTACGCATTTATTTTACAGGGCTGGCTCCAAACTCAAGGTCATTTGGAGGTGATGCAGCTGCCATATTATTAACTCTAACACTCCAGACTCAATAAAATTTTAAATTAAAAAAAAAGAAACATGCAATCCTTACAACATAGAATATTTTCCATAAACTATTTTAACAATAAGACAAGCTGAGTTATCAGGGGCCAAATATTCAGGACACAGTTGATACATATATGAAGTACACTTAACCTGTCACATTGTGGGCCCAAGGAAGTCCACTGAGGAGGAGACAGGTACATCAGTTCTGGCTTCTGTGGTACAAGTCTAGCAACTCTCATCATAGAAAAGCTTTTCAGGCTGCACCAGTAAGAAACCGAGGTAGACTTATTATGCAGAGTTTTACCTATCTTTATTTCTCCTGTCCTACCTCAATCTCAGTGCTTTTATTAAAAATCCATGCAATTATTATTGCTACTTGATAGATGAAGAAAATGAATGAAAATACAACATAATTTGTCCATATACTAGCTGCTAATGACAAGCAAGTTGCCTAAATTTATGCACACCAGCAACTACATTGTACTAAGAAGTGAAATCAGAGGTCCACAAAAAAAAAAAGAAAAAGAAAAAGAAAAAGAAAAAAAAGATTAAGGTTTCATGGAAAAGCTTAGAATACTTACAGGAAAGAAGGAGGCTTTTGAAACATCGTTCCAGTGCCTTTTAAAATCCAGAAATTGTCTGGTCAGAATGACACTCGCTGTGCAAGGTCATTGTGCAGCCTCTTGCTTGCCCCACTCAACATTACCTGGGAATATTTTAAAACATTCTGAAACAATATTAAAATATTTTTGAACATAATTCACCGAACCTTGCAAGACACATATTATTGTTTCAGCTCAAGTGGGAAGTCTGAATCCTGGCTTTCAGGATGAGGAAAGAACTCTTCATTGGTAGGGAATTCAACCCAGGAAAGCTGGATTTTTACTTTCTCATATTTCATATAATTTGGATTATTTCTCCAAAATAGTTGTGCAGTTGATACTAAGCAGACAGGAGTCTGAATTAATTTTTTTTTCACCCAACATGATGAAATAGTCTTCATATAACTAGTCAGAGAACTATTTGTTTTCCAAATGGAGAAAATTAAAACTTTTGTCTCAATAATAGACATCTTTCATATCTTCCTGGGATATTGTGCATTTTCTATGATGGTTGCCACAAAGCCCTTGAGGTTGGCACTTAAAATGTTGAAGTAGTGCTATTAAAAATGGAAATGTACTGTAGTTTTAAAACAGAATATATATGTGTGTATGTGTGTGTGTGTGTGTGTGTGTGTGTGTGTCTACAGGGTCTCACTGGACAGATTGGACTCATAGTGATTCTCTTTTTTTCAGCTTCCCAAGCACTGGGATTACAGGGGTGCACTACCACATCCAGTCTCAATCCTGTCTCAGCACGCCCTGGTGGCAGGGCCAACACAGCATGCCTGGGATCCACCCCTAGCCACAGGAGCTTTAGTCCACTGAGTGGTCTGGCCAGCCCTAAAACAGAATGTATTTTGAAGACATGATATTGTGGAATGATAATAGTATATGTAATGTATTAAATATGAATACTTGAAATTTTAAAATGAATATTCATATTAGACAGCACTGTTCCATATTCATGGTATACTTAGGCATTAATATTAACATACCCTATAAATATTCTTTAGGGAGACAAATAAGAAAATATAGAAATGACTTAAAATACATACATGTATGCACTGCACCTACCAATGGCCTTGGAGAGTGGCTGGTTTGACGTTTCTGCCGAGAATGAGTGTCCATGTCAGGTAGGTACCTAAGAGAACAGGTCAAAAGCAAGAGTGGAAAACCAAGGTCACAGGTACCTGAAAAAGCCAAGCGCTTAGAAGCAAAATACATGGAAGTCAGCTCAATATCCTGTTGTCATATTTTTCCGGAAGGCAGCTTCTGCCTCCTAAATTGCAAATGTGCAGAGTGAGCCAATGGGAGAAAAAGCAAAAAGTAGCCACCAGGAGGTTGAAGAGGGCAGCAGAAGAATCAGATATTCCGTAAGTAAGACACACACAAACACACTTGCACACATATACACACGTACGTGTGCAGACACACACACACACACACACACACTTGTTATGCTGGATGAACAAAAATTGATCTCAAAAGTTCACTAAAGATAAACAGCTCTGGTAAAATCCTCAGCCTTATGACTGAAATTTTGTAAAGGCTACTCTTTCACAAAGGGCAAATGACAAAAAGACTGTTTTCCGTCAGATGAATGTCACTTACCTTATCTCTGGCTGCTCACTAGATACTATATAAATCCATTAGAACACAAAAGACAGTAATCATGAAACTATATTTTAGTATATAGTGTCTAGAGTGCAATAAGGAAATGATCAGAAATGTCACAAAACAATAAAATGACAACATATATAAGTAAGGGTAAAAGGTCACGAGGTGATCCAATTATTGGCACATTATTAAATCCAGATTCATGGTAATTTACTATGACAATTAAGAGAATCTATGCAAAGACAATTTCTACAGAAAACTAAAACCTATTTAAATATCAAATGCAAATCATAGTACCTAAAGAAAACGGAAGTTGACAATACAAGTGACTGTTTCCATGACAGATTAAACAGAGAAGAGAGGATTATGCAGGAAAGGAGAAAGCAGTGAAAAATATAAAAATTTCAAGATCAACTGAAATCAATGTGGGAAAATAATAATTAAAAATAAAACTGTCACTTTTGGACACAATGACATTATATGTCATACAATGGCAAAACTTAGTATCTAGATAACAAGCAGAGGATATGAGAAGGGTGGAGATGTCACAAAAGTAGTAGGAGAAGAGATAAGGGCTAAAAATACTCTAAATTGGATAAAGAATATGAAGTCCTAATTTTGAAGAAGGCTATACTTTAAGCAGAGTGAATACATAGAGGCCTACATCTAGAAATGCCATTGCAAGTATATCAGAAATCAAAGGAAATCCAAATAAGTTGTGATGTTAATGAAGTAAAAAACAGTATGTAAAGCTACAGATGAGGATGATGTCAG
>NW_004524580.1:20019892-20024205 GCF_000260255.1 Octodon degus
GAGTACTATTCTGTATATTGGCCTTCTGGTGCTCATACAGGTGTGTTTAATACTTAAAATCAAGTTTTTATATTTAAGACTCATGATTTTTTATCACAGATATGTTATATGTTATACTCCAATAAAAACGATTCCTCCTGAGGAAGAGTTGGATTAGGGATTCAATTCTTTGCTTCCAAAAGTTAGCATGCAACTATTAAATGACATATTGGTCTTCATTTTCCACTTCTTTTTTTCATTATCTTCCTGCCTTTGATTAGTGTGGTAACCAAAATCTCCCTTCCTGAAACTGTTTAGCCCTTGCTATCTTAATAATTTTAGGTACCAAAAAATCTTCCATCAACTTTTATTATCAGGCAGCGTTGTAGAAAACTTCAATTTATAATACATCTTTTTCTTTTCATCATTCCTAACTTTATTTGCAATTACAGCATTTCCCTCTATTGCCAAAGATGATTAGTTGTACTATACTGTTCATGTTTATCTCTTTGTCTAGTGACACAGAGCTGAAACAATTAACTTACGGGATTTGAGGTTTAAATTTAGTAAGACTATTGTTGGGTTGCAGTGAGAATAAATCTGTTAGTCAAGTCACAGGGTGTAGAGTAAGTCATGCTATGCACAGAAAATTTATTTTTAATGTTGCAATTCCTTGTTTTGGGAATTGTATTGTTTGAATGGAGACTGTTGATGCTATTTCTGTTGCTATTATCATTGGAAATAGCATAGCATCTATTAGAGTTTATTATTAGCTAGACACTGTTTTAAACAAATTTTATGCCCTGACTTATGTAAGCTTCAAAAAACTCTAATTATGTCCTTTCACTATTACTCATATTCAGGATAAGAAAACTGGTTAAATAATTCCCGCAAAGGTTATTGTTTAGATCTAAAATATTCCTCCAAAGTCTTATGGGTTTGCATAATGGGAGCAGGGGATGCTATACTTATAAGCATATTGATGAGCTCAGTGGATGAATGTGCTGCTAGGATTGGTGCCTTCTTGGAGCTGACTCACTAGGAACATGTGCCTTAAGGGTATGTCCTTGTCCCCACCTCCTCCCTTTCCTCTCTCTGCTTCCTGGCTGCCATGATTGTCCTCTGCACGCCCTGTCACCATGCCCTTTCTGCTGTGGACATAGCCACAGAATTAAGCATTTGAAACTGTGAGCCAACATAAGCCTCTTTTCTGTTCAGTTGCAGGCGTCAAGGGTTTTGTTCCTATACCAGGTGACTGAAATAATACAGAGCAAGAGCAGAGTTTGGACTGAAGAATGTGCATTCCAGAGTCTGGACTTTTTGTTCTTTTGCAAAAAGGTTTTAATGAAGTACAATTGACATCAGCAGCAGCATTCATTTGAAGAAAACAATTTGAGAAGTTTAACATATCATGAAGTCACCATTACAAACAAGATAAGGAATGCACCCTTTTTTTCTAGCATTTTCCTTATAACTCTGAAATCTCTCTACCTCACTCCTCTCTAGAATCTCATCTAGTCTAGATAATAGATTAATTTCTGCATAATAAATTAATTTCCATATTCTAGGATTTTATGTCAGTGGAGGTATATAGCAGGGCTATCTTTTAACCTGGCTTCTTTTGATCAGTATCTATGCATATTGTTATATGCACCAATAGTTCATAATTTAGTAGCATTCTATTTCATGGGTGTACTGCAATTTATTAATTCACATACTGACTTACACTTTATTTGCTTCCAAGTTTAATTTCCACAAATAAATCTGCAGAAGACATCCAAATATAAATCTGTTTTTGGAAATGTGCTCTATGTCCTCTTGGGAAAATATCTTGGGATGTAGGTGAAGTCACACAGCAAGTGGATGCTTGATTTTCTTAAAGGAACTGCTAAGTTGTTTTCTAAGGGAATTGTACCATTTTGTATTCCGTTCAGCAATGTGTTCCCTTCCACACATCCTACACACATACATGAAATGCTAATGATTAGACTTTTCCATTTATAAACATCCAATAGGTGTGTATTGGTATAGCACAGTAGTTTGAATTTGCATTTCCCTTATGAGTAATACGATTAAGCATCCTTTATGTGCTTATTTGCCACTATATATCTTTGTTAGTGAATTCTCTGCAAATACATGATCATTTTTAATTGGATGTTTTTGTTTCTTGCTGAGCTGGGAGTGATTTATTTATTCTAGGTAAAAAGCTTTTATTAGACAAGTGACTAGAGAATATTTTTCCTTGCATTTGACTTCTTTCATTCTTATAAGAGTTTTGGAAGAGCATAAATTATTAATTTTGAAACGATCCAATTTTTCATTTATTGATGTTTCTATTGTTACACATAGGGAATCATTTATTAAAATATAGCCACACAAAACTTTACTTTTTTCTTCTAGAAATTTTTAAGTTTGAATTAATATGCCATCCATTTGTGTTGGTGTTTGTATCAGTATAAGATATGCATTCAAATTCATGTTTTTCATTTCTGTGGTTGAATTGAGTCATACTTCAAAAGGTATTAAAGTCTTAAATCCCAGGATCTGTGATTCCTATGAACATGACCTTGGTTGTCTATGGGGACTTTGCAGATGGTCAGTTAAGAAGAAATCCTTCCGGTGAGTCTTAATACTACGTGATAGGTACAGTTATAAATGCTGGAGATTTGGGCCCTGAGGACAATTGCAGAGGACCATATGAATACAGGCAGAGCCCAACAGAATTTACCTACCAGTCAAAAAGTGCCGAAAGTTTGCAAGAAATCAGTAGATGAAAGAAGTTTGGCTTGGTCTTCCACACAGCCCTCAAAAGAACCAGTGCTGCAGACACCTTGATTTGAACTTTATTCCCCAGAACTGGGAGACAATAAACTTCTGCGTTTCTCAGTTATTCAGTTGGTGGTATTTTTTATGACAGTCTTAGTACACTAACATACTCATGAACATGTAATTCTTCTGCAATCATTTGTTAGAAGGGAAAACTCTTCCTCCACTTAATTGTCTTTCACTTTGTCTAAATCATTTGATCATGTACGAGTGGGTCATTAGCTGAACTGTCTTTGTTCTGCTGGTAATTCTTTTATGAATGCCAATACCACAGTATATTGATTAGTGTAGCTTTATAACAAATCCTAAACTGAGTATGGGATGGCCACTATTGTATTTTCTTTTCAAAGATGTTTGGCTCTTTTGCATTTCTTTATGATTCTTGGAGTCTGCTTGCCAAAATCTACCAAAAATTGGAAATTTGCAGGATCCATTTGAATTAACAGCTCAATTTGTGGAGCATAAACATCATACCAATAGTACTGAGTCACTAGTATAATTCTTCACTTATTTAAGTCTCTATTGCAACACTTTTTGCCATCTTCATTACATAATCCATGCATTTCTTTTATCTCTGCATTTTTTTCATATTTTGGATCCCTTTATGATAAACAAATGTTTTTTGAGGTAGAATTTCCTGATTAATCATTGGTAACCATTTGTTGTTTGCATTGTATCTTGAAATGTTACAAAACTTTACTACCTCAAGACTTTTGTTGATTTTATACTATTTTCTGATATAATTGTGCCATCTTCATGTGTAATTTTGATTTTTCCTTTCATTCATTTTTCTTGACATCTTGCATGACTGGAATCTCTAGGAAACTACTCAGAGTGGTAGGAGTAGACATCTCGGCATTGTTCCTAGTCTACAGAGGAAGTGTGCATTTTTCCAACATTAAGTATAATGTTAGATGAAGATTTAATTTGTATGCCTTTCATTCAGTAGAGGAAATCTCATTTTAATTTTTTGAGAATTTTGACTCATAAAAATTTTTATGTTGAATGCTAAAGTTTGTAGAATTATTTTCACTTATTTAAAACGACTGCTTTATATAAATAAATTTTGGGGATTTTATTTTTAGGAATTAAATTGATTGAACTTTGACTATTAAGCCACACATTCCTGAAATAAATCCTATTTCTCTACTTTGTGATGAAGCTGCTATCCATTTTACATGTTGTTTTAACACTTTCCTAAATCTTTGAAAACTTTCATAGGAATTCTCATGATAGTATTTATCTATAGTTTTCATTTTAGTAATATCTTTGGTCAGTGTTGCTGTGAGACTAGCAGTAATTTCAGAATTAGCTGGAAATTACCATCTTTTTTCAATTATATAGATGGACTTATGTAGAATTGGAATCATTTCTTTTCTCAATAACTGATAGCATTCACCATTGAAACTATTTGAACATTTAGTTTTCGTGTAAAAGGAATTTTAGTAGCAAGTTTATTACCGTTAGCAAAATATGAATCTAAGGATTATGTATTTCTACATGAGTGA
>NW_004524580.1:20025150-20032640 GCF_000260255.1 Octodon degus
TTTTTTTTCTAAATATAGTTTTACCTGCAGTCTACAAAATTAGATACATATGTTTTGATTTTATTTCAATGAAAGTCTATTCTAATTTCCTTTTCAATTTGTATTGAATCACACACAGGTTATATAAATGTGTGATACTGAGTTTCCAATATTAGTTTTTAATGTTGATTTTGCTTTTGTAAGAAGTTACACATTTTAAGAGGTTATATGGCTGTTATAATCATATTGAAAATAGTTTCATGCTTGTCTCAGTTACTTTTCACCGGTTACTAGGACAAAATACCCAACACCCAAAATTCAAGAAGGAAAGGTTTATTTAGCTCACAGTTTGTGGAGGTTTCAGTCTATACTCGGCTGGCTCCCAGCAGAGCAACACATGGCAGAGCGCAGCAATTGATGGCAGCAGAAAACAGTGAAAAGCAAAGGGAAGGGCAGCAGCTGCGGCTTCTAGGCAGCCTCTCCCCCCACTTTATATGAGGCATAAGCTACCCTGGAGCTGAGGGTGTAGAACTTGTGCAGAGTCCAGGCTCTCGTCTTGCACAGAATGAGGATATTTACAAACTAAGAATCCTGGATCTCTGCTGAGTTACTTAATTAAACTTCTAAACTTCTTAAGTTGACACAGTTTATAAACCAGTACAATGATATATGATAGTTGTATTGTCTTTTTTAATTTTTTTGTTTTAGGGAAGAGTCTACAGTGTGTTCAGTATCTCACTACTAGATCGAACTCAAGTAATGGTTGGCCTGTTTACAGCCTCCCAAGAGCTGGGATTGTAGGAGTGCACCACCACACCCAGTCTCAATTGTGGGCTCAGTGTGCCCCGGGGGGCTGAGGGGGCTGATGTGGCAGGCAGACCCGGGAATTGAAACCCAGGCCTCTGGGCCTGCTTGCAGGCGCTTTAATCTGCTGAGCTATTTGGCCAGCCCTATACTGTATTTTCAAGAATATTTTTATGTACACAAAGGTTCAGTGTGTTCTATGGCCCGAAGATTTGTACTCTCCAATACTCATATGGAATCCAAGTCACCAATATGATAGTGTTAGGACATGAAGACTTTTTGGTGTTATTACTTCATAAAGGTAAACCTTTTGTGAACAGAGCTAGTTCCGCCATCAAAAAATATCCTTCGATTGTTGTGTTTTTCTTTCCATCATGTATAACTGGTACCGGCCAGATACCTGACCTGTTTTTTTGTTTATCATGGAAGCATAAAACAGGCTGTAACTCGGCACAGAATATACCGGTATCTTCGTACTGGGCTTCCCACTTTCCAGAACTGTGAGATTAAAATTTTATTGCTTATTAGCTTTTAAATTTTGTTATTACAACGTCTCAAACATACTACAAAATTATGTTCTGACATTGTTGGGTAGGGTATTTTATAACCATGTATCACTGCATGTATTCCTGATTAATTGACCATACATCATGATGGAATAACTGGTTATCATCATGTCATGCTCATATTTATGCCTGATAAAGTTTTCTTAAACTCATAAACATAGTTATCTAATGCTACTATAATCACTCTAACTTTTTGTTGGTTAGTGCTAGAGTGGTGTATTTTATATTATTTTGCCTTATATCTACCTGATTTTAATTATTATTCGACTGAGGATTTAATGCGCACATCCTTTGCTTACAAAGTCTACAGTGGCCTTACTCTACTTCACACCAACTATGCATACACTGTTCTTGTGCTTCTGTCTATATTCTATAACATTAATCAATATATTATTATATTGATATTAGTGTGCATTTCTACTGCTGAGTTCTTGCAACTTTTGCATTCATGAAAATGTCTTTCACCTTAATGCTTTTAAGTTGTTCTTTCCTGGTTAAAACTTCTACTTTAATAGTAGTTACTTTTCAGGATCTCAAATAGTATAGGGCCACTCTGCATCAGCAAGTCAGATTTGTACCTTAAAAGGAGATCTATCTGTAGCCAAAGGAAGATGTTTTGCTTTAAAATTCTAACCATGAGAATGTAAGTTAAAGCTGAATGCATTGGAAGACCCTGAGAAGAAGCACCTAGGTGCATGTCCTTGAGTGTGGCATGACAGTGTGGACACAAATCCAGATTTACGTCTAGTTCCTGATCTTTGCCATTATCGTTCCAAGCCTACAGATCTCATATGTACCACAGAACCCAGCTCCTGGTTGATCCATCGATCATTGAGCAGGGTATTGGGGAGGGGTTCCTTTCCCTGCTCAGGGTCTAATATCCCACTTTGGTCTTCCTCCTGGACAAGATGTTTAAGATGGTTTAGTAGAGTGGGTCCCACAGCTTCTAAATGTTAATAAAGTTATCACTGACATATGCATACTCATTGTTGCAGCATACCCATTGTTCCAACCCATTGTTGGAATTCATGATAGCTAAGCTCTGAAAAAAGTCTCAATGCCTATGTGTGTGTGTGTGTGTGTGCATGTGATATGAACAAATGCATGAAAATAGATGGCTTTTGGGACTATAATATTAACTGGAGTCATACAGAAAATTAAATATCAAAGATTTTTCTTATATGATAAATATAGAATATAAATAAAAAGTAAAATAAAAGAGAAATCATAGGAAACAGGGAGTGAGATATTTGGAGATGGTACAAGGGGTCTCTGAAAGAACAGGGCACATAGAAGGCGCGAAGCAATAGAAAATGGTCAAGATTGTATATGTCTATTTCTTAAACCAATGTAAATACAAATATATTCTAATGAAAAGGTTCAAGTGGATCCATATTTCAATCTCATGTTCTATATGCAGGTTATTCCAAATACACAGCGATTGAAGTAGAAGCCAACACTCTGGAAATGACACTGCGATCTATATGGCCCCATTTCATACCACTACGCTGACAAAAGGCTTCATTGTTGAGATTTATGAGGTGAAAGGCAAGGAGTGGGCTACAAAAGCATTCTTTCAGGGCTGAGGATGCTTATGTGTACCTCCTGCCTGGCTGCTATTGCTTGTGGACTCTACTAGTGGAGTCTGCGTTTGCACTTGGCTATCAGTTTCTTCTCTTCCACTTGCTCTTCTGCAGCTTTCCTGCTCCTCTTCCTCTATGATAAATTGGGCAACCAGATGTCTCAATTCCTATACATCTCTTGGAGGGAAAAACTGATGGACATGTCCTAGACTTCTGGTCTTGGTATCCCTCTGGGCTGGAGCATCCTGCCTATCAAATTGCCACCCTTTTATACCCACAAGAGTCTTGAGACATCCACTGCGATATACTTCCGTAGTCTTCCTGTCAAATGCTCCACCCCTTCAAAAAACGTTGGGATTTGTTCTCATTTTCCAGTTTGAATAAAATAAATGCTTTACATAGAGTACTGAGTTCCTGCTCTGGCTTTGTAATGAAAACAATCATCGGACTTCTCTGAGCTTTGTTTTCTACTTCTGAACCAGAGATTTGGGCAACTTGATTCTCACCATTTCTAGCTCAAAGTAGAACTGGATCCTGAAGTCAAATTATCCAAGCAGAAAACAACAATCATGTTTTTAAAACACTGCGTAATACCCTTAGACTCTCTTCAGGTCAGTAAATTCCAGTGGTTACATGGATCTTTAGTTACTGGTTCAGTCTGGAGTCAACATCCAAAAAGACCCAAGTGGTCAGTGTAAATAGATTGATTCCCTGAGTGTTTAGTCACTTAATTAAGTGTTTGTACATTGCTTTAGGGAACAATGCACTTCATAGAGGATGTCCACCAATAGCTTAGCTTTTTTTAGGAATTATAGACTTTGTTCCTTTTGTGATGGACCCTAGTTGACACCAAGGAAACGTGTGTATGTGTGTGTGTGTATTTACTTATTACTAGTGATTACTCAGTCATTGATGTTTGATAATTCTGATCTCAATGGCTTTTGATCTCTATGAGGAGTAGATTATATAATGGCTTTATTAATGAAATATAACATAAGTTCAAAAAGATGCAATATTAGCATTCACAGTAATGAATCTAAAGTTATAATTATGACTTTTTTCTAAGAAACAACCAAGTTTCTACCCTTTAATAAGTCTCCTGATGAACTTCAAGATGCTGCATAGAGTACCCTGATTGGCTCTGTTGTGCAGCCTTTTGAGAGGGGTCTTTCAGCTCTCTGTATGGCCTGGCACAGTGCCGTTTCCCCCAGGGGTAAAATCTACACCAAAAAATCTTGATCTCGTTAGTCAATTGTAGTATATTTTAGCTTAAACCTTTTTAATGAAAAATGACACAATTCCTACTTCTTTTCTTCTCACTCTTTTAGGAATTAGATAAAAAGTTAACTGTAAAGGTGAATTAGATTTCACTGCCCCTTTCTCTATAAAACAGACAGACTGTTGCAGGAGGATCAGATTAACCCTCAAACTTGTCACTACTTGGCAGGTTGCCTGGGCCTGTCCCACATATTTGGTGTAGAGGGGATTTGCTCTTTAATTTCACTCCATCTGAAACTAGAAAAGAAAACCCACTGCTGTCCTAAAATACAGTTCTTCTTTGCATGGAATAAAAATGGACACGTTTGTTATAAGTTATACAGTAGTCTCCCAACCCTCTCCCTGGCATTTCCTCTGTTAGGAAGATAATAAGTAGATGGACTTTGAAAAGCATCATCCTCTGTAAAATTCTTTCTCCAGTCCTGACAATCTCCCCTGTGATTTCTTCTTAGGTAAATTGCTTCTAATTATATTCTTGTTTACCTTTAGTCTTATCTTCTGAACTAACTTCTGCAGTAGTAGGATGTGTCCAAGCAAGCCATGTGTTATGGTGTGTGTCTAAGTGTCCCTTCAAAGCCTCGTGCAGTGAGGCTGTGATTAATTCATGATCCAATGCTGGGATAATGGGTGTGAGGGCTCCCCCATAGACAGCCTGAATGCAATGTAAGGAAGAGAGAGAGGCTTGCTCTCTGCTGCTGTGGTTGCCCCCGCTCCTCCCTTTCTTGCTCTTGCAGTTTTGCTCTTTTCTACCACATGAATAGCTGCCCTCTGCCATGTGCCACACTGCCATGGTGCCAGCTAAGTATGAAATCTGTACATACTGTGAACTAAATAAACGTTTCCTCCCTTAATTTTGAGTGTCAGGTATTTTTGTACCAGCAACAAGAGAAAAGTCACCAAGACACCATATAATTTAATTATTTTTCTAATCTATATTTTGTAACAGAAATTTTAGTGCATTTCTTCCTTCTCTGCTAGTCATCAATGGACCTTTTACACATAGCTTAAATTTCTGAAACAGAATAGTGTGTCCGTATGTTTAGGGAAATTGCTCACATTTGCTAAAAGTTAAAACATTTGAAGTTGATATTGGGGAAATATAAAAACCCTTTCAAAATTACATGAGAAAAAGGCAATTTTTACCACGAAGCTCAAAAGTTGGTTTGGAGTGGTAGGGGAAAGGAGGTATAGTTTTCTAATGTTGTTTGACAAATTGCAGACTCAATAATTCAAATCACTTGTTTGTCAGGCCATAGTTCTGTAGGTGACAATACTGGTATTACACACCAGTTCACCTTCAGGCTATGGCAAAGTGAAGTCACCGCAAGACAGGACTGGCTTCACCGACAGACACTGGAGAAAGTTCTCCTCCAAACTACTCATTGCTGGTAGAACTGAGTCTTTTATTTTCTTTCTTTCTTTTCTTTTTTTTTTTTTTTTCTTTTGCGGGGGGTGGGGGGTGCGGGACCAGGGATTGAACTCAGGCCCTTGCGCTTGTCAGGGAAGCGCTTATTCCACTGAGCCATCTCCCCGCCACCCCACCCTTTTTTTTTTTTTCCTGAGTCTTTTCTTTTGTAAGACTGATGTCTGTATTTCCTTGCGGGCTTCCAGCTAAGGGCTGCTCTTAGTTCCTCAAGGCCTCCCATGTTCATTCCTTAGCACGTGGTCGCCTCCACCCGAGCAATGGTGTCTTGAATCCTTAAACTCCTCTGACTCGCTACCTCTCTGTCCTCCTACATGTGATCTAGAAGCCTAACGCAATTGGGTTAGGGCTACCCAGAGAATCCCAGAACTTTAAATCTAGCTGTTTTTGGACCTTATGTCTACAAAATCCCTGTATCATGTAATCATTGGAATAAAGTCTCCCAACAACCACAGATTTCACTCTTAGGAAGGAGATGATATAAGAGTGAGTGTCACTGAAAGTTGATTTGGACAAGGACTACAGAAAATTTCTCCTTTAACTTATCTTTATTTATTAGGCAGTACCATTTGCTGTAAACTCTACTTTTATAATATTGATGACACAACTCCTGAATTTTAAAGTGGAATCTTAGCTTTACTTTTTAATATAATAGTAGTAAAAATTAAATCCATAAAATATTCATAGATAGAAAGGCACAATGGTCCTCAGGAATCAATTATTTTAATTTTTTTTTTTGATAAAATGTTTCAGTGTATTGCAATCAAGCTAGCTTCAGCCAGTCTCACCTAAAAATAAAACCTGTGATATCTGGGTAGCTACTGAACACACTGGAATGCTCAGCACCTTGTCGTTCACTGCCATCCTGGCCTCCACCTCAGGCCCCAGGGAATCAGCTATCTGAAGAAGGGTAAAGGGCCTGAAGTGGCGTTGGGGCTTGCGTGTGAAATGACACCATACTGACGGGATGTTAAATGTGTTGGAAAAGAGCCATCAGCTAGTTTAAAATGATAAACCTGAACATGAAAGCAATACATCATAAGTGTAAATGTATTAACAAAGAGGCAAAAAAAAAAAAAAAATCTGCCGGATATATTTAAAAAGACAAATAAAGACCCAAGTTGCAGGCAAGTTAGAAATGCCTCAATCTGAATGCCTTCAAATTTTGTTTAATAAAAATTATTTTCTCACCTATTTTTCATTCTTAAAGTTGGATATTTGAGAAAGGATGTCTGTCTTTACAAATCACAGAGGTAGATCTTTTACAGAAGAGAAGGGGTCCAACAGATGAAGGAAAGGCAAAGGAGAGGAGGGAAAGAGAAGAAGAAAAGAATTAAAATGTGTTAGGTACACGTTCCAACTCCCCACAGTGAAGGAGAACATTACGCACTGCAAACATATATTAATAAAAACAATTTAAAAAAACAGTTTGCATGCGAGCATTTCGAACTCACTCTATTTCCAAAATTATTTTAATTAGTGTCATATAACTCTCATATCAACCTGAAATTCCTCATCTGGCTAAAAATGATCGCTATCACAACAGCCAAGGGTCCCCGCGGAAGCACACTTAAAGAAATAATATAGTATCCACCTACATTTCTTATGGTATATTTGTAGAGAGTTGATAACATAATGATTTTCAGGCATGCTGTAAATTATTAGAAATTTAGAAAATAGCAAAAAGTGTTTGTCACATTCCTCTGGATTTAGAAACGTTTCTGGCTTCTTCCCAGTTTCGCGAGACTTCTAGGAGCTGCACGTGGGCTTGGGCAGGTTGGCACTTGGTCTGTAGTCCAGATGCCATATGTAATAATTGCTATTCAGACTGAACATTGCTGCATAACATTATTGAGG
>NW_004524580.1:20033945-20035216 GCF_000260255.1 Octodon degus
TTATTGGACTTTGAATTATAAGATACATTACTAGTTTATGTTAGTGTTGAACAAATAGCCTTCCCTATTGCTTTTTCTTTTCCTTTTGTATTTTAGGGAAGGGTCTACAGTGTTCAGTGTCTCACTACTTGATTGGACTCTAGTGATCCGCCTTTTTACAGCTTTCCTAGAGCTGGGATTACAGATGTATGTCACCAAACCCAGTCTAAATTGCTGTTGGGGGAGGGACCAGCACGGCAGGGATTGAACCCCGGCCCCTGTGCCTGCTTGCAGGCTCTATAATCCTCTGAGATATTCAGCCAGCCCTAAATTAATTTATTATAACTGATAAATAACAACAAAAATTATACACATTCATGAAGTTCCATGTGATGTTTTGATCTATGTAATGTTTAAATCAGGTCAAATATATAGGTCTCTTCAAACATTTATCATCTCTTTCTAGTGAAAACACTCCAAACCCTTTCTTCTAGTCTTCTAAAATACATGCTGAATGATCATTATCTATAAGCACTTCTGAGGAAGAACACACCAGAGCTTATTTTTAGTGTACACCTACAATTTTACTGTAGTTTTTTTCTAATTAGCTCACTTATGTACAACTCTGTAGTGAAGATACATCAAAAACTTAATAGGAAAGAATAATCATGGGGTGAAACTCATCTGTGTACACAGAAGTCTAGATTTATTCATAGCTTCCGTTGCTCAGAAATTAAGAATACCAAGCAAGCTCGCATGAACTTCCCGTGAGAGCTTGAGCTCCCACCCCAGTCACAGGTTGCTGCTGCTGACTATGGTTCTGGCCATTATTTTACTCTAGGGAAGATATAGATAATTTCTTTGGGTTAATAAATGACTATATTATTATAAAAATATAACCGCTTTCTGCAGGACTTTGCTTTTCTGTGTTTCTATGAAATTTAGCAGAAGGCACCTAATAAAAAGCTCAAATCTTTAACATTAAGTAATAACCCTTCCACATTATTTTTTGCTATAAATAAGACAAAAAATAGATAAGTTTTTAAAATAGCAATCCACAAATAATGTGAAATTTTATATAGTACTCAATGGCCTTATAAATGGTCATAATAGATCCTTCTTTTTTTTTTTTTTAACTAGGAATTTTTTTTTTTCAAAGTTTTATTGACAAACAGATAGCAATGAGACAGTTTCAAATCAAATCGGAAGGACAGTTTCAACAAATAATACACTGCATATATTCTTCTTAGTGGTTAATTGCTGTACAAGATGCGGACTTGTGATCCTATTCA
>NW_004524580.1:20039390-20042137 GCF_000260255.1 Octodon degus
ATAGATATATAGTTACATTCTGTTAATGAATAGAATGATTTGTTCTAATGTTGTTTGTAAATAGAATGTCGAGTCCGTATCTTGTACAACAATTAACCACTAAGAAGAATGTATGCAGTGTTAATTATTGAAACTGTCCTACTGATTTGATTTGTAACTGTCTCATTGGTATTTTTTTATCAATAAAATTATGGCAAAAATAAAAAATAAAATAAAATAATTTTAAAAACTGAAGAAAAAAAGAAATAGAAGGGCTGGGAAGATGGCTCAGTAGAATAAATGCTTGCCTGGCAAGCACAAGGGCCTGAGTTCAATCCCTGGTTCCAGAGAGAGAGAGAGAGAGAGAGAGAGAGAGAGAGAGAGAGAGAGAGAGAAAATCCAAACAGATCCAGGAATTGTGTACTAAAAGAAGTGGTTCATTTTGTTTTCCTATTATATTTTATGTATCTTCACTCACAAGTAAATTCTGAGTCACACACCGAAACAAAACAAAACAGATTTAATAAAGCCATGTGAATTATCTCCTCTGGATTTGTAATATGGCTCAATATGGGTGATAAAACTGAGATATTTAACTTTCCACCTTCCTCACAGGTTTCTTATGTAAAAATTGATTCTACATTTTTAAATTAATGAAGTCATTGCTGCACTAATTAATATTTGTAAAAATCAGTTAAAAGATTGAAATAAGTACTATGCATGATTTTTTGGTTCCCAGGTTGCTATAGATTTTTCTAAATGAAAATTTAAGAGTACAAAAATATTTTTGACTACGATTCAACATTATAAAGCTTAGGATATGATTTTAAGGGATATAATATTATGCAATTTCTTTAATGGAAGATAAGGGGATTATTTCCTTAAAAATCAAATTTATTCAGCTTTTGTTTCATTTTATAAAATATCTTCACTAAATTATTTATGGACAGTTGTTTCATGATACATTTACTATCATTCTCCAAAATAGAGTATGGTATTAGATACTTCATTGGTTCCAAATAAATAGCTCTTCATTTATTCTTAAACTTTGCCCATGCTCATAAAGTACTTTGACATTCTTTCTCCTAGTGGAAAACATACACTTCATCAGAAAATAAAATAATACTATGATCCAAGTAAGAAGACAGATCCCTCTCCTAATGCTAAGGATCACGAAAATAAAGACTTAGAAGCTTTAGTCTACAATCGCCTAACCAGTACTTTCATATTTATGACTTAGAACTCAGTACACATGAAATAAGAAGAGCAGCAAGACTTTGTGTCAGTATATCATGTTCCTTTTTTCTAGAACTTCTTGTATTTCCACAGACTTCTCATTGCCACCAATAAAGGCCCCATTTCTTGGCCTGTCTGCCAGGGTGGATTCATGATGTGACTCTGGAAGGCCCTCCAGCCTCCGTTCCTATCTGCGCCACGTCAACTGTCTTCCACTTTCCTGTGCTGCTGGACTGTTGCTTAAGGCAAACTCACTGCCATGTTTAAGTGCCAGGAGAAAAGATAAACCCACACTCAGGCAGCCCATCATTTGTCAAACAGGAGAAGATTAGTTTGGACAACATGTTTAGAAAATCAAGAAAAATAGGATTTTAGTTTTCAGTATGCACATGTGACTTTTGTCCCTCAAAATTTCATTTCTTTTAGATTTACTTCCAAAAGTCTTCATCTGACTCTGCCTTATTCTCTCTCTTTGAAATCCTCTTCATTCAACCCACTGTGTCTCACACTGCCCGGGCTGCTATTCGTCTTAACCTTTCACTCGCTGACACTAATTCATGTACTAAGACACAGCTATTGGCAACGTCTCTTGACAGGACACTTCTCCCAGGTGTTACATGTTCTTTAATTATTCCTGCAAATGCTCACCTTGAGCTTATATCTTTTTTATTAATCTTTTATTTATTTATTTGGTACAGGGTCTTGCTAGGCAGCTCAGACTCATAGTGATCCTTCTGTCTCAGTCTTACCAGTGCTGGGATTACAAGCATGTGTCATCATCCCAGTTTTGGTGGCCAGCTCAGAGTGGGGCCAGCATAGTATGTGGTACTAGGTGTCAGACTGGGTTCTTACTCTTGCCAGGGAGCCACTTAGACTGCTGAGCTATCTCCTCAGCCCCATTGAAAATATGCCTTTTGTTGCATGGGCCTGTTTTACTGCAATCTCCTCATAGTATGTGCATTTTTAATTGAGTAAATATATGAGTAATTAAATGAATGAAAGATGATGTATTTCTATTGTGCTTCTTAAGTTTCTGGAAGGAATTGTATCTCTTATCTTTAATTGCATATACAGTGGTTATATAATAAGAGGCTAACCAATGAACTAAACAACCAAATAGAGAAAGTATGTTCTATGTGATCATAGGAGGTTATTAATTTATCTTTTGGAAAGTGCAATTGATGAAGCCAAAATTGCTAAGAAGAAAAGAGATGAACAATGTTCACCACTTAAGTAGCCTTTATTTAATTGGCATTTAAGGCATTTCCAAAGGACAACTAGTCAAAGAGCCCGGTGCTGAGCACTATTTAACTATTTCTGTCTTCATCTATCACATTAGCATTCTCCTGTCTCATTTTCAGTGCCCCCAAAGCAATGTAGTTGATGGATTATGGAAAATAAATCTAGTGTGAAAATACTGATAATTTGCTCTAGGTAAAAAAGAAAGAAAGAAAGAAAGAAAGAAAGAAAGAAAGAAAGAAAGAAAGAAAGAAAGAAAGAAAGAAGAAAGAAAGAAAGAAAGAAAGAAAGAA
>NW_004524580.1:20042237-20043939 GCF_000260255.1 Octodon degus
AAGAAAGAAAGAAAGAAAGAGAGAGGTAAGAGTAATTTGCAACTACCAAACTGCCAGATGCAGTGCTTTGGCTTAGTGCTCTGTAAAAGGTGGGAGGGAAACTTGACAAGAATCAGGCCTCTTCAGAGAAAGATGTAAGTCAACAATGTACCACCTTTTGGAAGCCTTTTAATCTATCAGTTAATCTTAGCAATGACCTAGTTCTCCGAACATTGAATATGCTTGACTACCTAATCGCATTTATCATTGCTCTTGCAGACTTTAAAGAGGGAAAGATGCACAGATAAATGAAAACATTGATAAAGCACAGCTGCCTGTCACATTTCCAATTTTCTCAGGAAAACAAGTGATTTATATCATGATGAGATCCAATCTCTCTCCATGGCATGCTAATGGCTATATTTTAAAACTCAGTGGAACCCATGCAATAACCCAGGCTGACAGCATTAACGTCAGAGCTTGCATAAATCTAGTTAATGTGAAAACAGAAGGGAAAGATGATCTCATTTTAGAAAGAATGATAAGAAAAATATTACTGAGTAAAGAGCTGAGATGAAGTGAGTTTAGTGCTATAATTTTGAGCTTCATTTATTAGCAAATTTCTCTTATTAAAACACATTAAAAATTCATGGGTGGAAAATATTATGTAGTCAGGAACTTGCACCCGTGTGTCAGGGAGGCCCGTGAATAAGTGCAGCTTGGGATTCTGCCTGCCTTACCAGCTGGTCATGACAGAAACCATCCATGTAAGCTGAGGGTGTGGTGTCGTGTCTGGACATCTGCTTCCGGCAGATCACTGTAATTTCCGCTCTAATTGCACATGTGCATCATCCATCTGAAAAGAACCTTCTGAACATCCTGCCTTGACATGCTAATGGGTCTCAAAGCGACAGGTATGAAAAATTTGCTTGACTCTCCAACAGAAAAACCTGTTTTCAATATGGCTCCATAGCAAGCCATGGGCTGCTATTGGAATGATGCACAAGTTCCAGTCTGTAGATGGCCTGGATTAGCGTTATAATCTTAGAGGTCTTTGCTGTCATTCTCCACTGGCACTTACCAAGGGACTCCACACGTGACTTACGTTCAGGGTGTTGTTAGGCGATGCATCTCCCGTGACAGAAGGGTATGCATGTGTAGCATCAGTCTTTCTTCTTTGGCCTCATTTGGAGTCAACATTCTTCCACGTACCCCAGAAGATGTGCCAGGTCACTGTTTCCAAGTCTCAAATATTGACAAATATTGACAACCAATGGCTGTCAATATTAGTAGGCAGATGTTTTCAGAGAAACCTCATATCATGGATATAATCCCATATCCCTAAGGATATTTATCAATTATAAAGAGAAATATAGTACCTCTGTACTGGCAAAGCCCTTTAGGTATTGCCATTACCAAGCAAACAAGGTTAACCCACTACCAATAAACTACTAACATCATATACTTCCTGGAATAATGACTGAAGATACATGCTTTTGTGATATTCTTACAAAAAAAATCCTAATCTCGATCTCGATCAAGGGAAAACATTAGGCAATTCCAAGGATTCTGCAAGTAAGTACCTGATCAGTTTTCAGTAAAATTATTTTTAAAAGATTTATTTATTTATTTAGGGGCTGCGGAGATGGCTCAGTAGAATAAGTGCTTCCCTGGCAAGCTCAAGGACCTGAGTTCAATCCCTGGTTCCGCTAAAAAAAAAAAA